>NC_091982.1:153742628-154042628 GCF_044704955.1 Pristiophorus japonicus | reverse complement strand
GCCCTGCACTCCCAAAGTTAGAGTCCTGGGCCCTGTTCTCCCAGGGTTAGAGTCCTGAGCCCTGTTCTCCCAGGGTTAGAGTCCTGGGCCCTGCCCTCCCAGGGATAGAGTCCTGGGCCCTGGGGTTAGAGTCCTGGGCCCCGCCCTCCCAAAGTTAGAGTCCTGGGCCCTGCCATCCCAGGGTTAGAGTCCTGGGCTCTGCCCTCCCAGGGATAGAGTCCTGGGCCCTGTTCTCCCAGGGATAGAGTCCTGGGCCCTGTTCTCCCAGGGTTAGAATCCTGGGCCCTGCCCTCCCAGGGTTAGAGTCCTGGGCACTGTACTCCCAGGGTTAGAGTCCTGGGCCCTGCCTTCCCAGGATTAGAGTCCTGGGCCCTGCCTTCCCAGGGTTAGAGTCCTGGGTCCTGGGGTTAGAGTCCTGGGCCCTGCCCTCCCAGGGTTAGAGTCCTGGGCCCTGCCATCACAGGTTTAGAATCCTGGGCCCTGCCATCCATGGTTTGAGTCCTGGGCCCTGCCCTCCCAGGGATAGAGTCCTGGGCCCTGTTCTCCCAGGGTTAGAATCCTGGGCTCTGCGTTCCCAGGGTTAGAGTCCTGGGCTCTGTTCTCCCAGGGTTAGAGTCCTGGGCCCTGCCCTCCCAGAGTTTGAGTCCTGGGCCCCGCCCTCCCAGGGTTAGAGTCCTGGGCCCTGGGGTTAGAGTCCTGGGCCCTGCCCTCCCAGGGTTAGAGTCCTGGGCCCTGCCATCACAGGTTTAGAGTCCTGGGCCCTGCCATCCAGGGTTTGAGTCCTGGGCCCTGCCCTCCCAGGGATAGAGTCCTGGGCCCTGTTCTCCCAGGGTTAGAATCCTGGGCTCTGCGTTCCCAGGGTTAGAGTCCTGGGCTCTGTTCTCCCAGGGTTAGAGTCCTGGGCCCTGCCCTCCCAGAGTTTGAGTCCTGGGCCCCGCCCTCCCAGGGTTAGAGTACTGGGCCCTGGGGTTAGAGTCCTGGGCTCTGCCCTCCCAGGGTCAGAGACCTGGGCCCTGGGATTAGAGTCCTGGGCCCTGCCCTCCCAGGGTTAGAGTCCTGGGCCCTGCCCTCCCAGGGTCAGAGTCCTGAGACCTGCCCTCCCAGGGTTACAGTACTAGGCCCTGTTCTCCCAGGGTTAGATTTCTGGGCCCTGTTCTACCAGGTTTAGAGTCCTGCGCCCTGTTCTTCCAGGGTTAGAATCCTGGGCCCTGCCCTCCCAGGGTTAGAGTCCTGTGCACTGTTCTCCCAGGGTTAGAGTCCTGGGCCCTGCCTTCCCAGGATTAGAGTCCTGGGCCCTGGGCTTAGAGTCCTGGGCCCTGCCCTCCCAGGGTTAGAGTCCTGGTCCCTGCCATCCCAGGGTTAGAGTCCTGGAATCTGCCCTCCCAGGGTTAGAGTCCTGGGCCCTGCCATCCCAGGGTTAGAGTCCTGGGCCCTGCCCTCCCAGGGTTAGAGTCCTGGGCCCTGGGGTTAGAGTCCTGGGCCCTGCCCTCCCAGGGTCAGAGACCTGGGCCCTGGGATTAGAGTCCTGGGCCCTGCCCTCCCAGGGTTAGAGTACTGGGCCCTGTTCTCCCAGGGTTAGAGTTCTGGACCCTGTTCTCCCAGGTTTAGCTTCCTGCGCCCTGTTCTCCCAGGGTCAGAGTCCTGGGCCCTGCCCTCCCAGGGTTAGAGTCCTGGGCCCTGTTCTCCCAGGGTTAGAGTCCTGAGCCCTGCCCTCCCAGGGTTAGAGTCCTGGGCCCTGCCCTCCCAAAGTTAGACTCCTGGGCCCTGTTCTCCCAGGCTTAGAGTCCTGGGCCCTGCCCTCCCAGGGTTAGAGTCCTGGGCCCTGGGGTTAGAGTCCTGGGCCCTGCCCTTCCAGGTTTAGAGTCCTGGGCCCTGCCATCACAGGTTTAGATTCCTGGGCACTGCCATCCAGGGTTTGAGTCCTGGGCCCTGCCCTCCCAGGGATAGAGTCCTGGGCCCTGTTCTCCCAGGGTTAGAATCCTGGGCTCTGCCCTCCCAGGGTTAGAGTCCTAGGCACTGTTCTCCCAGGGTTAGAGTCCTGGGCCCTGCCCTCCCAGAGTTAGAGTCATGGGCCCCGCCCTCCCAGGGTTAGAGTCCTGGGTCCTGGGGTTAGAGTCCTGGGCCCTGCCCTCCCAGGGTTAGAGTCCTGGGCCCTGCCATCACAGGTTTAGAGTCCTGGGCCCTGCCATCCATGGTTTGAGTCCTGGGCCCTGCCCTCCCAGGGATAGAGTCCTGGGCCCTGTTCTCCCAGGGTTAGAATCCTGGGCTCTGCGTTCCCAGGGTTAGAGTCCTGGGCTCTGTTCTCCCAGGGTTAGAGTCCTGGGCCCTGCCCTCCCAGAGTTTGAGTCCTGGGCCCCGCCCTCCCAGGGTTAGAGTCCTGGGCCCTGGGTTTAGAGTCCTGGGCCCTGCCCTCCCAGGGTTAGAGTCCTGGGCCCTGCCCTCCTAGGGTTAGAGTCCTGGGCCCTGGGGTTAGCGTCCTGGGCCCTGCCCTCCCAGGGTCAGACTCCTGAAACCTGCCCTCCCAGGGTTAGAGTACTGGGCCCTGGGGTTAGAGTCCTGTGCCCTGCTCTCCCAGGGTCAGAGACCTGGGCCCTGGGATTAGAGTCCTGGGCCCTGCCCTCCCAGGGTTAGAGTCCTGGGCCCTGCCCTCCCAGGGTCAGAGTCCTGAGACCTGCCCTCCCAGGGTTAGAGTCCTGGGCTCTGTTCTCCCAGGGTTAGAGTCCTGAGCCCTGTTCTCCCAGGGTTAGAGTTCTGGGCCCTGTTCTCCCAGGTTTAGAGTCCTGCGCCCTGTTCTCCCAGGGTCAGAGTCCTGGGCCCTGCCCTCCCAGGGTTAGAGTCCTGAGCCCTGCCCTCCCAGGGTTAGAGTCCTGGGCTCTGTTCTCCCAGGGTTAGAGTCCTGAGCCCTGCCCTCCCAGGGTTAGAGTCCTGGGCCCTGCACTCCCAAAGTTAGAGTCCTGGGCCCTGTTCTCCCAGGGTTAGAGTCCTGAGCCCTGTTCTCCCAGGGTTAGAGTCCTGGGTCCTGCCCTCCCAGGGATAGAGTCCTGGGCCCTGGGGTTAGAGTCCTGGGCCCCGCCCTCCCAAAGTTAGAGTCCTGGGCCCTGCCATCCCAGGGTTAGAGTCCTGGGCTCTGCCCTCCCAGGGATAGAGTCCTGGGCCCTGTTCTCCCAGGGATAGAGTCCTGGGCCCTGTTCTCCCAGGGTTAGAATCCTGGGCCCTGCCCTCCCAGGGTTAGAGTCCTGGGCACTGTACTCCCAGGGTTAGAGTCCTGGGCCCTGCCTTCCCAGGATTAGAGTCCTGGGCCCTGCCTTCCCAGGGTTAGAGTCCTGGGTCCTGGGGTTAGAGTCCTGGGCCCTGCCCTCCCAGGGTTAGAGTCCTGGGCCCTGCCATCACAGGTTTAGAATCCTGGGCCCTGCCATCCATGGTTTGAGTCCTGGGCCCTGCCCTCCCAGGGATAGAGTCCTGGGCCCTGTTCTCCCAGGGTTAGAATCCTGGGCTCTGCGTTCCCAGGGTTAGAGTCCTGGGCTCTGTTCTCCCAGGGTTAGAGTCCTGGGCCCTGCCCTCCCAGAGTTTGAGTCCTGGGCCCCGCCCTCCCAGGGTTAGAGTCCTGGGCCCTGGGGTTAGAGTCCTGGGCCCTGCCCTCCCAGGGTTAGAGTCCTGGGCCCTGCCATCACAGGTTTAGAGTCCTGGGCCCTGCCATCCAGGGTTTGAGTCCTGGGCCCTGCCCTCCCAGGGATAGAGTCCTGGGCCCTGTTCTCCCAGGGTTAGAATCCTGGGCTCTGCGTTCCCAGGGTTAGAGTCCTGGGCTCTGTTCTCCCAGGGTTAGAGTCCTGGGCCCTGCCCTCCCAGAGTTTGAGTCCTGGGCCCCGCCCTCCCAGGGTTAGAGTACTGGGCCCTGGGGTTAGAGTCCTGGGCTCTGCCCTCCCAGGGTCAGAGACCTGGGCCCTGGGATTAGAGTCCTGGGCCCTGCCCTCCCAGGGTTAGAGTCCTGGGCCCTGCCCTCCCAGGGTCAGAGTCCTGAGACCTGCCCTCCCAGGGTTACAGTACTAGGCCCTGTTCTCCCAGGGTTAGATTTCTGGGCCCTGTTCTCCCAGGTTTAGAGTCCTGCGCCCTGTTCTTCCAGGGTTAGAATCCTGGGCCCTGCCCTCCCAGGGTTAGAGTCCTGTGCACTGTTCTCCCAGGGTTAGAGTCCTGGGCCCTGCCTTCCCAGGATTAGAGTCCTGGGCCCTGGGCTTAGAGTCCTGGGCCCTGCCCTCCCAGGGTTAGAGTCCTGGTCCCTGCCATCCCAGGGTTAGAGTCCTGGAATCTGCCCTCCCAGGGTTAGAGTCCTGGGCCCTGCCATCCCAGGGTTAGAGTCCTGGGCCCTGCCCTCCCAGGGTTAGAGTCCTGGGCCCTGGGGTTAGAGTCCTGGGCCCTGCCCTCCCAGGGTTAGAGTCCTGGGCCCTGCCCTCCTAGGGTTAGAGTCCTGGGCCCTGGGGTTAGCGTCCTGGGCCCTGCCCTCCCAGGGTCAGACTCCTGAAACCTGCCCTCCCAGGGTTAGAGTACTGGGCCCTGGGGTTAGAGTCCTGGGCCCTGCTCTCCCAGGGTCAGAAACCTGGGCCCTGGGATTAGAGTCCTGGGCCCTGCCCTCCCAGGGTTAGAGTCCTGGGCCCTGCCCTCCCAGGGTCAGAGTCCTGAGACCTGCCCTCCCAGGGTTAGAGTACTGGGCCCTGTTCTCCCAGGGTTAGAGATCTGGGCCCTGTTCTCCCAGGTTTAGAGTCCTGCGCCCTGTTCTCCCAGGGTCAGAGTCCTGGGCCCTGCCCTCCCATGGTTAGAGTCCTGAGCCCTGCCCTCCCAGGGTTAGAGTCCTGGGCCCTGGGGTTAGAGTCCTGGGCCCCGCCCTTCCAGGGTTAGAGTCCTGGGCCCTGTTCTCCCAGGGTTAGATTTCTGGGCCCTGTTCTCCCAGGTTTAGAGTCCTGCGCCCTGTTCTCCCAGGGTCAGAGTCCTGGGCCCTGCCCTCCCATGGTTAGATTCCTGGGCTCTGTTCTCCCAGGGTTAGAGTCCTGAGCCCTGCCCTCCCAGGGTTAGAGTCCTGGGCCCTGCACTCCCAAAGTTAGAGTCCTGGGCCCTGTTCTCCCAAGGTTAGAGTCCTGAGCCCTGTTCTCCCAGGGTTAGAGTCCTGGGCCCTGCCCTCCCAGGGTTAGAGTCCTGGGCCCTGGGGTTAGAGTCCTGGGCCCCGCCCTCCCAGGGTTAGAGCCCTGGGCCCTGGGGTTAGAGTCTTGGGCCCTGCCCTCCCAAAGTTAGAGTCCTGGGCCCTGCCATCCCAGGGTTAGAGTCCTGGGCTCTGCCCTCCCAGGGATAGAGTCCTGGTCCCTGTTCTCCCAGGGATAGAGTCCTGGGCCCTGTTCTCCCAGGGTTAGAATCCTGGGCCCTGCCCTCCCAGGGTTAGAGTCCTGGGCACTGTTCTCCCAGGGTTAGAGTCCTGGGCCCTGCCTTCCCAGGGTTAGAGTCCTGGGCCCTGGGGTTAGAGTCCTGGGCCCTGCCCTCCCAGGGTTAGAGTCCTGGTCCCTGCCATCCCAGGGTTAGAGTCCTGGGCTCTGCCCTCCCAGGGTTAGAGTCCTGGGCCCTGCCATCCCAGGGTTAGCGTCCTGGGCCCTGCCCTCCCAGGGTTAGAGTCCTGGGCCCTGGGGTTAGAGTCCTGGGCCCTGCCCTCCCAGGGTTAGAGTCCTGGGCCCTGCCCTCCTAGGGTTAGAGTCCTGGGCCCTGGGGTTAGCGTCCTGGGCCCTGCCCTCCCAGGGTCAGACTCCTGAAACCTGCCCTCCCAGGGTTAGAGTACTGGGCCCTGGGGTTAGAGTCCTGGGCCCTGCTCTCCCAGGGTCAGAGACCTGGGCCCTGGGATTAGAGTCCTGGGCCCTGCCCTCCCAGGGTTAGAGTCCTGGGCCCTGCCCTCCCAGGGTCAGAGTCCTGAGACCTGCCCTCCCAGGGTTAGAGTACTGGGCCCTGTTCTCCCAGGGTTAGAGTTCTGGGCCCTGTTCTCCCAGGTTTAGAGTCCTGCGCCCTGTTCTCCCAGGGTCAGAGTCCTGGGCCCTGCCCTCCCAGGGTTAGAGTCCTGGGCCCTGTTCTCCCAGGGTTAGAGTCCTGAGCCCTGCCCTCCCAGGGTTAGAGTCCTGGGCTCTGTTCTCCCAGGGTTAGAGTCCTGAGCCCTGCCCTCCCAGGGTTAGAGTCCTGGGCCCTGCACTCCCAAAGTTAGAGTCCTGGGCCCTGTTCTCCCAGGGTTAGAGTCCTGAGCCCTGTTCTCCCAGGGTTAGAGTCCTGGGCCCTGCCCTCCCAGGGATAGAGTCCTGGGCCCTGGGGTTAGAGTCCTGGGCCCCGCCCTCCCAAAGTTAGAGTCCTGGGCCCTGCCATCCCAGGGTTAGAGTCCTGGGCCCTGCCCTCCCAGGGATAGAGTCCTGGGCCCTGTTCTCCCAGGGATAGAATCCTGGGCCCTGTTCTCCCAGGGTTAGAATCCTGGGCCCTGCCCTCCCAGGGTTAGAGTCCTGGGCACTGTACTCCCAGGGTTAGAGTCCTGGGCCCTGCCTTCCCAGGGTTAGAGTCCTGGGCCCTGCCTTCCCAGGGTTAGAGTCCTGGGCCCTGGGGTTAGAGTCCTGGGCCCTGCCCTCCCAGGGTTAGAGTCTTGGGTCCTGCCCTCCCAGGGTTAGAGTCCTGGGCCCTGCCCTCCTAGGGTTAGAGTCCTGGGCCCTGGGGTTAGAGTCCTGGGCCCTGCCCTCCCAGGGTCAGAGTCCTGAGACCTGCCCTCCCAGGGTCAGAGTCCTGGGCCCTGCCCTCCCAGGGTCAGAGACCTGGGCCCTGGGATTAGAGTCCTGGGCCCTGCCCTCCCAGGGTTAGAGTACTGGGCCCTGTTCTCCCAGGGTTAGAGTTCTGGACCCTGTTCTCCCAGGTTTAGCGTCCTGCGCCCTGTTCTCCCAGGGTCAGAGTCCTGGGCCCTGCCCTCCCAGGGTTAGAGTCCTGGGCCCTGTTCTCCCAGGGTTAGAGTCCTGAGCCCTGCCCTCCCAGGGTTAGAGTCCTGGGCCCTGCCCTCCCAAAGTTAGACTCCTGGGCCCTGTTCTCCCAGGCTTAGAGTCCTGGGCCCTGCCCTCCCAGGGTTAGAGTCCTGCGCCCTGGGGTTAGAGTCCTGGGCCCTGCCCTTCCAGGTTTAGAGTCCTGGGCCCTGCCATCACAGGTTTAGATTCCTGGGCACTGCCATCCAGGGTTTGAGTCCTGGGCCCTGCCCTCCCAGGGATAGAGTCCTGGGCCCTGTTCTCCCAGGGTTAGAATCCTGGGCTCTGCCCTCCCAGGGTTAGAGTCCTAGGCACTGTTCTCCCAGGGTTAGAGTCCTGGGCCCTGCCCTCCCAGGGTTAGAGTCCTGGGCCCTGCCTTCCCAGGGTTAGAGTCCTGGGCCCTGGGGTTAGAGTCCTGGGCCCTGCCCTCCCAGGGTTAGAGTCTTGGGTCCTGCCCTCCCAGGGTTAGAGTCCTGGGCCCTGCCCTCCTAGGGTTAGAGTCCTGGGCCCTGGGGTTAGAGTCCTGGGCCCTGCCCTCCCAGGGTCAGAGTCCTGAGACCTGCCCTCCCAGGGTCAGAGTCCTGGGCCCTGCCCTCCCAGGGTCAGAGACCTGGGCCCTGGGATTAGAGTCCTGGGCCCTGCCCTCCCAGGGTTAGAGTACTGGGCCCTGTTCTCCCAGGGTTAGAGTTCTGGACCCTGTTCTCCCAGGTTTAGCGTCCTGCGCCCTGTTCTCCCAGGGTCAGAGTCCTGGGCCCTGCCCTCCCAGGGTTAGAGTCCTGGGCCCTGTTCTCCCAGGGTTAGAGTCCTGAGCCCTGCCCTCCCAGGGTTAGAGTCCTGGGCCCTGCCCTCCCAAAGTTAGACTCCTGGGCCCTGTTCTCCCAGGCTTAGAGTCCTGGGCCCTGCCCTCCCAGGGTTAGAGTCCTGGGCCCTGGGGTTAGAGTCCTGGGCCCTGCCTTTCCAGGTTTAGAGTCCTGGGCCCTGCCATCACAGGTTTAGATTCCTGGGCACTGCCATCCAGGGTTTGAGTCCTGGGCCCTGCCCTCCCAGGGATAGAGTCCTGGGCCCTGTTCTCCCAGGGTTAGAATCCTGGGCTCTGCCCTCCCAGGGTTAGAGTCCTAGGCACTGTTCTCCCAGGGTTAGAGTCCTGGGCCCTGCCCTCCCAGAGTTAGAGTCATGGGCCCCGCCCTCCCAGGGTTAGAGTCCTGGGTCCTGGGGTTAGAGTCCTGGGCCCTGCCCTCCCAGGGTTAGAGTCCTGGGCCCTGCCATCACAGGTTTAGAGTCCTGGGCCCTGCCATCCATGGTTTGAGTCCTGGGCCCTGCCCTCCCAGGGATAGAGTCCTGGGCCCTGTTCTCCCAGGGTTAGAATCCTGGGCTCTGCGTTCCCAGGGTTAGAGTCCTGGGCTCTGTTCTCCCAGGGTTAGAGTCCTGGGCCCTGCCCTCCCAGAGTTTGAGTCCTGGGCCCCGCCCTCCCAGGGTTAGAGTCCTGGGCCCTGGGGTTAGAGTCCTGGGCCCTGCCCTCCCAGGGTTAGAGTCCTGGGCCCTGCCCTCCTAGGGTTAGAGTCCTGGGCCCTGGGGTTAGCGTCCTGGGCCCTGCCCTCCCAGGGTCAGACTCCTGAAACCTGCCCTCCCAGGGTTAGAGTACTGGGCCCTGGGGTTAGAGTCCTGTGCCCTGCTCTCCCAGGGTCAGAGACCTGGGCCCTGGGATTAGAGTCCTGGGCCCTGCCCTCCCAGGGTTAGAGTCCTGGGCCCTGCCCTCCCAGGGTCAGAGTCCTGAGACCTGCCCTCCCAGGGTTAGAGTACTGGGCCCTGTTCTCCCAGGGTTAGAGTTCTGGGCCCTGTTCTCCCAGGTTTAGAGTCCTGCGCCCTGTTCTCCCAGGGTCAGAGTCCTGGGCCCTGCCCTCCCAGGGTTAGAGTCCTGAGCCCTGCCCTCCCAGGGTTAGAGTCCTGGGCTCTGTTCTCCCAGGGTTAGAGTCCTGAGCCCTGCCCTCCCAGGGTTAGAGTCCTGGGCCCTGCACTCCCAAAGTTAGAGTCCTGGGCCCTGTTCTCCCAGGGTTAGAGTCCTGAGCCCTGTTCTCCCAGGGTTAGAGTCCTGGGCCCTGCCCTCCCAGGGATAGAGTCCTGGGCCCTGGGGTTAGAGTCCTGGGCCCCGCCCTCCCAAAGTTAGAGTCCTGGGCCCTGCCATCCCAGGGTTAGAGTCCTGGGCTCTGCCCTCCCAGGGATAGAGTCCTGGGCCCTGTTCTCCCAGGGATAGAGTCCTGGGCCCTGTTCTCCCAGGGTTAGAATCCTGGGCCCTGCCCTCCCAGGGTTAGAGTCCTGGGCACTGTACTCCCAGGGTTAGAGTCCTGGGCCCTGCCTTCCCAGGATTAGAGTCCTGGGCCCTGCCTTCCCAGGGTTAGAGTCCTGGGCCCTGGGGTTAGAGTCCTGGGCCCTGCCCTCCCAGGGTTAGAGTCTTGGGTCCTGCCCTCCCAGGGTTAGAGTCCTTGGCCCTGCCCTCCTAGGGTTAGAGTCCTGGGCCCTGGGGTTAGAGTCCTGGGCCCTGCCCTCCCAGGGTCAGAGTCCTGAGACCTGCCCTCCCAGGGTCAGAGTCCTGGGCCCTGCCCTCCCAGGGTCAGAGACCTGGGCCCTGGGATTAGAGTCCTGGGCCCTGCCCTCCCAGGGTTAGAGTACTGGGCCCTGTTCTCCCAGGGTTAGAGTTCTGGACCCTGTTCTCCCAGGTTTAGCGTCCTGCGCCCTGTTCTCCCAGGGTCAGAGTCCTGGGCCCTGCCCTCCCAGGGTTAGAGTCCTGGGCCCTGTTCTCCCAGGGTTAGAGTCCTGAGCCCTGCCCTCCCAGGGTTAGAGTCCTGGGCCCTGCCCTCCCAAAGTTAGACTCCTGGGCCCTGTTCTCCCAGGCTTAGAGTCCTGGGCCCTGCCCTCCCAGGGTTAGAGTCCTGGGCCCTGGGGTTAGAGTCCTGGGCCCTGCCCTTCCAGGTTTAGAGTCCGGGGCCCTGCCATCACAGGTTTAGATTCCTGGGCACTGCCATCCAGGGTTTGAGTCCTGGGCCCTGCCCTCCCAGGGATAGAGTCCTGGGCCCTGTTCTCCCAGGGTTAGAATCCTGGGCTCTGCCCTCCCAGAGTTAGAGTCCTAGGCACTGTTCTCCCAGGGTTAGAGTCCTGGGCCCTGCCCTCCCAGAGTTAGAGTCCTGGGCCCCGCCCTCCCAGGGTTAGAGTCCTGGGTCCTGGGGTTAGAGTCCTGGGCCCTGCCCTCCCAGGGTTAGAGTCCTGGGCCCTGCCATCACAGGTTTAGAATCCTGGGCCCTGCCATCCATGGTTTGAGTCCTGGGCCCTGCCCTCCCAGGGATAGAGTCCTGGGCCCTGTTCTCCCAGGGTTAGAATCCTGGGCTCTGCGTTCCCAGGGTTAGAGTCCTGGGCTCTGTTCTCCCAGGGTTAGAGTCCTGGGCCCTGCCCTCCCAGAGTTTGAGTCCTGGGCCCCGCCCTCCCAGGGTTAGAGTCCTGGGCCCTGGGGTTAGAGTCCTGGGCCCTGCCCTCCCAGGGTTAGAGTCCTGGGCCCTGCCATCACAGGTTTAGAGTCCTGGGCCCTGCCATCCAGGGTTTGAGTCCTGGGCCCTGCCCTCCCAGGGATAGAGTCCTGGGCCCTGTTCTCCCAGGGTTAGAATCCTGGGCTCTGCGTTCCCAGGGTTAGAGTCCTGGGCTCTGTTCTCCCAGGGTTAGAGTCCTGGGCCCTGCCCTCCCAGAGTTTGAGTCCTGGGCCCCGCCCTCCCAGGGTTAGAGTACTGGGCCCTGGGGTTAGAGTCCTGGGCTCTGCCCTCCCAGGGTCAGAGACCTGGGCCCTGGGATTAGAGTCCTGGGCCCTGCCCTCCCAGGGTTAGAGTCCTGGGCCCTGCCCTCCCAGGGTCAGAGTCCTGAGACCTGCCCTCCCAGGGTTACAGTACTAGGCCCTGTTCTCCCAGGGTTAGATTTCTGGGCCCTGTTCTCCCAGGTTTAGAGTCCTGCGCCCTGTTCTTCCAGGGTTAGAATCCTGGGCCCTGCCCTCCCAGGGTTAGAGTCCTGTGCACTGTTCTCCCAGGGTTAGAGTCCTGGGCCCTGCCTTCCCAGGATTAGAGTCCTGGGCCCTGGGCTTAGAGTCCTGGGCCCTGCCCTCCCAGGGTTAGAGTCCTGGTCCCTGCCATCCCAGGGTTAGAGTCCTGGAATCTGCCCTCCCAGGGTTAGAGTCCTGGGCCCTGCCATCCCAGGGTTAGAGTCCTGGGCCCTGCCCTCCCAGGGTTAGAGTCCTGGGCCCTGGGGTTAGAGTCCTGGGCCCTGCCCTCCCAGGGTTAGAGTCCTGGGCCCTGCCCTCCTAGGGTTAGAGTCCTGGGCCCTGGGGTTAGCGTCCTGGGCCCTGCCCTCCCAGGGTCAGACTCCTGAAACCTGCCCTCCCAGGGTTAGAGTACTGGGCCCTGGGGTTAGAGTCCTGGGCCCTGCTCTCCCAGGGTCAGAAACCTGGGCCCTGGGATTAGAGTCCTGGGCCCTGCCCTCCCAGGGTTAGAGTCCTGGGCCCTGCCCTCCCAGGGTCAGAGTCCTGAGACCTGCCCTCCCAGGGTTAGAGTACTGGGCCCTGTTCTCCCAGGGTTAGAGATCTGGGCCCTGTTCTCCCAGGTTTAGAGTCCTGCGCCCTGTTCTCCCAGGGTCAGAGTCCTGGGCCCTGCCCTCCCATGGTTAGAGTCCTGAGCCCTGCCCTCCCAGGGTTAGAGTCCTGGGCCCTGGGGTTAGAGTCCTGGGCCCCGCCCTTCCAGGGTTAGAGTCCTGGGCCCTGTTCTCCCAGGGTTAGATTTCTGGGCCCTGTTCTCCCAGGTTTAGAGTCCTGCGCCCTGTTCTCCCAGGGTCAGAGTCCTGGGCCCTGCCCTCCCATGGTTAGATTCCTGGGCTCTGTTCTCCCAGGGTTAGAGTCCTGAGCCCTGCCCTCCCAGGGTTAGAGTCCTGGGCCCTGCACTCCCAAAGTTAGAGTCCTGGGCCCTGTTCTCCCAAGGTTAGAGTCCTGAGCCCTGTTCTCCCAGGGTTAGAGTCCTGGGCCCTGCCCTCCCAGGGTTAGAGTCCTGGGCCCTGGGGTTAGAGTCCTGGGCCCCGCCCTCCCAGGGTTAGAGCCCTGGGCCCTGGGGTTAGAGTCTTGGGCCCTGCCCTCCCAAAGTTAGAGTCCTGGGCCCTGCCATCCCAGGGTTAGAGTCCTGGGCTCTGCCCTCCCAGGGATAGAGTCCTGGTCCCTGTTCTCCCAGGGATAGAGTCCTGGGCCCTGTTCTCCCAGGGTTAGAATCCTGGGCCCTGCCCTCCCAGGGTTAGAGTCCTGGGCACTGTTCTCCCAGGGTTAGAGTCCTGGGCCCTGCCTTCCCAGGGTTAGAGTCCTGGGCCCTGGGGTTAGAGTCCTGGGCCCTGCCCTCCCAGGGTTAGAGTCCTGGTCCCTGCCATCCCAGGGTTAGAGTCCTGGGCTCTGCCCTCCCAGGGTTAGAGTCCTGGGCCCTGCCATCCCAGGGTTAGCGTCCTGGGCCCTGCCCTCCCAGGGTTAGAGTCCTGGGCCCTGGGGTTAGAGTCCTGGGCCCTGCCCTCCCAGGGTTAGAGTCCTGGGCCCTGCCCTCCTAGGGTTAGAGTCCTGGGCCCTGGGGTTAGCGTCCTGGGCCCTGCCCTCCCAGGGTCAGACTCCTGAAACCTGCCCTCCCAGGGTTAGAGTACTGGGCCCTGGGGTTAGAGTCCTGGGCCCTGCTCTCCCAGGGTCAGAGACCTGGGCCCTGGGATTAGAGTCCTGGGCCCTGCCCTCCCAGGGTTAGAGTCCTGGGCCCTGCCCTCCCAGGGTCAGAGTCCTGAGACCTGCCCTCCCAGGGTTAGAGTACTGGGCCCTGTTCTCCCAGGGTTAGAGTTCTGGGCCCTGTTCTCCCAGGTTTAGAGTCCTGCGCCCTGTTCTCCCAGGGTCAGAGTCCTGGGCCCTGCCCTCCCAGGGTTAGAGTCCTGGGCCCTGTTCTCCCAGGGTTAGAGTCCTGAGCCCTGCCCTCCCAGGGTTAGAGTCCTGGGCTCTGTTCTCCCAGGGTTAGAGTCCTGAGCCCTGCCCTCCCAGGGTTAGAGTCCTGGGCCCTGCACTCCCAAAGTTAGAGTCCTGGGCCCTGTTCTCCCAGGGTTAGAGTCCTGAGCCCTGTTCTCCCAGGGTTAGAGTCCTGGGCCCTGCCCTCCCAGGGATAGAGTCCTGGGCCCTGGGGTTAGAGTCCTGGGCCCCGCCCTCCCAAAGTTAGAGTCCTGGGCCCTGCCATCCCAGGGTTAGAGTCCTGGGCCCTGCCCTCCCAGGGATAGAGTCCTGGGCCCTGTTCTCCCAGGGATAGAATCCTGGGCCCTGTTCTCCCAGGGTTAGAATCCTGGGCCCTGCCCTCCCAGGGTTAGAGTCCTGGGCACTGTACTCCCAGGGTTAGAGTCCTGGGCCCTGCCTTCCCAGGGTTAGAGTCCTGGGCCCTGCCTTCCCAGGGTTAGAGTCCTGGGCCCTGGGGTTAGAGTCCTGGGCCCTGCCCTCCCAGGGTTAGAGTCTTGGGTCCTGCCCTCCCAGGGTTAGAGTCCTGGGCCCTGCCCTCCTAGGGTTAGAGTCCTGGGCCCTGGGGTTAGAGTCCTGGGCCCTGCCCTCCCAGGGTCAGAGTCCTGAGACCTGCCCTCCCAGGGTCAGAGTCCTGGGCCCTGCCCTCCCAGGGTCAGAGACCTGGGCCCTGGGATTAGAGTCCTGGGCCCTGCCCTCCCAGGGTTAGAGTACTGGGCCCTGTTCTCCCAGGGTTAGAGTTCTGGACCCTGTTCTCCCAGGTTTAGCGTCCTGCGCCCTATTCTCCCAGGGTCAGAGTCCTGGGCCCTGCCCTCCCAGGGTTAGAGTCCTGGGCCCTGTTCTCCCAGGGTTAGAGTCCTGAGCCCTGCCCTCCCAGGGTTAGAGTCCTGGGCCCTGCCCTCCCAAAGTTAGACTCCTGGGCCCTGTTCTCCCAGGCTTAGAGTCCTGGGCCCTGCCCTCCCAGGGTTAGAGTCCTGCGCCCTGGGGTTAGAGTCCTGGGCCCTGCCCTTCCAGGTTTAGAGTCCTGGGTCCTGCCATCACAGGTTTAGATTCCTGGGCACTGCCATCCAGGGTTTGAGTCCTGGGCCCTGCCCTCCCAGGGATAGAGTCCTGGGCCCTGTTCTCCCAGGGTTAGAATCCTGGGCTCTGCCCTCCCAGGGTTAGAGTCCTAGGCACTGTTCTCCCAGGGTTAGAGTCCTGGGCCCTGCCCTCCCAGGGTTAGAGTCCTGGGCCCTGCCTTCCCAGGGTTAGAGTCCTGGGCCCTGGGGTTAGAGACCTGGGCCCTGCCCTCCCAGGGTTAGAGTCTTGGGTCCTGCCCTCCCAGGGTTAGAGTCCTGGGCCCTGCCCTCCTAGGGTTAGAGTCCTGGGCCCTGGGGTTAGAGTCCTGGGCCCTGCCCTCCCAGGGTCAGAGTCCTGAGACCTGCCCTCCCAGGGTCAGAGTCCTGGGCCCTGCCCTCCCAGGGTCAGAGACCTGGGCCCTGGGATTAGAGTCCTGGGCCCTGCCCTCCCAGGGTTAGAGTACGGGCCCTGTTCTCCCAGGGTTAGAGTTCTGGACCCTGTTCTCCCAGGTTTAGCGTCCTGCGCCCTGTTCTCCCAGGGTCAGAGTCCTGGGCCCTGCCCTCCCAGGGTTAGAGTCCTGGGCCCTGTTCTCCCAGGGTTAGAGTCCTGAGCCCTGCCCTCCCAGGGTTAGAGTCCTGGGCCCTGCCCTCCCAAAGTTAGACTCCTGGGCCCTGTTCTCCCAGGCTTAGAGTCCTGGGCCCTGCCCTCCCAGGGTTAGAGTCCTGGGCCCTGGGGTTAGAGTCCTGGGCCCTGCCCTTCCAGGTTTAGAGTCCTGGGCCCTGCCATCACAGGTTTAGATTCCTGGGCACTGCCATCCAGGGTTTGAGTCCTGGGCCCTGCCCTCCCAGGGATAGAGTCCTGGGCCCTGTTCTCCCAGGGTTAGAATCCTGGGCTCTGCCCTCCCAGGGTTAGAGTCCTAGGCACTGTTCTCCCAGGGTTAGAGTCCTGGGCCCTGCCCTCCCAGAGTTAGAGTCATGGGCCCCGCCCTCCCAGGGTTAGAGTCCTGGGTCCTGTGGTTAGAGTCCTGGGCCCTGCCCTCCCAGGGTTAGAGTCCTGGGCCCTGCCATCACAGGTTTAGAGTCCTGGGCCCTGCCATCCATGGTTTGAGTCCTGGGCCCTGCCCTCCCAGGGATAGAGTCCTGGGCCCTGTTCTCCCAGGGTTAGAATCCTGGGCTCTGCGTTCCCAGGGTTAGAGTCCTGGGCTCTGTTCTCCCAGGGTTAGAGTCCTGGGCCCTGCCCTCCCAGAGTTTGAGTCCTGGGCCCCGCCCTCCCAGGGTTAGAGTACTGGGCCCTGGGGTTAGAGTCCTGGGCCCTGCCCTCCCAGGGTTAGAGTCCTGGGCCCTGCCCTCCTAGGGTTAGAGTCCTGGGCCCTGGGGTTAGCGTCCTGGGCCCTGCCCTCCCAGGGTCAGACTCCTGAAACCTGCCCTCCCAGGGTTAGAGTACTGGGCCCTGGGGTTAGAGTCCTGTGCCCTGCTCTCCCAGGGTCAGAGACCTGGGCCCTGGGATTAGAGTCCTGGGCCCTGCCCTCCCAGGGTTAGAGTCCTGCGCCCTGCCCTCCCAGGGTCAGAGTCCTGAGACCTGCCCTCCCAGGGTTAGAGTACTGGGCCCTGTTCTCCCAGGGTTAGAGTTCTGGGCCCTGTTCTCCCAGGTTTAGAGTCCTGCGCCCTGTTCTCCCAGGGTCAGAGTCCTGGGCCCTGCCCTCCCAGGGTTAGAGTCCTGAGCCCTGCCCTCCCAGGGTTAGAGTCCTGGGCTCTGTTCTCCCAGGGTTAGAGTCCTGAGCCCTGCCCTCCCAGGGTTAGAGTCCTGGGCCCTGCACTCCCAAAGTTAGAGTCCTGGGCCCTGTTCTCCCAGGGTTAGAGTCCTGAGCCCTGTTCTCCCAGGGTTAGAGTCCTGGGCCCTGCCCTCCCAGGGATAGAGTCCTGGGCCCTGGGGTTAGAGTCCTGGGCCCCGCCCTCCCAAAGTTAGAGTCCTGGGCCCTGCCATCCCAGGGTTAGAGTCCTGGGCTCTGCCCTCCCAGGGATAGAGTCCTGGGCCCTGTTCTCCCAGGGATAGAGTCCTGGGCCCTGTTCTCCCAGGGTTAGAATCCTGGGCCCTGCCCTCCCAGGGTTAGAGTCCTGGGCACTGTACTCCCAGGGTTAGAGTCCTGGGCCCTGCCTTCCCAGGATTAGAGTCCTGGGCCCTGCCTTCCCAGGGTTAGAGTCCTGGGCCCTGGGGTTAGAGTCCTGGGCCCTGCCCTCCCAGGGTTAGAGTCTTGGGTCCTGCCCTCCCAGGGTTAGAGTCCTGGGCCCTGCCCTCCTAGGGTTAGAGTCCTGGGCCCTGGGGTTAGAGTCCTGGGCCCTGCCCTCCCAGGGTCAGAGTCCTGAGACCTGCCCTCCCAGGGTCAGAGTCCTGGGCCCTGCCCTCCCAGGGTCAGAGACCTGGGCCCTGGGATTAGAGTCCTGGGCCCTGCCCTCCCAGGGTTAGAGTACTGGGCCCTGTTCTCCCAGGGTTAGAGTTCTGGACCCTGTTCTCCCAGGTTTAGCGTCCTGCGCCCTGTTCTCCCAGGGTCAGAGTCCTGGGCCCTGCCCTCCCAGGGTTAGAGTCCTGGGCCCTGTTCTCCCAGGGTTAGAGTCCTGAGCCCTGCCCTCCCAGGGTTAGAGTCCTGGGCCCTGCCCTCCCAAAGTTAGACTCCTGGGCCCTGTTCTCCCAGGCTTAGAGTCCTGGGCCCTGCCCTCCCAGGGTTAGAGTCCTGGGCCCTGGGGTTAGAGTCCTGGGCCCTGCCCTTCCAGGTTTAGAGTCCTGGGCCCTGCCATCACAGGTTTAGATTCCTGGGCACTGCCATCCAGGTTTGAGTCCTGGGCCCTGCCCTCCCAGGGATAGAGTCCTGGGCCCTGTTCTCCCAGGGTTAGAATCCTGGGCTCTGCCCTCCCAGAGTTAGAGTCCTAGGCACTGTTCTCCCAGGGTTAGAGTCCTGGGCCCTGCCCTCCCAGAGTTAGAGTCCTGGGCCCCGCCCTCCCAGGGTTAGAGTCCTGGGTCCTGGGGTTAGAGTCCTGGGCCCTGCCCTCCCAGGGTTAGAGTCCTGGGCCCTGCCATCACAGGTTTAGAATCCTGGGCCCTGCCATCCATGGTTTGAGTCCTGGGCCCTGCCCTCCCAGGGATAGAGTCCTGGGCCCTGTTCTCCCAGGGTTAGAATCCTGGGCTCTGCGTTCCCAGGGTTAGAGTCCTGGGCTCTGTTCTCCCAGGGTTAGAGTCCTGGGCCCTGCCCTCCCAGAGTTTGAGTCCTGGGCCCCGCCCTCCCAGGGTTAGAGTCCTGGGCCCTGGGGTTAGAGTCCTGGGCCCTGCCCTCCCAGGGTTAGAGTCCTGGGCCCTGCCATCACAGGTTTAGAGTCCTGGGCCCTGCCATCCAGGGTTTGAGTCCTGGGCCCTGCCCTCCCAGGGATAGAGTCCTGGGCCCTGTTCTCCCAGGGTTAGAATCCTGGGCTCTGCGTTCCCAGGGTTAGAGTCCTGGGCTCTGTTCTCCCAGGGTTAGAGTCCTGGGCCCTGCCCTCCCAGAGTTTGAGTCCTGGGCCCCGCCCTCCCAGGGTTAGAGTACTGGGCCCTGGGGTTAGAATCCTGGGCTCTGCCCTCCCAGGGTCAGAGACCTGGGCCCTGGGATTAGAGTCCTGGGCCCTGCCCTCCCAGGGTTAGAGTCCTGGGCCCTGCCCTCCCAGGGTCAGAGTCCTGAGACCTGCCCTCCCAGGGTTACAGTACTAGGCCCTGTTCTCCCAGGGTTAGATTTCTGGGCCCTGTTCTCCCAGGTTTAGAGTCCTGCGCCCTGTTCTTCCAGGGTTAGAATCCTGGGCCCTGCCCTCCCAGGGTTAGAGTCCTGTGCACTGTTCTCCCAGGGTTAGAGTCCTGGGCCCTGCCTTCCCAGGATTAGAGTCCTGGGCCCTGGGCTTAGAGTCCTGGGCCCTGCCCTCCCAGGGTTAGAGTCCTGGTCCCTGCCATCCCAGGGTTAGAGTCCTGGAATCTGCCCTCCCAGGGTTAGAGTCCTGGGCCCTGCCATCCCAGGGTTAGAGTCCTGGGCCCTGCCCTCCCAGGGTTAGAGTCCTGGGCCCTGGGGTTAGAGTCCTGGGCCCTGCCCTCCCAGGGTTAGAGTCCTGGGCCCTGCCCTCCTAGGGTTAGAGTCCTGGGCCCTGGGGTTAGCGTCCTGGGCCCTGCCCTCCCAGGGTCAGACTCCTGAAACCTGCCCTCCCAGGGTTAGAGTACTGGGCCCTGGGGTTAGAGTCCTGGGCCCTGCTCTCCCAGGGTCAGAAACCTGGGCCCTGGGATTAGAGTCCTGGGCCCTGCCCTCCCAGGGTTAGAGTCCTGGGCCCTGCCCTCCCAGGGTCAGAGTCCTGAGACCTGCCCTCCCAGGGTTAGAGTACTGGGCCCTGTTCTCCCAGGGTTAGAGTTCTGGGCCCTGTTCTCCCAGGTTTAGAGTCCTGCGCCCTGTTCTCCCAGGGTCAGAGTCCTGGGCCCTGCCCTCCCAGGGTTAGAGTCCTGGGCCCTGTTCTCCCAGGGTTAGAGTCCTGAGCCCTGCCCTCCCAGGGTTAGAGTCCTGGGCTCTGTTCTCCCAGGGTTAGAGTCCTGAGCCCTGCCCTCCCAGGGTTAGAGTCCTGGGCCCTGCACTTCCAAAGTTAGAGTCCTGGGCCCTGTTCTCCCAGGGTTAGAGTCCTGGGCCCTGCCCTCCCAGGGATAGAGTCCTGGGCCCTGGGGTTAGAGTCCTGGGCCCCGCCCTCCCAAAGTTAGAGTCCTGGGCCCTGCCATCCCAGGGTTAGAGTCCTGGGCCCTGCCCTCCCAGGGATAGAGTCCTGGGCCCTGTTCTCCCAGGGATAGAGTCCTGGGCCCTGTTCTCCCAGGGTTAGAATCCTGGGCCCTGCCCTCCCAGGGTTAGAGTCCTGGGCACTGTACTCCCAGGGTTAGAGTCCTGGGCCCTGCCTTCCCAGGGTTAGAGTCCTGGGCCCTGCCTTCCCAGGGTTAGAGTCTTGGGTCCTGCCCTCCCAGGGTTAGAGTCCTGGGCCCTGCCCTCCTAGGGTTAGAGTCCTGGGCCCTGGGGTTAGAGTCCTGGGCCCTGCCCTCCCAGGGTCAGAGTCCTGAGACCTGCCCTCCCAGGGTCAGAGTCCTGGGCCCTGCCCTCCCAGGGTCAGAGACCTGGGCCCTGGGATTAGAGTCCTGGGCCCTGCCCTCCCAGGGTTAGAGTACTGGGCCCTGTTCTCCCAGGGTTAGAGTTCTGGACCCTGTTCTCCCAGGTTTAGCGTCCTGCGCCCTGTTCTCCCAGGGTCAGAGTCCTGGGCCCTGCCCTCCCAGGGTTAGAGTCCTGGGCCCTGTTCTCCCAGGGTTAGAGTCCTGAGCCCTGCCCTCCCAGGGTTAGAGTCCTGGGCCCTGCCCTCCCAAAGTTAGACTCCTGGGCCCTGTTCTCCCAGGCTTAGAGTCCTGGGCCCTGCCCTCCCAGGGTTAGAGTCCTGGGCCCTGGGGTTAGAGTCCTGGGCCCTGCCCTTCCAGGTTTAGAGTCCTGGGCCCTGCCATCACAGGTTTAGATTCCTGGGCACTGCCATCCAGGGTTTGAGTCCTGGGCCCTGCCCTCCCAGGGATAGAGTCCTGGGCCCTGTTCTCCCAGGGTTAGAATCCTGGGCTCTGCCCTCCCAGGGTTAGAGTCCTAGGCACTGTTCTCCCAGGGTTAGAGTCCTGGGCCCTGCCCTCCCAGAGTTAGAGTCCTGGGCCCCGCCCTCCCAGGGTTAGAGTCCTGGGTCCTGGGGTTAGAGTCCTGGGCCCTGCCCTCCCAGGGTTAGAGTCCTGGGCCCTGCCATCACAGGTTTAGAGTCCTGGGCCCTGCCATCCATGGTTTGAGTCCTGGGCCCTGCCCTCCCAGGGATAGAGTCCTGGGCCCTGTTCTCCCAGGGTTAGAATCCTGGGCTCTGCGTTCCCAGGGTTAGAGTCCTGGGCTCTGTTCTCCCAGGGTTAGAGTCCTGGGCCCTGCCCTCCCAGAGTTTGAGTCCTGGGCCCCGCCCTCCCAGGGTTAGAGTCCTGGGCCCTGGGGTTAGAGTCCTGGGCCCTGCCCTCCCAGGGTTAGAGTCCTGGGCCCTGCCATCACAGGTTTAGAGTCCTGGGCCCTGCCATCCAGGGTTTGAGTCCTGGGCCCTGCCCTCCCAGGGATAGAGTCCTGGGCCCTGTTCTCCCAGGGTTAGAATCCTGGGCTCTGCGTTCCCAGGGTTAGAGTCCTGGGCTCTGTTCTCCCAGGGTTAGAGTCCTGGGCCCTGCCCTCCCAGAGTTTGAGTCCTGGGCCCCGCCCTCCCAGGGTTAGAGTACTGGGCCCTGGGGTTAGAGTCCTGGGCTCTGCCCTCCCAGGGTCAGAGACCTGGGCCCTGAGATTAGAGTCCTGGGCCCTGCCCTCCCAGGGTTAGAGTCCTGGGCCCTGCCCTCCCAGGGTCAGAGTCCTGAGACCTGCCCTCCCAGGGTTAGAGTACTAGGCCCTGTTCTCCCAGGGTTAGATTTCTGGGCCCTGTTCTCCCAGGTTTAGAGTCCTGCGCCCTGTTCTCCCAGGGTCAGAGTCCTGGGCCCTGTTCTCCCAGGGTTAGAATCCTGGGCCCTGCCCTCCCAGGTTTAGAGTCCTGGGCACTGTTCTCCCAGGGTTAGAGTCCTGGGCCCTGCCTTCCCAGGGTTAGAGTCCTGGGCCCTGCCATCCCAGGGTTAGAGTCCTGGGCCCTGCCCTCCCAGGGTTAGAGTCCTGGGCCCTGGGGTTAGAGTCCTGGGCCCTGCCCTCCCAGGGTTAGAGTCCTGGGCCCTGCCCTCCTAGGGTTAAAATCCTGAGACCTGCCCTCCCAGGGTTAGAGTACTGGGCCCTGGGGTTAGAGTCCTGGGCTCTGCCCTCCCAGGGTCAGAGACCTGGGCCCTGGGATTAGAGTCCTGGGCCCTGCCCTCCCAGGGTTAGAGTCCTGGGCCCTGCCCTCCCAGGGTCAGAGTCCTGAGACCTGCCCTCCCAGGGTTAGAGTACTAGGCCCTGTTCTCCCAGGGTTAGATTTCTGGGCCCTGTTCTCCCAGGTTTAGAGTCCTGCGCCCTGTTCTTCCAGGGTTAGAATCCTGGGCCCTGCCCTCCCAGGGTTAGAGTCCTGTGCACTGTTCTCCCAGGGTTAGAGTCCTGGGCCCTGCCTTCCCAGGATTAGAGTCCTGGGCCCTGGGCTTAGAGTCCTGGGCCCTGCCCTCCCAGGGTTAGAGTCCTGGTCCCTGCCATCCCAGGGTTAGAGTCCTGGAATCTGCCCTCCCAGGGTTAGAGTCCTGGGCCCTGCCATCCCAGGGTTAGAGTCCTGGGCCCTGCCCTCCCAGGGTTAGAGTCCTGGGCCCTGGGGTTAGAGTCCTGGGCCCTGCCCTCCCAGGGTCAGAGTCCTGCGACCTGCCCTCCCAGGGTTAGAGTACTGTGTCCTGGGGTTAGAGTCCTGGGCCCTGCCCTCCCAGAGTCAGAGACCTGGACCCTGGGATTTGAGTCCTGGGCCCTGCCCTCCCAGGGTTAGAGTCCTGGGCCCTGCCCTCCCAGGATCAGAGTCCTGAGACCTGCCCTCCCAGGGTTAGAGTACTGGGCCCTGCCCTCCCAGGGTTAGAGTCCTGTGCCCTGTTCTCCCAGGGTTAGAATCCTGAGCCCTGCCCTCCCAGGGTTAGAGTCCTGGGCTCTGTTCTCCCAGGGTTAGAGTCCTGAGCTCTGCCCTCCCAGGGTTAGAGTCCTGGGCCCTGCACTCCCAAAGTTAGAGTCCTGGGCCCTGTTCTCCCAGGGTTAGAGTCCTGAGCCCTGTTCTCCCAGGGTTAGAGTCCTGGGCCCTGCCCTCCCAGGGATAGAGTCCTGGGCCCTGGGGTTAGAGTCCTGGGCCCCGCCCTCCCAAAGTTAGAGTCCGGGGCCCTGCCATCCCAGGGTTAGAGTCCTGGGCCCTGCCCTCCCAGGGATAGAGTCCTGGGCCCTGTTCTCCCAGCGTTAGAGTCCTGGGCCCTGTTCTCCCAGCGTTAGAATCCTGGGCCCTGCCCTCCCAGGGTTAGAGTCCTGGGCCCTGCCCTCCCAGGGTCAGAGTCCTGAGACCTGCCCTCCCAGGGTCAGAGTCCTGGGCCCTGCCCTCCCAGGGTCAGAGACCTGGGCCCTGGGATTAGAGTCCTGGGCCCTGCCCTCCCAGGGTTAGAGTACTGGGCCCTGTTCTCCCAGGGTTAGAGTTCTGGACCCTGTTCTCCCAGGTTTAGCGTCCTGCGCCCTGTTCTCCCAGGGTCAGAGTCCTGGGCCCTGCCCTCCCAGGGTTAGAGTCCTGGGCCCTGTTCTCCCAGGGTTAGAGTCCTGAGCCCTGCCCTCCCAGGGTTAGAGTCCTGGGCCCTGCCCTCCCAAAGTTAGACTCCTGGGCCCTGTTCTCCCAGGCTTAGAGTCCTGGGCCCTGCCCTCCCAGGGTTAGAGTCCTGGGCCCTGGGGTTAGAGTCCTGGGCCCTGCCCTTCCAGGTTTAGAGTCCTGGGCCCTGCCATCACAGGTTTAGATTCCTGGGCACTGCCATCCAGGGTTTGAGTCCTGGGCCCTGCCCTCCCAGGGATAGAGTCCTGGGCCCTGTTCTCCCAGGGTTAGAATCCTGGGCTCTGCCCTCCCAGGGTTAGAGTCCTAGGCACTGTTCTCCCAGGGTTAGAGTCCTGGGCCCTGCCCTCCCAGAGTTAGAGTCCTGGGCCCCGCCCTCCCAGGGTTAGAGTCCTGGGTCCTGGGGTTAGAGTCCTGGGCCCTGCCCTCCCAGGTTTAGAGTCCTGGGCCCTGCCATCCATGGTTTGAGTCCTGGGCCCTGCCCTCCCAGGGATAGAGTCCTGGGCCCTGTTCTCCCAGGGTTAGAATCCTGGGCTCTGCGTTCCCAGGGTTAGAGTCCTGGGCTCTGTTCTCCCAGGGTTAGAGTCCTGGGCCCTGCCCTCCCAGAGTTTGAGTCCTGGGCCCCGCCCTCCCAGGGTTAGAGTCCTGGGCCCTGGGGTTAGAGTCCTGGGCCCTGCCCTCCCAGGGTTAGAGTCCTGGGCCCTGCCATCACAGGTTTAGAGTCCTGGGCCCTGCCATCCAGGGTTTGAGTCCTGGGCCCTGCCCTCCCAGGGATAGAGTCCTGGGCCCTGTTCTCCCAGGGTTAGAATCCTGGGCTCTGCGTTCCCAGGGTTAGAGTCCTGGGCTCTGTTCTCCCAGGGTTAGAGTCCTGGGCCCTGCCCTCCCAGAGTTTGAGTCCTGGGCCCCGCCCTCCCAGGGTTAGAGTACTGGGCCCTGGGGTTAGAGTCCTTGGCTCTGCCCTCCCAGGGTCAGAGACCTGGGCCCTGAGATTAGAGTCCTGGGCCCTGCCCTCCCAGGGTTAGAGTCCTGGGCCCTGCCCTCCCAGGGTCAGAGTCCTGAGACCTGCCCTCCCAGGGTTAGAGTACTAGGCCCTGTTCTCCCAGGGTTAGATTTCTGGGCCCTGTTCTCCCAGGTTTAGAGTCCTGCGCCCTGTTCTCCCAGGGTCAGAGTCCTGGGCCCTGCCCTCCCAGGGATAGAGTCCTGGGCCCTGTTCTCCCAGCGTTAGAGTCCTGGGCCCTGTTCTCCCAGCGTTAGAATCCTGGGCCCTGCCCTCCCAGGGTTAGAGTCCTGGGCACTGTTCTCCCAGGGTTAGAGTCCTGGGCCCTGCCTTCCCAGGGTTAGAGTCCTGGGCCCTGCCATCCCAGGGTTAGAGTCCTGGGCCCTGCCCTCCCAGGGTTCGAGTCCTGGGCCCTGGGGTTAGAGTCCTGTGCCCTGCCCTCCCAGGGTTAGAGTCCTGGGCCCTGCCCTCCTAGGGTTAAAATTCTGGGCCCGGGGTTAGAGTCCTGGGCCCAGCCCTCCCAGGGTCAGAGTCCTGAGACCTGCCCTCCCAGGGTTAGAGTACTGGGCCCTGGGGTTAGAGTCCTGGGCTCTGCCCTCCCAGGGTCAGAGACCTGGGCCCTGGTATTAGAGTCCTGGGCCCTGCCCTCCCAGGGTTAGAGTCCTGGGCCCTGCCCTCCCAGGGTCAGAGTCCTGAGACCTGCCCTCCCAGGGTTAGAGTACTAGGCCCTGTTCTCCCAGGGTTAGATTTAGAGGCCCTGTTCTCCCAGGTTTAGAGTCCTGCGCCCTGTTCTCCCAGGGTCAGAGTCCTGGGCCCTGTTCTCCCAGGGTTAGAATCCTGGGCGCTGCCCTCCCAGGTTTAGAGTCCTGGGCACTGTTCTCCCAGGGTTAGAGTCCTGGGCCCTGCCTTCCCAGGGTTAGAGTCCTGGGCCCTGCCATCCCAGGGTTAGAGTCCTGGGCCCTGCCCTCCCAGGGTTAGAGTCCTGGGCCCTGGGGTTAGAGTCCTGGGCCCTGCCCTCCCAGGGTTAGAGTCCTGGGCCCTGCCCTCCTAGGGTTAAAATCCTGAGACCTGCCCTCCCAGGGTTAGAGTACTGGGCCCTGGGGTTAGAGTCCTGGGCTCTGCCCTCCCAGGGTCAGAGACCTGGGCCCTGGGATTAGAGTCCTGGGCCCTGCCCTCCCAGGGTTAGAGTCCTGGGCCCTGCCCTCCCAGGGTCAGAGTCCTGAGACCTTCCCTCCCAGGGTTAGAGTACTAGGCCCTGTTCTCCCAGGGTTAGATTTCTGGGCCCTGTTCTCCCAGATTTAGAGTCCTGCGCCCTGTTCTCCCAGGGTCAGAGTCCTGGGCCCTGCCCTCCCAGGGTTAGAGTCCTGGGCCCTGTTCTCCCAGGGTTAGAGTCCTGAGCCCTGCCCTCCCAGGGTTAGAGTCCTGGGCCCTGCCCTCCCAAAGTTAGACTCCTGGGCCCTGATCTCCCATGGTTAGATTCCTGGGCCCTGTTCTCCCAGGGTTAGAGTCCTGGGCCCTGCCCTCCCAGAGTTAGAGTCCTGGGCCCCGCCCTCCCAGGGTTAGAGTCCTGGGCCCTGGGGTTAGAGTTCTGGGCCCCGCCCTTCCAGGGTTAGAGTCCTGGGCCCTGTTCTCCCAGGGTTAGATTTCTGGGCCCTGTTCTCCCAGGTTTAGAGTCCAGCGCCCTGTTCTCCCAGGGTCAGAGTCCTGGGCCCTGCCCTCCCATGGTTAGATTCCTGGGCTCTGTTCTCCCAAGGTTAGAGTCCTGAGCCCTGTTCTCCCAGGGTTAGAGTCCTGGGCCCTGCCCTCCCAGGGTTAGAGTCCTGGGCCCTGGGGTTAGAGTCCTGGGCCCCGCCCTCCCAGGGTTAGAGCCCTGGGCCCTGGGGTTAGAGTCCTGGGCCCTGCCCTCCCAAAGTTAGAGTCCTGGGCCCTGCCATCCCAGGGTTAGAGTCCTGGGCTCTGCCCTCCCAGGGATAGAGTCCTGGTCCCTGTTCTCCCAGGGATAGAGTCCTGGGCCCTGTTCTCCCAGGGTTAGAATCCTGGGCCCTGCCCTCCCAGGGTTAGAGTCCTGGGCACTGTTCTCCCAGGGTTAGAGTCCTGGGCCCTGCCTTCCCAGGGTTAGAGTCCTGGGCCCTGGGGTTAGAGTCCTGGGCCCTGCCCTCCCAGGGTTAGAGTCCTGGTCCCTGCCATCCCAGGGTTAGAGTCCTGGGCTCTGCCCTCCCAGGGTTAGTGTCCTGGGCCCTGCCATCCCAGGGTTAGAGTCCTGGGCCCTGCCCTCCCAGGGTTAGAGTCCTGGGCCCTGGGGTTAGAGTCCTGGGCCCTGCCCTCCCAGGGTTAGAGTCCTGGGCCCTGCCCTCCTAGGGTTAGAGTCCTGGGCCCTGGGGTTAGCGTCCTGGGCCCTGCCCTCCCAGGGTCAGACTCCTGAAACCTGCCCTCCCAGGGTTAGAGTACTGGGCCCTGGGGTTAGAGTCCTGGGCCCTGCTCTCCCAGGGTCAGAAACCTGGGCCCTGGGATTAGAGTCCTGGGCCCTGCCCTCCCAGGGTTAGAGTCCTGGGCCCTGCCCTCCCAGGGTCAGAGTCCTGAGACCTGCCCTCCCAGGGTTAGAGTACTGGGCCCTGTTCTCCCAGGGTTAGAGTTCTGGGCCCTGTTCTCCCAGGTTTAGAGTCCTGCGCCCTGTTCTCCCAGGGTCAGAGTCCTGGGCCCTGCCCTCCCAGGGTTAGAGTCCTGGGCCCTGTTCTCCCAGGGTTAGAGTCCTGAGCCCTGCCCTCCCAGGGTTAGAGTCCTGGGCTCTGTTCTCCCAGGGTTAGAGTCCTGAGCCCTGCCCTCCCAGGGTTAGAGTCCTGGGCCCTGCACTCCCAAAGTTAGAGTCCTGGGCCCTGTTCTCCCAGGGTTAGAGTCCTGAGCCCTGTTCTCCCAGGGTTAGAGTCCTGGGCCCTGCCCTCCCAGGGATAGAGTCCTGGGCCCTGGGGTTAGAGTCCTGGGCCCCGCCCTCCCAAAGTTAGAGTCCTGGGCCCTGCCATCCCAGGGTTAGAGTCCTGGGCCCTGCCCTCCCAGGGATAGAGTCCTGGGCCCTGTTCTCCCAGGGATAGAGTCCTGGGCCCTGTTCTCCCAGGGTTAGAATCCTGGGCCCTGCCCTCCCAGGGTTAGAGTCCTGGGCACTGTACTCCCAGGGTTAGAGTCCTGGGCCCTGCCTTCCCAGGGTTAGAGTCCTGGGCCCTGCCTTCCCAGGGTTAGAGTCTTGGGTCCTGCCCTCCCAGGGTTAGAGTCCTGGGCCCTGCCCTCCTAGGGTTAGAGTCCTGGGCCCTGGGGTTAGAGTCCTGGGCCCTGCCCTCCCAGGGTCAGAGTCCTGAGACCTGCCCTCCCAGGGTCAGAGTCCTGGGCCCTGCCCTCCCAGGGTCAGAGACCTGGGCCCTGGGATTAGAGTCCTGGGCCCTGCCCTCCCAGGGTTAGAGTACTGGGCCCTGTTCTCGCAGGGTTAGAGTTCTGGACCCTGTTCTCCCAGGTTTAGCGTCCTGCGCCCTGTTCTCCCAGGGTCAGAGTCCTGGGCCCTGCCCTCCCAGGGTTAGAGTCCTGGGCCCTGTTCTCCCAGGGTAAGAGTCCTGAGCCCTGCCCTCCCAGGGTTAGAGTCCTGGGCCCTGCCCTCCCAAAGTTAGACTCCTGGGCCCTGTTCTCCCAGGCTTAGAGTCCTGGGCCCTGCCCTCCCAGGGTTAGAGTCCTGGGCCCTGGGGTTAGAGTCCTGGGCCCTGCCCTTCCAGGTTTAGAGTCCTGGGCCCTGCCATCACAGGTTTAGATTCCTGGGCACTGCCATCCAGGGTTTGAGTCCTGGGCCCTGCCCTCCCAGGGATAGAGTCCTGGGCCCTGTTCTCCCAGGGTTAGAATCCTGGGCTCTGCCCTCCCAGGGTTAGAGTCCTAGGCACTGTTCTCCCAGGGTTAGAGTCCTGGGCCCTGCCCTCCCAGAGTTAGAGTCCTGGGCCCCGCCCTCCCAGGGTTAGAGTCCTGGGTCCTGGGGTTAGAGTCCTGGGCCCTGCCCTCCCAGGGTTAGAGTCCTGGGCCCTGCCATCACAGGTTTAGAGTCCTGGGCCCTGCCATCCATGGTTTGAGTCCTGGGCCCTGCCCTCCCAGGGATAGAGTCCTGGGCCCTGTTCTCCCAGGGTTAGAATCCTGGGCTCTGCGTTCCCAGGGTTAGAGTCCTGGGCTCTGTTCTCCCAGGGTTAGAGTCCTGGGCCCTGCCCTCCCAGAGTTTGAGTCCTGGGCCCCGCCCTCCCAGGGTTAGAGTCCTGGGCCCTGGGGTTAGAGTCCTGGGCCCTGCCCTCCCAGGGTTAGAGTCCTGGGCCCTGCCATCACAGGTTTAGAGTCCTGGGCCCTGCCATCCAGGGTTTGAGTCCTGGGCCCTGCCCTCCCAGGGATAGAGTCCTGGGCCCTGTTCTCCCAGGGTTAGAATCCTGGGCTCTGCGTTCCCAGGGTTAGAGTCCTGGGCTCTGTTCTCCCAGGGTTAGAGTCCTGGGCCCTGCCCTCCCAGAGTTTGAGTCCTGGGCCCCGCCCTCCCAGGGTTAGAGTACTGGGCCCTGGGGTTAGAATCCTGGGCTCTGCCCTCCCAGGGTCAGAGACCTGGGCCCTGGGATTAGAGTCCTGGGCCCTGCCCTCCCAGGGTTAGAGTCCTGGGCCCTGCCCTCCCAGGGTCAGAGTCCTGAGACCTGCCCTCCCAGGGTTAGAGTACTAGGCCCTGTTCTCCCAGGGTTAGATTTCTGGGCCCTGTTCTCCCAGGTTTAGAGTCCTGCGCCCTGTTCTCCCAGGGTCAGAGTCCTGGGCCCTGTTCTCCCAGGGTTAGAGTCCTGGGCCCTGTTCTCCCAGGGTTAGAGTCCTGCGCGCTGCCCTCCCAGGGTTAGAGTCCTGGGCCCTGCCTTCCCAGGGTTAGAGTCCTGGGCCCTGCCATCCCAGGGTTAGAGTCCTGGGCCCTGCCCTCCCAGGGTTAGAGTCCTGGGCACTGGGGTTAGAGTCCTGGGCCCTGCCCTCCCAGGGTTAGAGTCCTGGGCCCTGCCCTCCTAGGGTTAAAATCCTGAGACCTGCCCTCCCAGGGTTAGAGTACTGGGCACTGGGGTTAGAGTCCTGGGCTCTGCCCTCCCAGGGTCAGAGACCTGGGCCCTGGGATTAGAGTCCTGGGCCCTGCCCTCCCAGGGTTAGAGTCCTGGGCCCTGCCCTCCCAGGGTCAGAGTCCTGAGACCTGCCCTCCCAGGGTTAGAGTATTGGGCCCTGTTCTCCCAGGGTTAGAGTTCTGGGCCCTGTTCTCCCAGGTTTAGAGTCCTGCGCCCTCTTCTCCCAGGGTCAGTGTCCTGGGCCCTGCCCTCCCAAGATTAGAGTCCTGGGCCCTGTTCTCCCAGGGTTAGAGTCCTGCGCGCTGCCCTCCCAGGGTTAGAGTCCTGGGCCCTGTTCTCCCAGGATTAGAGTCCTGAGCACTGCCCTCCCAGGGTTAGAGTCCTGAGCCCTGCCCTCCCAGGGTCAGAGTCCTGGGCCCTGCCCTCCCAGGGTTAGAGTCCTGAGACCTGCCCTCCCAGGGTTAGAGTATTGCGCCCTGTTCTCCCAGGGTTAGAGTCCTGCGTCCTGTTCTCCCAGGGTCAGAGTCCTGGGCCCTGCCCTCCCAGGGTTAGAGTCCTGGGCTCTGTTCTCCCAGGGTTAGAGTCCTGAGCCCTGCCCTCCCAGGGTTAGAGTCCTGGGCCCTGCATTCCCAAAGTTAGAGTCCTGAGCCCTGTTCTCCCAGGGTTAGAGTCCTGGGCCCTGGGGTTAGAGTCCTGGGCATCGCCCTCCCAGGGTTAGAGTCCAGGCCCTGGGGTTAGAGTCCTGGGCCCTGCCCTCCCAAAGTTAGAGTCCTGGGCCCTGCCATCCCAGGGTTAGAGTCATGGGCCCTGCCCTCCCAGGGATAGAGTCCTGGGCCCTGTTCTCCCAGGGATAGAGTCCTGGGCCCTGTTCTCCCAGGGTTAGAATCCTGGGCCCTGCCCTCCCAGGGTTAGAGTCCTGGGCACTGTTCTCCCAGGGTTAGAGTCCTGGGCCCTGCCTTCCCAGGGTTAGAGTCCTGGGCCCTGGGGTTACAGTCCTGGGCCCTGCCCTCCCAGGGTTAGAGTCCTGGTCCCTGCCATCCCAGGGTTAGAGACCTGGGCTCTGCCCTCCCAGGGTTAGAGTCCTGGGCCCTGCCATCCCAGGGTTAGAGTCCTGGGCCCAGCCCTCCCAGGGTTAGAGTCCTGGTCCCTGCCATCCCAGGGTTAGAGACCTGGGCTCTGCCCTCCCAGGGTTAGAGTCCTGGGCCCTGCCATCCCAGGGTTAGAGTCCTGGGCCCTGCCCTCCCAGGGTTAGAGTCCTGGGCACTGCCCTCCTAGGGTTAGAATCCTGGGCCCTGGGGTTAGAGTCCTGGGCCCTGCCCTCCCAGGGTCAGAGTCCTGAGACCTGCCCTCCCAGGGTTAGAGTACTGGGCCCTGGGGTTACAGTCCTGGGCCCGGCCCTCCCAGGGTCAGAGACCTGGGCCCTGGGATTAGAGTCCTGGGCCCTGCCCTCCCAGGGTTAGTGTCCTGGGCCCTGCCCTCCCTGGGTCAGAGTCCTGAGACCTGCCCTCCCAGGGTTAGAGTACTGGGCCCTGTTCTCCCAGGGTTAGAGTTCTGGGCCCTGTTCTCCCAGGTTTAGAGTCCTGCGCCCTGTTCTCCCAGGGTCAGAGTCCTGGGCCCTGCCCTCCCAGGGTTATAGTCCTGGGCCCTGTTCTCCCAGGGTTAGAGTCCTGAGCCCTGCCCTCCCAGGGTTAGAATCCTGGGCCCTGCCCTCCCAGGGTTAGAGTCCTGGGCCCTGGGGTTAGAGTCCTGGGCCCTGCCCTCCCAGGGTTAGAGTCCTGGGCCCTGCCATCACAGGTTTAGAGTCCTGGGCCCTGCCATCCAGGGTTTGAGTCCTGGGCCCTGCCCTCCCAGGGATAGAGTCCTGGGCCCTGTTCTCCCAGGGTTAGAATCCTGGGCTCTGCGTTCCCAGGGTTAGAGTCCTGGGCTCTGTTCTCCCAGGGTTAGAGTCCTGGGCCCTGCCCTCCCAGAGTTTGAGTCCTGGGCCCCGCCCTCCCAGGGTTAGAGTACTGGGCCCTGGGGTTAGAGTCCTGGGCTCTGCCCTCCCAGGGTCAGAGACCTGGGCCCTGGGATTAGAGTCCTGGGCCCTGCCCTCCCAGGGTTAGAGTCCTGGGCCCTGCCCTCCCAGGGTCAGAGTCCTGAGACCTGCCCTCCCAGGGTTACAGTACTAGGCACTGTTCTCCCAGGGTTAGATTTCTGGGCCCTGTTCTCCCAGGTTTAGAGTCCTGCGCCCTGTTCTTCCAGGGTTAGAATCCTGGGCCCTGCCCTCCCAGGGTTAGAGTCCTGTGCACTGTTCTCCCAGGGTTAGAGTCCTGGGCCCTGCCTTCCCAGGATTAGAGTCCTGGGCCCTGGGCTTAGAGTCCTGGGCCCTGCCCTCCCAGGGTTAGAGTCCTGGTCCCTGCCATCCCAGGGTTAGAGTCCTGGAATCTGCCCTCCCAGGGTTAGAGTCCTGGGCCCTGCCATCCCAGGGTTAGAGTCCTGGGCCCTGCCCTCCCAGGGTTAGAGTCCTGGGCCCTGGGGTTAGAGTCCTGGGCCCTGCCCTCCCAGGGTTAGAGTCCTGGGCCCTGCCCTCCTAGGGTTAGAGTCCTGGGCCCTGGGGTTAGCGTCCTGGGCCCTGCCCTCCCAGGGTCAGACTCCTGAAACCTGCCCTCCCAGGGTTAGAGTACTGGGCCCTGGGGTTAGAGTCCTGGGCCCTGCTCTCCCAGGGTCAGAAACCTGGGCCCTGGGATTAGAGTCCTGGGCCCTGCCCTCCCAGGGTTAGAGTCCTGGGCCCTGCCCTCCCAGGGTCAGAGTCCTGAGACCTGCCCTCCCAGGGTTAGAGTACTGGGCCCTGTTCTCCCAGGGTTAGAGATCTGGGCCCTGTTCTCCCAGGTTTAGAGTCCTGCGCCCTGTTCTCCCAGGGTCAGAGTCCTGGGCCCTGCCCTCCCATGGTTAGAGTCCTGAGCCCTGCCCTCCCAGGGTTAGAGTCCTGGGCCCTGGGGTTAGAGTCCTGGGCCCCGCCCTTCCAGGGTTAGAGTCCTGGGCCCTGTTCTCCCAGGGTTAGATTTCTGGGCCCTGTTCTCCCAGGTTTAGAGTCCTGCGCCCTGTTCTCCCAGGGTCAGAGTCCTGGGCCCTGCCCTCCCATGGTTAGATTCCTGGGCTCTGTTCTCCCAGGGTTAGAGTCCTGAGCCCTGCCCTCCCAGGGTTAGAGTCCTGGGCCCTGCACTCCCAAAGTTAGAGTCCTGGGCCCTGTTCTCCCAAGGTTAGAGTCCTGAGCCCTGTTCTCCCAGGGTTAGAGTCCTGGGCCCTGCCCTCCCAGGGTTAGAGTCCTGGGCCCTGGGGTTAGAGTCCTGGGCCCCGCCCTCCCAGGGTTAGAGCCCTGGGCCCTGGGGTTAGAGTCTTGGGCCCCGCCCTCCCAAAGTTAGAGTCCTGGGCCCTGCCATCCCAGGGTTAGAGTCCTGGGCTCTGCCCTCCCAGGGATAGAGTCCTGGTCCCTGTTCTCCCAGGGATAGAGTCCTGGGCCCTGTTCTCCCAGGGTTAGAATCCTGGGCCCTGCCCTCCCAGGGTTAGAGTCCTGGGCACTGTTCTCCCAGGGTTAGAGTCCTGGGCCCTGCCTTCCCAGGGTTAGAGTCCTGGGCCCTGGGGTTAGAGTCCTGGGCCCTGCCCTCCCAGGGTTAGAGTCCTGGTCCCTGCCATCCCAGGGTTAGAGTCCTGGGCTCTGCCCTCCCAGGGTTAGAGTCCTGGGCCCTGCCATCCCAGGGTTAGCGTCCTGGGCCCTGCCCTCCCAGGGTTAGAGTCCTGGGCCCTGGGGTTAGAGTCCTGGGCCCTGCCCTCCCAGGGTTAGAGTCCTGGGCCCTGCCCTCCTAGGGTTAGAGTCCTGGGCCCTGGGGTTAGCGTCCTGGGCCCTGCCCTCCCAGGGTCAGACTCCTGAAACCTGCCCTCCCAGGGTTAGAGTACTGGGCCCTGGGGTTAGAGTCCTGGGCCCTGCTCTCCCAGGGTCAGAGACCTGGGCCCTGGGATTAGAGTCCTGGGCCCTGCCCTCCCAGGGTTAGAGTCCTGGGCCCTGCCCTCCCAGGGTCAGAGTCCTGAGACCTGCCCTCCCAGGGTTAGAGTACTGGGCCCTGTTCTCCCAGGGTTAGAGTTCTGGGCCCTGTTCTCCCAGGTTTAGAGTCCTGCGCCCTGTTCTCCCAGGGTCAGAGTCCTGGGCCCTGCCCTCCCAGGGTTAGAGTCCTGGGCCCTGTTCTCCCAGGGTTAGAGTCCTGAGCCCTGCCCTCCCAGGGTTAGAGTCCTGGGCTCTGTTCTCCCAGGGTTAGAGTCCTGAGCCCTGCCCTCCCAGGGTTAGAGTCCTGGGCCCTGCACTCCCAAAGTTAGAGTCCTGGGCCCTGTTCTCCCAGGGTTAGAGTCCTGAGCCCTGTTCTCCCAGGGTTAGAGTCCTGGGCCCTGCCCTCCCAGGGATAGAGTCCTGGGCCCTGGGGTTAGAGTCCTGGGCCCCGCCCTCCCAAAGTTAGAGTCCTGGGCCCTGCCATCCCAGGGTTAGAGTCCTGGGCCCTGCCCTCCCAGGGATAGAGTCCTGGGCCCTGTTCTCCCAGGGATAGAATCCTGGGCCCTGTTCTCCCAGGGTTAGAATCCTGGGCCCTGCCCTCCCAGGGTTAGAGTCCTGGGCACTGTACTCCCAGGGTTAGAGTCCTGGGCCCTGCCTTCCCAGGGTTAGAGTCCTGGGCCCTGCCTTCCCAGGGTTAGAGTCCTGGGCCCTGGGGTTAGAGTCCTGGGCCCTGCCCTCCCAGGGTTAGAGTCTTGGGTCCTGCCCTCCCAGGGTTAGAGTCCTGGGCCCTGCCCTCCTAGGGTTAGAGTCCTGGGCCCTGGGGTTAGAGTCCTGGGCCCTGCCCTCCCAGGGTCAGAGTCCTGAGACCTGCCCTCCCAGGGTCAGAGTCCTGGGCCCTGCCCTCCCAGGGTCAGAGACCTGGGCCCTGGGATTAGAGTCCTGGGCCCTGCCCTCCCAGGGTTAGAGTACTGGGCCCTGTTCTCCCAGGGTTAGAGTTCTGGACCCTGTTCTCCCAGGTTTAGCGTCCTGCGCCCTGTTCTCCCAGGGTCAGAGTCCTGGGCCCTGCCCTCCCAGGGTTAGAGTCCTGGGCCCTGTTCTCCCAGGGTTAGAGTCCTGAGCCCTGCCCTCCCAGGGTTAGAGTCCTGGGCCCTGCCCTCCCAAAGTTAGACTCCTGGGCCCTGTTCTCCCAGGCTTAGAGTCCTGGGCCCTGCCCTCCCAGGGTTAGAGTCCTGCGCCCTGGGGTTAGAGTCCTGGGCCCTGCCCTTCCAGGTTTAGAGTCCTGGGCCCTGCCATCACAGGTTTAGATTCCTGGGCACTGCCATCCAGGGTTTGAGTCCTGGGCCCTGCCCTCCCAGGGATAGAGTCCTGGGCCCTGTTCTCCCAGGGTTAGAATCCTGGGCTCTGCCCTCCCAGGGTTAGAGTCCTAGGCACTGTTCTCCCAGGGTTAGAGTCCTGGGCCCTGCCCTCCCAGGGTTAGAGTCCTGGGCCCTGCCTTCCCAGGGTTAGAGTCCTGGGCCCTGGGGTTAGAGTCCTGGGCCCTGCCCTCCCAGGGTTAGAGTCTTGGGTCCTGCCCTCCCAGGGTTAGAGTCCTGGGCCCTGCCCTCCTAGGGTTAGAGTCCTGGGCCCTGGGGTTAGAGTCCTGGGCCCTGCCCTCCCAGGGTCAGAGTCCTGAGACCTGCCCTCCCAGGGTCAGAGTCCTGGGCCCTGCCCTCCCAGGGTCAGAGACCTGGGCCCTGGGATTAGAGTCCTGGGCCCTGCCCTCCCAGGGTTAGAGTACGGGCCCTGTTCTCCCAGGGTTAGAGTTCTGGACCCTGTTCTCCCAGGTTTAGCGTCCTGCGCCCTGTTCTCCCAGGGTCAGAGTCCTGGGCCCTGCCCTCCCAGGGTTAGAGTCCTGGGCCCTGTTCTCCCAGGGTTAGAGTCCTGAGCCCTGCCCTCCCAGGGTTAGAGTCCTGGGCCCTGCCCTCCCAAAGTTAGACTCCTGGGCCCTGTTCTCCCAGGCTTAGAGTCCTGGGCCCTGCCCTCCCAGGGTTAGAGTCCTGGGCCCTGGGGTTAGAGTCCTGGGCCCTGCCCTTCCAGGTTTAGAGTCCTGGGCCCTGCCATCACAGGTTTAGATTCCTGGGCACTGCCATCCAGGGTTTGAGTCCTGGGCCCTGCCCTCCCAGGGATAGAGTCCTGGGCCCTGTTCTCCCAGGGTTAGAATCCTGGGCTCTGCCCTCCCAGGGTTAGAGTCCTAGGCACTGTTCTCCCAGGGTTAGAGTCCTGGGCCCTGCCCTCCCAGAGTTAGAGTCATGGGCCCCGCCCTCCCAGGGTTAGAGTCCTGGGTCCTGTGGTTAGAGTCCTGGGCCCTGCCCTCCCAGGGTTAGAGTCCTGGGCCCTGCCATCACAGGTTTAGAGTCCTGGGCCCTGCCATCCATGGTTTGAGTCCTGGGCCCTGCCCTCCCAGGGATAGAGTCCTGGGCCCTGTTCTCCCAGGGTTAGAATCCTGGGCTCTGCGTTCCCAGGGTTAGAGTCCTGGGCTCTGTTCTCCCAGGGTTAGAGTCCTGGGCCCTGCCCTCCCAGAGTTTGAGTCCTGGGCCCCGCCCTCCCAGGGTTAGAGTACTGGGCCCTGGGGTTAGAGTCCTGGGCCCTGCCCTCCCAGGGTTAGAGTCCTGGGCCCTGCCCTCCTAGGGTTAGAGTCCTGGGCCCTGGGGTTAGCGTCCTGGGCCCTGCCCTCCCAGGGTCAGACTCCTGAAACCTGCCCTCCCAGGGTTAGAGTACTGGGCCCTGGGGTTAGAGTCCTGTGCCCTGCTCTCCCAGGGTCAGAGACCTGGGCCCTGGGATTAGAGTCCTGGGCCCTGCCCTCCCAGGGTTAGAGTCCTGCGCCCTGCCCTCCCAGGGTCAGAGTCCTGAGACCTGCCCTCCCAGGGTTAGAGTACTGGGCCCTGTTCTCCCAGGGTTAGAGTTCTGGGCCCTGTTCTCCCAGGTTTAGAGTCCTGCGCCCTGTTCTCCCAGGGTCAGAGTCCTGGGCCCTGCCCTCCCAGGGTTAGAGTCCTGAGCCCTGCCCTCCCAGGGTTAGAGTCCTGGGCTCTGTTCTCCCAGGGTTAGAGTCCTGAGCCCTGCCCTCCCAGGGTTAGAGTCCTGCGCCCTGCACTCCCAAAGTTAGAGTCCTGGGCCCTGTTCTCCCAGGGTTAGAGTCCTGAGCCCTGTTCTCCCAGGGTTAGAGTCCTGGGCCCTGCCCTCCCAGGGATAGAGTCCTGGGCCCTGGGGTTAGAGTCCTGGGCCCCGCCCTCCCAAAGTTAGAGTCCTGGGCCCTGCCATCCCAGGGTTAGAGTCCTGGGCTCTGCCCTCCCAGGGATAGAGTCCTGGGCCCTGTTCTCCCAGGGATAGAGTCCTGGGCCCTGTTCTCCCAGGGTTAGAATCCTGGGCCCTGCCCTCCCAGGGTTAGAGTCCTGGGCACTGTACTCCCAGGGTTAGAGTCCTGGGCCCTGCCTTCCCAGGATTAGAGTCCTGGGCCCTGCCTTCCCAGGGTTAGAGTCCTGGGCCCTGGGGTTAGAGTCCTGGGCCCTGCCCTCCCAGGGTTAGAGTCTTGGGTCCTGCCCTCCCAGGGTTAGAGTCCTGGGCCCTGCCCTCCTAGGGTTAGAGTCCTGGGCCCTGGGGTTAGAGTCCTGGGCCCTGCCCTCCCAGGGTCAGAGTCCTGAGACCTGCCCTCCCAGGGTCAGAGTCCTGGGCCCTGCCCTCCCAGGGTCAGAGACCTGGGCCCTGGGATTAGAGTCCTGGGCCCTGCCCTCCCAGGGTTAGAGTACTGGGCCCTGTTCTCCCAGGGTTAGAGTTCTGGACCCTGTTCTCCCAGGTTTAGCGTCCTGCGCCCTGTTCTCCCAGGGTCAGAGTCCTGGGCCCTGCCCTCCCAGGGTTAGAGTCCTGGGCCCTGTTCTCCCAGGGTTAGAGTCCTGAGCCCTGCCCTCCCAGGGTTAGAGTCCTGGGCCCTGCCCTCTCAAAGTTAGACTCCTGGGCCCTGTTCTCCCAGGCTTAGAGTCCTGGGCCCTGCCCTCCCAGGGTTAGAGTCCTGGGCCCTGGGGTTAGAGTCCTGGGCCCTGCCCTTCCAGGTTTAGAGTCCTGGGCCCTGCCATCACAGGTTTAGATTCCTGGGCACTGCCATCCAGGGTTTGAGTCCTGGGCCCTGCCCTCCCAGGGATAGAGTCCTGGGCCCTGTTCTCCCAGGGTTAGAATCCTGGGCTCTGCCCTCCCAGAGTTAGAGTCCTAGGCACTGTTCTCCCAGGGTTAGAGTCCTGGGCCCTGCCCTCCCAGAGTTAGAGTCCTGGGCCCCGCCCTCCCAGGGTTAGAGTCCTGGGTCCTGGGGTTAGAGTCCTGGGCCCTGCCCTCCCAGGGTTAGAGTCCTGGGCCCTGCCATCACAGGTTTAGAATCCTGGGCCCTGCCATCCATGGTTTGAGTCCTGGGCCCTGCCCTCCCAGGGATAGAGTCCTGGGCCCTGTTCTCCCAGGGTTAGAATCCTGGGCTCTGCGTTCCCAGGGTTAGAGTCCTGGGCTCTGTTCTCCCAGGGTTAGAGTCCTGGGCCCTGCCCTCCCAGAGTTTGAGTCCTGGGCCCCGCCCTCCCAGGGTTAGAGTCCTGGGCCCTGGGGTTAGAGTCCTGGGCCCTGCCCTCCCAGGGTTAGAGTCCTGGGCCCTGCCATCACAGGCTTAGAGTCCTGGGCCCTGCCATCCAGGGTTTGAGTCCTGGGCCCTGCCCTCCCAGGGATAGAGTCCTGGGCCCTGTTCTCCCAGGGTTAGAATCCTGGGCTCTGCGTTCCCAGGGTTAGAGTCCTGGGCTCTGTTCTCCCAGGGTTAGAGTCCTGGGCCCTGCCCTCCCAGAGTTTGAGTCCTGGGCCCCGCCCTCCCAGGGTTAGAGTACTGGGCCCTGGGGTTAGAGTCCTGGGCTCTGCCCTCCCAGGGTCAGAGACCTGGGCCCTGGGATTAGAGTCCTGGGCCCTGCCCTCCCAGGGTTAGAGTCCTGGGCCCTGCCCTCCCAGGGTCAGAGTCCTGAGACCTGCCCTCCCAGGGTTACAGTACTAGGCCCTGTTCTCCCAGGGTTAGATTTCTGGGCCCTGTTCTCCCAGGTTTAGAGTCCTGCGCCCTGTTCTTCCAGGGTTAGAATCCTGGGCCCTGCCCTCCCAGGGTTAGAGTCCTGTGCACTGTTCTCCCAGGGTTAGAGTCCTGGGCCCTGCCTTCCCAGGATTAGAGTCCTGGGCCCTGGGCTTAGAGTCCTGGGCCCTGCCCTCCCAGGGTTAGAGTCCTGGTCCCTGCCATCCCAGGGTTAGAGTCCTGGAATCTGCCCTCCCAGGGTTAGAGTCCTGGGCCCTGCCATCCCAGGGTTAGAGTCCTGGGCCCTGCCCTCCCAGGGTTAGAGTCCTGGGCCCTGGGGTTAGAGTCCTGGGCCCTGCCCTCCCAGGGTTAGAGTCCTGGGCCCTGCCCTCCTAGGGTTAGAGTCCTGGGCCCTGGGGTTAGCGTCCTGGGCCCTGCCCTCCCAGGGTCAGACTCCTGAAACCTGCCCTCCCAGGGTTAGAGTACTGGGCCCTGGGGTTAGAGTCCTGGGCCCTGCTCTCCCAGGGTCAGAAACCTGGGCCCTGGGATTAGAGTCCTGGGCCCTGCCCTCCCAGGGTTAGAGTCCTGGGCCCTGCCCTCCCAGGGTCAGAGTCCTGAGACCTGCCCTCCCAGGGTTAGAGTACTGGGCCCTGTTCTCCCAGGGTTAGAGTTCTGGGCCCTGTTCTCCCAGGTTTAGAGTCCTGCGCCCTGTTCTCCCAGGGTCAGAGTCCTGGGCCCTGCCCTCCCAGGGTTAGAGTCGTGGGCCCTGTTCTCCCAGGGTTAGAGTCCTGAGCCCTGCCCTCCCAGGGTTAGAGTCCTGGGCTCTGTTCTCCCAGGGTTAGAGTCCTGAGCCCTGCCCTCCCAGGGTTAGAGTCCTGGGCCCTGCACTTCCAAAGTTAGAGTCCTGGGCCCTGTTCTCCCAGGGTTAGAGTCCTGGGCCCTGCCCTCCCAGGGATAGAGTCCTGGGCCCTGGGGTTAGAGTCCTGGGCCCCGCCCTCCCAAAGTTAGAGTCCTGGGCCCTGCCATCCCAGGGTTAGAGTCCTGGGCCCTGCCCTCCCAGGGATAGAGTCCTGGGCCCTGTTCTCCCAGGGATAGAGTCCTGGGCCCTGTTCTCCCAGGGTTAGAATCCTGGGCCCTGCCCTCCCAGGGTTAGAGTCCTGGGCACTGTACTCCCAGGGTTAGAGTCCTGGGCCCTGCCTTCCCAGGGTTAGAGTCCTGGGCCCTGCCTTCCCAGGGTTAGAGTCTTGGGTCCTGCCCTCCCAGGGTTAGAGTCCTGGGCCCTGCCCTCCTAGGGTTAGAGTCCTGGGCCCTGGGGTTAGAGTCCTGGGCCCTGCCCTCCCAGGGTCAGAGTCCTGAGACCTGCCCTCCCAGGGTCAGAGTCCTGGGCCCTGCCCTCCCAGGGTCAGAGACCTGGGCCCTGGGATTAGAGTCCTGGGCCCTGCCCTCCCAGGGTTAGAGTACTGGGCCCTGTTCTCCCAGGGTTAGAGTTCTGGACCCTGTTCTCCCAGGTTTAGCGTCCTGCGCCCTGTTCTCCCAGGGTCAGAGTCCTGGGCCCTGCCCTCCCAGGGTTAGAGTCCTGGGCCCTGTTCTCCCAGGGTTAGAGTCCTGAGCCCTGCCCTCCCAGGGTTAGAGTCCTGGGCCCTGCCCTCCCAAAGTTAGACTCCTGGGCCCTGTTCTCCCAGGCTTAGAGTCCTGGGCCCTGCCCTCCCAGGGTTAGAGTCCTGGGCCCTGGGGTTAGAGTCCTGGGCCCTGCCCTTCCAGGTTTAGAGTCCTGGGCCCTGCCATCACAGGTTTAGATTCCTGGGCACTGCCATCCAGGGTTTGAGTCCTGGGCCCTGCCCTCCCAGGGATAGAGTCCTGGGCCCTGTTCTCCCAGGGTTAGAATCCTGGGCTCTGCCCTCCCAGGGTTAGAGTCCTAGGCACTGTTCTCCCAGGGTTAGAGTCCTGGGCCCTGCCCTCCCAGAGTTAGAGTCCTGGGCCCCGCCCTCCCAGGGTTAGAGTCCTGGGTCCTGGGGTTAGAGTCCTGGGCCCTGCCCTCCCAGGGTTAGAGTCCTGGGCCCTGCCATCACAGGTTTAGAGTCCTGGGCCCTGCCATCCATGGTTTGAGTCCTGGGCCCTGCCCTCCCAGGGATAGAGTCCTGGGCCCTGTTCTCCCAGGGTTAGAATCCTGGGCTCTGCGTTCCCAGGGTTAGAGTCCTGGGCTCTGTTCTCCCAGGGTTAGAGTCCTGGGCCCTGCCCTCCCAGAGTTTGAGTCCTGGGCCCCGCCCTCCCAGGGTTAGAGTCCTGGGCCCTGGGGTTAGAGTCCTGGGCCCTGCCCTCCCAGGGTTAGAGTCCTGGGCCCTGCCATCACAGGTTTAGAGTCCTGGGCCCTGCCATCCAGGGTTTGAGTCCTGGGCCCTGCCCTCCCAGGGATAGAGTCCTGGGCCCTGTTCTCCCAGGGTTAGAATCCTGGGCTCTGCGTTCCCAGGGTTAGAGTCCTGGGCTCTGTTCTCCCAGGGTTAGAGTCCTGGGCCCTGCCCTCCCAGAGTTTGAGTCCTGGGCCCCGCCCTCCCAGGGTTAGAGTACTGGGCCCTGGGGTTAGAGTCCTGGGCTCTGCCCTCCCAGGGTCAGAGACCTGGGCCCTGAGATTAGAGTCCTGGGCCCTGCCCTCCCAGGGTTAGAGTCCTGGGCCCTGCCCTCCCAGGGTCAGAGTCCTGAGACCTGCCCTCCCAGGGTTAGAGTACTAGGCCCTGTTCTCCCAGGGTTAGATTTCTGGGCCCTGTTCTCCCAGGTTTAGAGTCCTGCGCCCTGTTCTCCCAGGGTCAGAGTCCTGGGCCCTGTTCTCCCAGGGTTAGAATCCTGGGCCCTGCCCTCCCAGGTTTAGAGTCCTGGGCACTGTTCTCCCAGGGTTAGAGTCCTGGGCCCTGCCTTCCCAGGGTTAGAGTCCTGGGCCCTGCCATCCCAGGGTTAGAGTCCTGGGCCCTGCCCTCCCAGGGTTAGAGTCCTGGGCCCTGGGGTTAGAGTCCTGGGCCCTGCCCTCCCAGGGTTAGAGTCCTGGGCCCTGCCCTCCTAGGGTTAAAATCCTGAGACCTGCCCTCCCAGGGTTAGAGTACTGGGCCCTGGGGTTAGAGTCCTGGGCTCTGCCCTCCCAGGGTCAGAGACCTGGGCCCTGGGATTAGAGTCCTGGGCCCTGCCCTCCCAGGGTTAGAGTCCTGGGCCCTGCCCTCCCAGGGTCAGAGTCCTGAGACCTGCCCTCCCAGGGTTAGAGTACTAGGCCCTGTTCTCCCAGGGTTAGATTTCTGGGCCCTGTTCTCCCAGGTTTAGAGTCCTGCGCCCTGTTCTTCCAGGGTTAGAATCCTGGGCCCTGCCCTCCCAGGGTTAGAGTCCTGTGCACTGTTCTCCCAGGGTTAGAGTCCTGGGCCCTGCCTTCCCAGGATTAGAGTCCTGGGCCCTGGGCTTAGAGTCCTGGGCCCTGCCCTCCCAGGGTTAGAGTCCTGGTCCCTGCCATCCCAGGGTTAGAGTCCTGGAATCTGCCCTCCCAGGGTTAGAGTCCTGGGCCCTGCCATCCCAGGGTTAGAGTCCTGGGCCCTGCCCTCCCAGGGTTAGAGTCCTGGGCCCTGGGGTTAGAGTCCTGGGCCCTGCCCTCCCAGGGTCAGAGTCCTGCGACCTGCCCTCCCAGGGTTAGAGTACTGTGTCCTGGGGTTAGAGTCCTGGGCCCTGCCCTCCCAGAGTCAGAGACCTGGACCCTGGGATTTGAGTCCTGGGCCCTGCCCTCCCAGGGTTAGAGTCCTGGGCCCTGCCCTCCCAGGATCAGAGTCCTGAGACCTGCCCTCCCAGGGTTAGAGTACTGGGCCCTGCCCTCCCAGGGTTAGAGTCCTGTGCCCTGTTCTCCCAGGGTTAGAATCCTGAGCCCTGCCCTCCCAGGGTTAGAGTCCTGGGCTCTGTTCTCCCAGGGTTAGAGTCCTGAGCTCTGCCCTCCCAGGGTTAGAGTCCTGGGCCCTGCACTCCCAAAGTTAGAGTCCTGGGCCCTGTTCTCCCAGGGTTAGAGTCCTGAGCCCTGTTCTCCCAGGGTTAGAGTCCTGGGCCCTGCCCTCCCAGGGATAGAGTCCTGGGCCCTGGGGTTAGAGTCCTGGGCCCCGCCCTCCCAAAGTTAGAGTCCGGGGCCCTGCCATCCCAGGGTTAGAGTCCTGGGCCCTGCCCTCCCAGGGATAGAGTCCTGGGCCCTGTTCTCCCAGCGTTAGAGTCCTGGGCCCTGTTCTCCCAGCGTTAGAATCCTGGGCCCTGCCCTCCCAGGGTTAGAGTCCTGGGCACTGTTCTCCCAGGGTTAGAGTCCTGGGCCCTGCCTTCCCAGGGTTAGAGTCCTGGGCCCTGCCATGCCAGGGTTAGAGTCCTGGGCCCTGCCCTCCCAGGGTTCGAGTCCTGGGCCCTGGGGTTAGAGTCCTGTGCCCTGCCCTCCCAGGGTTAGAGTCCTGGGCCCTGCCCTCCTAGGGTTAAAATTCTGGGCCCTGGGGTTAGAGTCCTGGGCCCAGCCCTCCCAGGGTCAGAGTCCTGAGACCTGCCCTCCCAGGGTTAGAGTACTGGGCCCTGGGGTTAGAGTCCTGGGCTCTGCCCTCCCAGGGTCAGAGACCTGGGCCCTGGTATTAGAGTCCTGGGCCCTGCCCTCCCAGGGTTAGAGTCCTGGGCCCTGCCCTCCCAGGGTCAGAGTCCTGAGACCTGCCCTCCCAGGGTTAGAGTACTAGGCCCTGTTCTCCCAGGGTTAGATTTAGAGGCCCTGTTCTCCCAGGTTTAGAGTCCTGCGCCCTGTTCTCCCAGGGTCAGAGTCCTGGGCCCTGTTCTCCCAGGGTTAGAATCCTGGGCCCTGCCCTCCCAGGTTTAGAGTCCTGGGCACTGATCTCCCAGGGTTAGAGTCCTGGGCCCTGCCTTCCCAGGGTTAGAGTCCTGGGCCCTGCCATCCCAGGGTTAGAGTCCTGGGCCCTGCCCTCCCAGGGTTAGAGTCCTGGGCCCTGGGGTTAGAGTCCTGGGCCCTGCCCTCCCAGGGTTAGAGTCCTGGGCCCTGCCCTCCTAGGGTTAAAATCCTGAGACCTGCCCTCCCAGGGTTAGAGTACTGGGCCCTGGGGTTAGAGTCCTGGGCTCTGCCCTCCCAGGGTCAGAGACCTGGGCCCTGGGATTAGAGTCCTGGGCCCTGCCCTCCCAGGGTTAGAGTCCTGGGCCCTGCCCTCCCAGGGTCAGAGTCCTGAGACCTTCCCTCCCAGGGTTAGAGTACTAGGCCCTGTTCTCCCAGGGTTAGATTTCTGGGCCCTGTTCTCCCAGATTTAGAGTCCTGCGCCCTGTTCTCCCAGGGTCAGAGTCCTGGGCCCTGCCCTCCCAGGGTTAGAGTCCTGGGCCCTGTTCTCCCAGGGTTAGAGTCCTGAGCCCTGCCCTCCCAGGGTTAGAGTCCTGGGCCCTGCCCTCCCAAAGTTAGACTCCTGGGCCCTGATCTCCCATGGTTAGATTCCTGGGCCCTGTTCTCCCAGGGTTAGAGTCCTGGGCCCTGCCCTCCCAGAGTTAGAGTCCTGGGCCCCGCCCTCCCAGGGTTAGAGTCCTGGGCCCTGGGGTTAGAGTCCTGGGCCCCGCCCTTCCAGGGTTAGAGTCCTGGGCCCTGTTCTCCCAGGGTTAGATTTCTGGGCCCTGTTCTCCCAGGTTTAGAGTCCTGCGCCCTGTTCTCCCAGGGTCAGAGTCCTGGGCCCTGCCCTCCCATGGTTAGATTCCTGGGCTCTGTTCTCCCAAGGTTAGAGTCCTGAGCCCTGTTCTCCCAGGGTTAGAGTCCTGGGCCCTGCCCTCCCAGGGTTAGAGTCCTGGGCCCTGGGGTTAGAGTCCTGGGCCCCGCCCTCCCAGGGTTAGAGCCCTGGGCCCTGGGGTTAGAGTCCTGGGCCCTGCCCTCCCAAAGTTAGAGTCCTGGGCCCTGCCATCCCAGGGTTAGAGTCCTGGGCTCTGCCCTCCCAGGGATAGAGTCCTGGTCCCTGTTCTCCCAGGGATAGAGTCCTGGGCCCTGTTCTCCCAGGGTTAGAATCCTGGGCCCTGCCCTCCCAGGGTTAGAGTCCTGGGCACTGTTCTCCCAGGGTTAGAGTCCTGGGCCCTGCCTTCCCAGGGTTAGAGTCCTGGGCCCTGGGGTTAGAGTCCTGGGCCCTGCCCTCCCAGGGTTAGAGTCCTGGTCCCTGCCATCCCAGGGTTAGAGTCCTGGGCTCTGCCCTCCCAGGGTTAGTGTCCTGGGCCCTGCCATCCCAGGGTTAGAGTCCTGGGCCCTGCCCTCCCAGGGTTAGAGTCCTGGGCCCTGGGGTTAGAGTCCTGGGCCCTGCCCTCCCAGGGTTAGAGTCCTGGGCCCTGCCCTCCTAGGGTTAGAGTCCTGGGCCCTGGGGTTAGCGTCCTGGGCCCTGCCCTCCCAGGGTCAGACTCCTGAAACCTGCCCTCCCAGGGTGAGAGTACTGGGCCCTGGGGTTAGAGTCCTGGGCCCTGCTCTCCCAGGGTCAGAAACCTGGGCCCTGGGATTAGAGTCCTGGGCCCTGCCCTCCCAGGGTTAGAGTCCTGGGCCCTGCCCTCCCAGGGTCAGAGTCCTGAGACCTGCCCTCCCAGGGTTAGAGTACTGGGCCCTGTTCTCCCAGGGTTAGAGTTCTGGGCCCTGTTCTCCCAGGTTTAGAGTCCTGCGCCCTGTTCTCCCAGGGTCAGAGTCCTGGGCCCTGCCCTCCCAGGGTTAGAGTCCTGGGCCCTGTTCTCCCAGGGTTAGAGTCCTGAGCCCTGCCCTCCCAGGGTTAGAGTCCTGGGCTCTGTTCTCCCAGGGTTAGAGTCCTGAGCCCTGCCCTCCCAGGGTTAGAGTCCTGGGCCCTGCACTCCCAAAGTTAGAGTCCTGGGCCCTGTTCTCCCAGGGTTAGAGTCCTGAGCCCTGTTCTCCCAGGGTTAGAGTCCTGGGCCCTGCCCTCCCAGGGATAGAGTCCTGGGCCCTGGGGTTAGAGTCCTGGGCCCCGCCCTCCCAAAGTTAGAGTCCTGGGCCCTGCCATCCCAGGGTTAGAGTCCTGGGCCCTGCCCTCCCAGGGATAGAGTCCTGGGCCCTGTTCTCCCAGGGATAGAGTCCTGGGCCCTGTTCTCCCAGGGTTAGAATCCTGGGCCCTGCCCTCCCAGGGTTAGAGTCCTGGGCACTGTACTCCCAGGGTTAGAGTCCTGGGCCCTGCCTTCCCAGGGTTAGAGTCCTGGGCCCTGCCTTCCCAGGGTTAGAGTCTTGGGTCCTGCCCTCCCAGGGTTAGAGTCCTGGGCCCTGCCCTCCTAGGGTTAGAGTCCTGGGCCCTGGGGTTAGAGTCCTGGGCCCTGCCCTCCCAGGGTCAGAGTCCTGAGACCTGCCCTCCCAGGGTCAGAGTCCTGGGCCCTGCCCTCCCAGGGTCAGAGACCTGGGCCCTGGGATTAGAGTCCTGGGCCCTGCCCTCCCAGGGTTAGAGTACTGGGCCCTGTTCTCGCAGGGTTAGAGTTCTGGACCCTGTTCTCCCAGGTTTAGCGTCCTGCGCCCTGTTCTCCCAGGGTCAGAGTCCTGGGCCCTGCCCTCCCAGGGTTAGAGTCCTGGGCCCTGTTCTCCCAGGGTAAGAGTCCTGAGCCCTGCCCTCCCAGGGTTAGAGTCCTGGGCCCTGCCCTCCCAAAGTTAGACTCCTGGGCCCTGTTCTCCCAGGCTTAGAGTCCTGGGCCCTGCCCTCCCAGGGTTAGAGTCCTGGGCCCTGGGGTTAGAGTCCTGGGCCCTGCCCTTCCAGGTTTAGAGTCCTGGGCCCTGCCATCACAGGTTTAGATTCCTGGGCACTGCCATCCAGGGTTTGAGTCCTGGGCCCTGCCCTCCCAGGGATAGAGTCCTGGGCCCTGTTCTCCCAGGGTTAGAATCCTGGGCTCTGCCCTCCCAGGGTTAGAGTCCTAGGCACTGTTCTCCCAGGGTTAGAGTCCTGGGCCCTGCCCTCCCAGAGTTAGAGTCCTGGGCCCCGCCCTCCCAGGGTTAGAGTCCTGGGTCCTGGGGTTAGAGTCCTGGGCCCTGCCCTCCCAGGGTTAGAGTCCTGGGCCCTGCCATCACAGGTTTAGAGTCCTGGGCCCTGCCATCCATGGTTTGAGTCCTGGGCCCTGCCCTCCCAGGGATAGAGTCCTGGGCCCTGTTCTCCCAGGGTTAGAATCCTGGGCTCTGCGTTCCCAGGGTTAGAGTCCTGGGCTCTGTTCTCCCAGGGTTAGAGTCCTGGGCCCTGCCCTCCCAGAGTTTGAGTCCTGGGCCCCGCCCTCCCAGGGTTAGAGTCCTGGGCCCTGGGGTTAGAGTCCTGGGCCCTGCCCTCCCAGGGTTAGAGTCCTGGGCCCTGCCATCACAGGTTTAGAGTCCTGGGCCCTGCCATCCAGGGTTTGAGTCCTGGGCCCTGCCCTCCCAGGGATAGAGTCCTGGGCCCTGTTCTCCCAGGGTTAGAATCCTGGGCTCTGCGTTCCCAGGGTTAGAGTCCTGGGCTCTGTTCTCCCAGGGTTAGAGTCCTGGGCCCTGCCCTCCCAGAGTTTGAGTCCTGGGCCCCGCCCTCCCAGGGTTAGAGTACTGGGCCCTGGGGTTAGAGTCCTGGGCTCTGCCCTCCCAGGGTCAGAGACCTGGGCCCTGGGATTAGAGTCCTGGGCCCTGCCCTCCCAGGGTTAGAGTCCTGGGCCCTGCCCTCCCAGGGTCAGAGTCCTGAGACCTGCCCTCCCAGGGTTAGAGTACTAGGCCCTGTTCTCCCAGGGTTAGATTTCTGGGCCCTGTTCTCCCAGGTTTAGAGTCCTGCGCCCTGTTCTCCCAGGGTCAGAGTCCTGGGCCCTGTTCTCCCAGGGTTAGAATCCTGGGCCCTGCCCTCCCAGGTTTAGAGTCCTGGGCACTGTTCTCCCAGGGTTAGAGTCCTGGGCCCTGCCTTCCCAGGGTTAGAGTCCTGGGCCCTGCCATCCCAGGGTTAGAGTCCTGGGCCCTGCCTTCCCAGGGTTAGAGTCCTGGGCACTGGGGTTAGAGTCCTGGGCCCTGCCCTCCCAGGGTTAGAGTCCTGGGCCCTGCCCTCCTAGGGTTAAAATCCTGAGACCTGCCCTCCCAGGGTTAGAGTACTGGGCACTGGGGTTAGAGTCCTGGGCTCTGCCCTCCCAGGGTCAGAGACCTGGGCCCTGGGATTAGAGTCCTGGGCCCTGCCCTCCCAGGGTTAGAGTCCTGGGCCCTGCCCTCCCAGGGTCAGAGTCCTGAGACCTGCCCTCCCAGGGTTAGAGTATTGGGCCCTGTTCTCCCAGGGTTAGAGTTCTGGGCCCTGTTCTCCCAGGTTTAGAGTCCTGCGCCCTCTTCTCCCAGGGTCAGTGTCCTGGGCCCTGCCCTCCCAAGATTAGAGTCCTGGGCCCTGTTCTCCCAGGGTTAGAGTCCTGCGCGCTGCCCTCCCAGGGTTAGAGTCCTGGGCCCTGTTCTCCCAGGATTAGAGTCCTGAGCACTGCCCTCCCAGGGTTAGAGTCCTGAGCCCTGCCCTCCCAGGGTCAGAGTCCTGGGCCCTGCCCTCCCAGGGTTAGAGTCCTGAGACCTGCCCTCCCAGGGTTAGAGTATTGCGCCCTGTTCTCCCAGGGTTAGAGTCCTGCGTCCTGTTCTCCCAGGGTCAGAGTCCTGGGCCCTGCCCTCCCAGGGTTAGAGTCCTGGGCTCTGTTCTCCCAGGGTTAGAGTCCTGAGCCCTGCCCTCCCAGGGTTAGAGTCCTGGGCCCTGCATTCCCAAAGTTAGAGTCCTGAGCCCTGTTCTCCCAGGGTTAGAGTCCTGGGCCCTGGGGTTAGAGTCCTGGGCATCGCCCTCCCAGGGTTAGAGTCCAGGCCCTGGGGTTAGAGTCCTGGGCCCTGCCCTCCCAAAGTTAGAGTCCTGGGCCCTGCCATCCCAGGGTTAGAGTCATGGGCCCTGCCCTCCCAGGGATAGAGTCCTGGGCCCTGTTCTCCCAGGGATAGAGTCCTGGGCCCTGTTCTCCCAGGGTTAGAATCCTGGGCCCTGCCCTCCCAGGGTTAGAGTCCTGGGCACTGTTCTCCCAGGGTTAGAGTCCTGGGCCCTGCCTTCCCAGGGTTAGAGTCCTGGGCCCTGGGGTTACAGTCCTGGGCCCTGCCCTCCCAGGGTTAGAGTCCTGGTCCCTGCCATCTGTCGAAATCTCGACCTCAGAAAAGAATGACTCCGACACTTACAGCTCCGATGGAAGTTTCCCTTTTAATTTACTTGCTCGCAAGGGGTAAGTTTCACTCAGTCAAGGGCTAAAATGAAACCTCCGCAATGGTACAGCTTCACAAGATATTTATACAGTAAAACCCAAGTTCTGGCCTCTCCCTGTGTATTGCTCTGTCTCACAGTCAGTGAATACAGATAAAGAGTTAATTACTATATCCTGGTACTGAAATGGTGTCAAGATATTTCCTTTTGTCAGGGTTATCAGAAAGCCAAACGGCCATTACTCCATGAGTCATAGGTAATGGGCTATCACCTGTCTTGTATTGTATCAGGATTATCCAATTTCCTGGTCAGTTTACCTGTTTGCTTCAAATGGATGAGGTAAAGGAAAGAGATAATGGCTCGAAGATAAGGGTGGGGTGACATGGAACTCCTGTAGTGTAGACAATAGGAGAGCACCATGGGGGGGTTACTTGTCTCAGCATGACTTGTCTCCTAGCTGTCTGATAACCATCAGCCATCTAACAGCAGGTTTAGCTGTTCATAATAAGCTGGCTGCTAAAATGCAGAAAGTTCTGGAAGGGCCAGGACTCCATTTTAATCAAAAGGCACACAAATACCGTATGGTATCAGCTTAGATAAAAATACATTTCCACATTCCCCCATTTTGTCCTTCACAAGGACAACTCAATCCATTCTGATCTTGTACAGTCTCTCCATTTCCATTTCTTTTAGTTTCATTACTCACTAGGCATATTATACCCTCAGGATTTCCTATTCTGGGAGTAATGCTTAGGAAGGGAGGCTGATGGTTATTATCATAATTGGGCTGGTACCATCCCTGGAAGGCTGTAAGATTATACCCTGCCGACCTCCATTCTGTTTGCTCCTTTGTTTCTGGCCCCTTAGTTAGTTTTGTCCTGTTTTGCACTGTCAACCATTCTACCATTTCTGATTCGTTAAAGGGGACAGATCTCAGGGGAATACCCCCCTGGAGTGGACAGGTACATGGGAACATATCCAACAACTCGACAAGTTTCTTTCTTGAGCATACCTATAACTCAGTGCCATAAATACGTTTACGTGCAATTCCCTTCGCTGGTGGGTCTGTACCCCTGGTGTAATCAATAATGTGAAGTAAAACCCTGTCAATCCCAGCACCATCAGTCCCCATAGTCCATACAGTTCTTTATTCAGTCTTCCTTTTTCTGTTCCTCTGATTCCTTCGTCCCTTCCTCCTGGTCGGGTGCCCGTTTGCAATGGGATGCGTGGATCCATGTTGGTCTTTCCTTTACCTTGATTGCAGTATTGGTCGCCAGCAGGACCTGGTATGGTCCTTCGAATCTTGGCTGTAGACTGCTTTTCCTTTTAAAAATCTTGATGTAAACGAATTCCCCTGGCTCCAGGTTATGACACTTCCCTTCCGCTGGCTTGACTTGGGCTTCCTTTACCTGTGAATGAAAGCTGGAAATACATTTGGTTAGTGCAATACAATAATTCAACATATTTTCCTCCATTTTGTGGATGTCCATCTGTTTTGCAGTAAATGGTGCTGTAAAAGGTAGTCGTTGGGGACGTCCCATAACTATCTCATGTGGTGACAAGCCTGTTGTTCTGTTGGTGGCAGATCGCATTACCATCAAAGCTAAGGGCAGCAGTTCTGTCCATTTCAGTCCAGTGTCATTGCATAGTTTTGCCAGCTTATTTTTAAGCATTCCATTATATCTTTCAACAAGTCCAGCTGATTGTGGATGATAACTGCAATGAAAACGTTGATTAATCTGTAAAGCTTTACACATTTCTCTTATAACAGTTCCCGTGAAATGTGACCCGTTATCACTGGAAAGCTTAGCAGGAATTCCGAAGCGCGGTACAATTTCTTTTAACAAACATTTAGCAACAGTAGTGGCATCGGCCTTTTTACATGGAAAGGCTTCAATCCATCTAGAGAACACATCTACAATAACTAATACATACTTGAATCCCATACACATAGGTAATTCAATAAAATCCATTTGTAAATGTACAAAAGGCCCGATTGGATTTGGGTGGGAGGCAGATTCTACTTTTTCCGTCTTACCCGGATTCATTGTCTGACAGGTAACACAATTTTCACAGATTTGTTTTGCAATTGCCGAAATACCTGGTGCATACCAAGTTGCCAAAATATAATCTGCCAATCCCCCTTTGCCTGCATGTGTGAATGTATGAACACATCGGGCAATCCATGGAAGTAAGGATCTAGGGGCCACCACGCGGCCGTCATGGTGAACCCATATTCCTTCTGGATTTTTATAACATTGATCCTTCGTCCAGGTCACCACCTCCTCCGTACTGGCCTGTGCCTGAAAGGCCAGCACGTCATTAATAGTGGGTGGCGGGTCTGAGCAATTATTTTTCCTTAGTGGGAACAATGACACCTGCATCCCCCCTTTCGACAGAGCTGCTGACTTAGCTGCATTATCAGCTCTACAGTGTAGATATTAACTGTGTGTCCTTCAGCCAGAATACAGGCTCGAGTTAACGCAAACAATTCGGCTTGTTGGGCTGAAAAGGAGTCTGGAAGAGAGGCTGTTTCGACAACATTAAACTGAGTTACAATTGCATAAGCTGCTCTAGGTTGGCCCCTATCATTTCGTAGGGCTGATCCGTCAACATAGTACATTAGATCAGGGTTACACATTGGTACATCTGTTAGATTGATACGTGGTTTAGTCACTAATTCGGTTACCATTTCACATGAATGGGGTTCGCCGTCGTCTTCCGTGGGGAGTAGAGTGGCTGGATTTAAGGTAGTACATCTTTTGATGACAAGGTTCGGATTTGATAACAGTTCGACCTCGTATTTAGTGGTTCTTGCGGAGGTTCGGTGTTGGGTGGCACATTTAGTAAGTAAAATCTCGACAGAGTGTGGGATATACAAAATGGTCTGATGATTTAGAGTTATTGTCTGAGCCTGTTGCATAGCATAATAAGCTGCTGCCAACGAAGGAAGACATCCTGGTAGTCCGCGTGCCACTGGGTCTAGTTGGGTACTGAAATATGCTACCGGTCGCTGCCTGTCCCCATGTAACTGAGTCAAAACAGGTTGTGCAAAACCCGACTTGTGATGCACAAATAAGTTGAATAGCTTAGTGTAATCTGGTAATTCCCAAGGCTGGTGCTGAAGTGAGGGACTGCTTAAGGTTCTGGAAAGCATTCCGGGATACTTCATTCCACATCCTTTAAGCATTGTGAGAATATAGTAGATTCATTCACAGCTCGTAGGTCATGGACAAACCTCCATTTGTGTGGGCTTCTGAACTGGACAAATCTGTGTGTTACACGGACTTCTCATTTATGCTTATAGTGATTCACAGATCACAGAATGTAAAGTACTTGTTTTCTAATTTTATTAAAAGGCTTCCAAACCCAAGATTTTTTCCCAATACACCCAAAATGTTGATCAAGAGATCACCTGAAATATCTCAAAATCCCAATTCAACTGTTTTACTGCCACTCTTTATCAAAAAAAAATCCTCTTACTGAGCTAGAAGCTTTTGTACCAAGAATTTACACCAAGGACAATGAGAGTGTACTCCCCCAGCCTGCACCTCGAGAGACCCACAAAGGCTTTTTAAAAAAAAACATTACAACTTTTAACCACCGGGACCATGTCTCAACAAACCTATCCCTTTGTGCATTTCCTAGCTCTGTAACCTCTCATCCGAATAAATCCACACCTGCGCTTCTAACTTAAAATGTCTTAAACTTCCCACATACAGGACAACACTATGAAGGGTTAAAAAAAAACTTCACTTTGTTTGAAAAAGTGGGTGGAGCTAAAACAAACAGGCAGCTCCACAACTTTTCCAAACAGGTTTCCAGACACAAGGAAAAAAGACAGAAGCACTCTCATTCAAAGACAAGACATTCACGCACTCTCATTCAAAGACAAGACATTCACAAGTCTCTCTCCATTCAATAAAGCTTTTTCTTTTACTAGCTTCATTTTTTTTTCATAAGTCACTATCAGGTTCTCTTTTTTTTTTACATTTGATTTACTTCCTCTGTTAATTTTACATGGGCTTGAAGAATCGGAACCCAGGCCTTTTCTATTACTTTCCTTTTTTTTTTTACCTGGATCTCTGTTTATAAGACATTCCTCTAGACAAGTTGTTCTCTCTAAATTAAATGAACCATCGGGTGGAAATGGCCTGTTTTCACCCTTAGTCCACTTTACTGGTTTTTGTTTCTTTGGTCAATTGAAGACTGACCACAATTCTGGAGCATGACATAGGCTGGTGTGCCTTTTGTGGTGTTTTAACTTGCTCCGGCACCCATTCTGGATGATTAAGATTTTCCCACAGTTTCTGATCTCACAATCCTTTCGGGCAACCGAGTTCTCTACGCCCACTTCTCCTGGCCGTTACGTGGCCTGAAAAGGCTCTTAATTCGGGCTCAGTCTGGGTGTGTGAGATATGTTGGCACGAACCAACCGTAGTTGATCAATCAGTCACTGTTTCTTTTCCTAATCAATCCTTGTGTTTTTTTTTTCCGAATCACAATATTCCCTAGTGACTCTTCCCGTTTCTCTAATGGCAATGACTCACTAAGGTATTGCACACAACAGTAATACAAGGACAACAAACAATATTCCCGTGAGTACACAAATCATAACCTCTAAACAAATTCTCAGTCTGCGTTGTACGCCACTACAGACCGAGTCCTTAACTTATCCTAATAACAGCTGATAAAACTTAAGGTTCCGTACCCAAACTCTTTGATCGATTGCGCTCTTTTTTTTTAATAGTCTTGTCACATAAGAACCCCTTCCGAATTAAAAACAATAAAAATCTTATCACATAAGAACCTTCGATCGATTATTAGCGCTTTCTTTTTTTTCTTTTCTTTTAATAGTCTTATCACATAAGAACCCCTTCCGAATTAAAAACAATAAAAATCTTATCACATAAGAACCTGGAACCCTTTTCGATCGACTAGCGCTTTCTTTTACCTACTGAAACCTTCCCCGGGCTGTCTCGAGATTTTTTCTCAGAACCTGTTCTCTTCTGCTGGCGAGCTGAGAAAGAAATGGTTATAAAAAAAAAATACCTTTAACTTTTAAATGCCGAGTCTTGTAGATGCAGTACCTCAGCTGTGGACAACAGATTACATCTGCGATTCAACAGTGAAGAAACCTCTTGTGAGCAAAGGCTCACCTTGTTTGGCCACCGAAGCCTTTCACTGGAGAGGCACTATGCCTGTATCCGTTTTACTCACAGAACAGAGAGTATGCATCTCGGTGGAACCTCCAATAACTGTCGAAATCTCGACCTCAGAAAAGAATGACTCCGACACTTACAGCTCCGATGGAAGTTTCCCTTTTAATTTACTTGCTCGCAAGGGGTAAGTTTCACTCAGTCAAGGGCTAAAATGAAACCTCCGCAATGGTACAGCTTCACAAGATATTTATACAGTAAAACCCAAGTTCTGGCCTCTCCCTGTGTATTGCTCTGTCTCACAGTCAGTGAATACAGATAAAGAGTTAATTACTATATCCTGGTACTGAAATGGTGTCAAGATATTTCCTTTTGTCAGGGTTATCAGAAAGCCAAACGGCCATTACTCCATGAGTCATAGGTAATGGGCTATCACCTGTCTTGTATTGTATCAGGATTATCCAATTTCCTGGTCAGTTTACCTGTTTGCTTCAAATGGATGAGGTAAAGGAAAGAGATAATGGCTCGAAGATAAGGGTGGGGTGACATGGAACTCCTGTAGTGTAGACAATAGGAGAGCACCATGGGGGGGTTACTTGTCTCAGCATGACTTGTCTCCTAGCTGTCTGATAACCATCAGCCATCTAACAGCAGGTTTAGCTGTTCATAATAAGCTGGCTGCTAAAATGCAGAAAGTTCTGGAAGGGCCAGGACTCCATTTTAATCAAAAGGCACACAAATACCGTATGGTATCAGCTTAGATAAAAATACATTTCCACATTCCCCCATTTTGTCCTTCACAAGGACAACTCAATCCATTCTGATCTTGTACAGTCTCTCCATTTCCATTTCTTTTAGTTTCATTACTCACTAGGCATATTATACCCTCAGGATTTCCTATTCTGGGAGTAATGCTTAGGAAGGGAGGCTGATGGTTATTATCATAATTGGGCTGGTACCATCCCTGGAAGGCTGTAAGATTATACCCTGCCGACCTCCATTCTGTTTGCTCCTTTGTTTCTGGCCCCTTAGTTAGTTTTGTCCTGTTTTGCACTGTCAACCATTCTACCATTTCTGATTCGTTAAAGGGGACAGATCTCAGGGGAATACCCCCCTGGAGTGGACAGGTACATGGGAACATATCCAACAACTCGACAAGTTTCTTTCTTGAGCATACCTATAACTCAGTGCCATAAATACGTTTACGTGCAATTCCCTTCGCTGGTGGGTCTGTACCCCTGGTGTAATCAATAATGTGAAGTAAAACCCTGTCAATCCCAGCACCATCAGTCCCCATAGTCCATACAGTTCTTTATTCAGTCTTCCTTTTTCTGTTCCTCTGATTCCTTCGTCCCTTCCTCCTGGTCGGGTGCCCGTTTGCAATGGGATGCGTGGATCCATGTTGGTCTTTCCTTTACCTTGATTGCAGTATTGGTCGCCAGCAGGACCTGGTATGGTCCTTCGAATCTTGGCTGTAGACTGCTTTTCCTTTTAAAAATCTTGATGTAAACGAATTCCCCTGGCTCCAGGTTATGACACTTCCCTTCCGCTGGCTTGACTTGGGCTTCCTTTACCTGTGAATGAAAGCTGGAAATACATTTGGTTAGTGCAATACAATAATTCAACATATTTTCCTCCATTTTGTGGATGTCCATCTGTTTTGCAGTAAATGGTGCTGTAAAAGGTAGTCGTTGGGGACGTCCCATAACTATCTCATGTGGTGACAAGCCTGTTGTTCTGTTGGTGGCAGATCGCATTACCATCAAAGCTAAGGGCAGCAGTTCTGTCCATTTCAGTCCAGTGTCATTGCATAGTTTTGCCAGCTTATTTTTAAGCATTCCATTATATCTTTCAACAAGTCCAGCTGATTGTGGATGATAACTGCAATGAAAACGTTGATTAATCTGTAAAGCTTTACACATTTCTCTTATAACAGTTCCCGTGAAATGTGACCCGTTATCACTGGAAAGCTTAGCAGGAATTCCGAAGCGCGGTACAATTTCTTTTAACAAACATTTAGCAACAGTAGTGGCATCGGCCTTTTTACATGGAAAGGCTTCAATCCATCTAGAGAACACATCTACAATAACTAATACATACTTGAATCCCATACACATAGGTAATTCAATAAAATCCATTTGTAAATGTACAAAAGGCCCGATTGGATTTGGGTGGGAGGCAGATTCTACTTTTTCCGTCTTACCCGGATTCATTGTCTGACAGGTAACACAATTTTCACAGATTTGTTTTGCAATTGCCGAAATACCTGGTGCATACCAAGTTGCCAAAATATAATCTGCCAATCCCCCTTTGCCTGCATGTGTGAATGTATGAACACATCGGGCAATCCATGGAAGTAAGGATCTAGGGGCCACCACGCGGCCGTCATGGTGAACCCATATTCCTTCTGGATTTTTATAACATTGATCCTTCGTCCAGGTCACCACCTCCTCCGTACTGGCCTGTGCCTGAAAGGCCAGCACGTCATTAATAGTGGGTGGCGGGTCTGAGCAATTATTTTTCCTTAGTGGGAACAATGACACCTGCATCCCCCCTTTCGACAGAGCTGCTGACTTAGCTGCATTATCAGCTCTACAGTGTAGATATTAACTGTGTGTCCTTCAGCCAGAATACAGGCTCGAGTTAACGCAAACAATTCGGCTTGTTGGGCTGAAAAGGAGTCTGGAAGAGAGGCTGTTTCGACAACATTAAACTGAGTTACAATTGCATAAGCTGCTCTAGGTTGGCCCCTATCATTTCGTAGGGCTGATCCGTCAACATAGTACATTAGATCAGGGTTACACATTGGTACATCTGTTAGATTGATACGTGGTTTAGTCACTAATTCGGTTACCATTTCACATGAATGGGGTTCGCCGTCGTCTTCCGTGGGGAGTAGAGTGGCTGGATTTAAGGTAGTACATCTTTTGATGACAAGGTTCGGATTTGATAACAGTTCGACCTCGTATTTAGTGGTTCTTGCGGAGGTTCGGTGTTGGGTGGCACATTTAGTAAGTAAAATCTCGACAGAGTGTGGGATATACAAAATGGTCTGATGATTTAGAGTTATTGTCTGAGCCTGTTGCATAGCATAATAAGCTGCTGCCAACGAAGGAAGACATCCTGGTAGTCCGCGTGCCACTGGGTCTAGTTGGGTACTGAAATATGCTACCGGTCGCTGCCTGTCCCCATGTAACTGAGTCAAAACAGGTTGTGCAAAACCCGACTTGTGATGCACAAATAAGTTGAATAGCTTAGTGTAATCTGGTAATTCCCAAGGCTGGTGCTGAAGTGAGGGACTGCTTAAGGTTCTGGAAAGCATTCCGGGATACTTCATTCCACATCCTTTAAGCATTGTGAGAATATAGTAGATTCATTCACAGCTCGTAGGTCATGGACAAACCTCCATTTGTGTGGGCTTCTGAACTGGACAAATCTGTGTGTTACACGGACTTCTCATTTATGCTTATAGTGATTCACAGATCACAGAATGTAAAGTACTTGTTTTCTAATTTTATTAAAAGGCTTCCAAACCCAAGATTTTTTCCCAATACACCCAAAATGTTGATCAAGAGATCACCTGAAATATCTCAAAATCCCAATTCAACTGTTTTACTGCCACTCTTTATCAAAAAAAAATCCTCTTACTGAGCTAGAAGCTTTTGTACCAAGAATTTACACCAAGGACAATGAGAGTGTACTCCCCCAGCCTGCACCTCGAGAGACCCACAAAGGCTTTTTAAAAAAAAACATTACAACTTTTAACCACCGGGACCATGTCTCAACAAACCTATCCCTTTGTGCATTTCCTAGCTCTGTAACCTCTCATCCGAATAAATCCACACCTGCGCTTCTAACTTAAAATGTCTTAAACTTCCCACATACAGGACAACACTATGAAGGGTTAAAAAAAAACTTCACTTTGTTTGAAAAAGTGGGTGGAGCTAAAACAAACAGGCAGCTCCACAACTTTTCCAAACAGGTTTCCAGACACAAGGAAAAAAGACAGAAGCACTCTCATTCAAAGACAAGACATTCACGCACTCTCATTCAAAGACAAGACATTCACAAGTCTCTCTCCATTCAATAAAGCTTTTTCTTTTACTAGCTTCATTTTTTTTTCATAAGTCACTATCAGGTTCTCTTTTTTTTTTACATTTGATTTACTTCCTCTGTTAATTTTACATGGGCTTGAAGAATCGGAACCCAGGCCTTTTCTATTACTTTCCTTTTTTTTTTTACCTGGATCTCTGTTTATAAGACATTCCTCTAGACAAGTTGTTCTCTCTAAATTAAATGAACCATCGGGTGGAAATGGCCTGTTTTCACCCTTAGTCCACTTTACTGGTTTTTGTTTCTTTGGTCAATTGAAGACTGACCACAATTCTGGAGCATGACATAGGCTGGTGTGCCTTTTGTGGTGTTTTAACTTGCTCCGGCACCCATTCTGGATGATTAAGATTTTCCCACAGTTTCTGATCTCACAATCCTTTCGGGCAACCGAGTTCTCTACGCCCACTTCTCCTGGCCGTTACGTGGCCTGAAAAGGCTCTTAATTCGGGCTCAGTCTGGGTGTGTGAGATATGTTGGCACGAACCAACCGTAGTTGATCAATCAGTCACTGTTTCTTTTCCTAATCAATCCTTGTGTTTTTTTTTTCCGAATCACAATATTCCCTAGTGACTCTTCCCGTTTCTCTAATGGCAATGACTCACTAAGGTATTGCACACAACAGTAATACAAGGACAACAAACAATATTCCCGTGAGTACACAAATCATAACCTCTAAACAAATTCTCAGTCTGCGTTGTACGCCACTACAGACCGAGTCCTTAACTTATCCTAATAACAGCTGATAAAACTTAAGGTTCCGTACCCAAACTCTTTGATCGATTGCGCTCTTTTTTTTTAATAGTCTTGTCACATAAGAACCCCTTCCGAATTAAAAACAATAAAAATCTTATCACATAAGAACCTTCGATCGATTATTAGCGCTTTCTTTTTTTTCTTTTCTTTTAATAGTCTTATCACATAAGAACCCCTTCCGAATTAAAAACAATAAAAATCTTATCACATAAGAACCTGGAACCCTTTTCGATCGACTAGCGCTTTCTTTTACCTACTGAAACCTTCCCCGGGCTGTCTCGAGATTTTTTCTCAGAACCTGTTCTCTTCTGCTGGCGAGCTGAGAAAGAAATGGTTATAAAAAAAAAATACCTTTAACTTTTAAATGCCGAGTCTTGTAGATGCAGTACCTCAGCTGTGGACAACAGATTACATCTGCGATTCAACAGTGAAGAAACCTCTTGTGAGCAAAGGCTCACCTTGTTTGGCCACCGAAGCCTTTCACTGGAGAGGCACTATGCCTGTATCCGTTTTACTCACAGAACAGAGAGTATGCATCTCGGTGGAACCTCCAATAACTGTCGAAATCTCGACCTCAGAAAAGAATGACTCCGACACTTACAGCTCCGATGGAAGTTTCCCTTTTAATTTACTTGCTCGCAAGGGGTAAGTTTCACTCAGTCAAGGGCTAAAATGAAACCTCCGCAATGGTACAGCTTCACAAGATATTTATACAGTAAAACCCAAGTTCTGGCCTCTCCCTGTGTATTGCTCTGTCTCACAGTCAGTGAATACAGATAAAGAGTTAATTACTATATCCTGGTACTGAAATGGTGTCAAGATATTTCCTTTTGTCAGGGTTATCAGAAAGCCAAACGGCCATTACTCCATGAGTCATAGGTAATGGGCTATCACCTGTCTTGTATTGTATCAGGATTATCCAATTTCCTGGTCAGTTTACCTGTTTGCTTCAAATGGATGAGGTAAAGGAAAGAGATAATGGCTCGAAGATAAGGGTGGGGTGACATGGAACTCCTGTAGTGTAGACAATAGGAGAGCACCATGGGGGGGTTACTTGTCTCAGCATGACTTGTCTCCTAGCTGTCTGATAACCATCAGCCATCTAACAGCAGGTTTAGCTGTTCATAATAAGCTGGCTGCTAAAATGCAGAAAGTTCTGGAAGGGCCAGGACTCCATTTTAATCAAAAGGCACACAAATACCGTATGGTATCAGCTTAGATAAAAATACATTTCCACACATCCCAGGGTTAGAGACCTGGGCTCTGCCCTCCCAGGGTTAGAGTCCTGGGCCCTGCCATCCCAGGGTTAGAGTCCTGGGCCCAGCCCTCCCAGGGTTAGAGTCCTGGTCCCTGCCATCCCAGGGTTAGAGACCTGGGCTCTGCCCTCCCAGGGTTAGAGTCCTGGGCCCTGCCATCCCAGGGTTAGAGTCCTGGGCCCTGCCCTCCCAGGGTTAGAGTCCTGGGCACTGCCCTCCTAGGGTTAGAATCCTGGGCCCTGGGGTTAGAGTCCTGGGCCCTGCCCTCCCAGGGTCAGAGTCCTGAGACCTGCCCTCCCAGGGTTAGAGTACTGGGCCCTGGGGTTACAGTCCTGGGCCCGGCCCTCCCAGGGTCAGAGACCTGGGCCCTGGGATTAGAGTCCTGGGCCCTGCCCTCCCAGGGTTAGTGTCCTGGGCCCTGCCCTCCCTGGGTCAGAGTCCTGAGACCTGCCCTCCCAGGGTTAGAGTACTGGGCCCTGTTCTCCCAGGGTTAGAGTTCTGGGCCCTGTTCTCCCAGGTTTAGAGTCCTGCGCCCTGTTCTCCCAGGGTCAGAGTCCTGGGCCCTGCCCTCCCAGGGTTATAGTCCTGGGCCCTGTTCTCCCAGGGTTAGAGTCCTGAGCCCTGCCCTCCCAGGGTTAGAATCCTGGGCCCTGCCCTCCCAAAGTTAGACTCCTGGGCCCTGATCTCCCATGGTTAGATTCCTGGGCCCTGTTCTCCCAGAGTTAGAGTCCTGGGCCCCGCCCTCCCAGGGTTAGAGTCCTGGACCCTGGAGTTAGAGTCCTGGGCCCTGCCCTTCCAGGGTTAGAGTCCTGGGCCCTGCCATCACAGGTTTAGAGTCCTGGGCCCTGCCATCCAGGGTTTGAGTCCTGGGCCCTGCCCTCCCAGGGATAGAGTCCTGGGCACTGTTCTCCCAGGGATAGAGTCCTGGGCCCTGTTCTCCCAGGGTTAAAATCCTGGGCCCTGCCCTCCCAGAGTTAGAGTCCTGGGCCCCGCCCTCCCAGGGTTAGAGTCCTGGGCCCTGGGGTTAGAGTCCTGGGCCCTGCCCTCCCAAAGTTAGAGTCCTGGGCCCTGCCATCCCAGGGTTACAGTCCTGGGCCCTGCCCTCCCAGGGATAGAGTCCTGGGCCCTGTTCTACCAGGGTTAGAATCCTGGGCCCTGCCCTCCCAGGGTTAGAGTCCTGGGCACTGTTCTCCCAGAGTTAGAGTCCTGGGCCATGCCTTCCCATTGTTAGAGTCCTGGGCCTGGGGTTAGAGTCCTGGGCCCTGCCCTCCCAGGGTTAGAGTCCTGGGCCCTGCCATCCCAGGGTTAGAGTCCTGGGCCCTGCCCTCCCAGGGTTAGAGTCCTGGGCACTGCCCTCCTAGGGTTAGAATCCTGGGCCCTGGGGTTAGAGTCCTGGGCCCTGCCCTCCCAGGGTCAGAGTCCTGAGACCTGCCCTCCCAGGGTTAGAGTACTGGGCCCTGGGGTTAGAGTCCTGGGCCGGCCCTCCCAGGGTCAGAGACCTGGGCCCTGGGATTAGAGTCCTGGGCCCTGCCCTCCCAGGGTTAGTGTCCTGGGCCCTGCCCTCCCTGGGTCAGAGTCCTGAGACCTGCCCTCCCAGGGTTAGAGTACTGGGCCCTGTTCTCCCAGGGTTAGAGTTCTGGGCCCTGTTCTCCCAGGTTTAGAGTCCTGCGCCCTGTTCTCCCAGGGTCAGAGTCCTGGGCCCTGCCCTCCCAGGGTTAGAGTCCTGGGCCCTGTTCTCCCAGGGTTAGAGTCCTGAGCCCTGCCCTCCCAGGGTTAGAATCCTGGGCCCTGCCCTCCCAAAGTTAGACTCCTGGGCCCTGATCTCCCATGGTTAGATTCCTGGGCCCTGTTCTCCCAGAGTTAGAGTCCTGGGCCCCGCCCTCCCAGGGTTAGAGTCCTGGGCCCTGGAGTTAGAGTCCTGGGCCCTGCCCTTCCAGGGTTAGAGTCCTGGGCCCTGCCCTTCCAGGGTTAGAGTCCTGGGCCCTGCCATCACAGGTTTAGAGTCCTGGGCCCTGCCATCCAAGGTTTGAGTCCTGGGCCCTGCCCTCCCAGGGATAGAGTCCTGGGTCCTATTCTCCCAGGGTTAGAATCCTGGGCTCTGCCCTCCCAGGGTTAGAGTCCTGGGCACTGTTCTCCCAGGGTTAGAATCCTGGGCTCTGCCCTCCCAGGGTTAGAGTCCTGGCCACTGTTCTCCCAGGGATAGAGTCCTGGGCCCTGTTCTCCCAGGGTTAGAATCCTGGGCTCTGCCCTCCCAGGGTTAGAGTCCTGGGCACTGTTCTCCCAGGGTTAGAGTCCTGGGCTCTGCCCTCCCAGGGTTGGAGTCCTGGGCACTGTTCTCCCAGGTTTAGAGTCCTGGGCCCTGCCCTCCCAAGGTTAGAGTCCTGGGCCCTGGGGTTAGAGTCCTGGGCCTTGCCCTCCCAGGGTTAGAGTCCTGGGCCCTGCCCTCCTATGGTTAGTGTCCTGGGCCCTTCCATCGCAGGGTTAGAGTCCTGGGCCCTGGGATTAGAGTCCTGGGCCCTGCCCTCCCAGGGTCAGAGTCCTGAGACCTGCCCTCCCAGGGTTAGAGTACTGGGCCCTGGGGTTAGAGTCCTGCGCTTTGCCCTCCCAGGGTCAGAGTTCTGGGCCCTGGGATAAGAGTCCTGGGCCCTGCCCTCCCAGGGTTAGAGTCCTGGGCCCTGCCCTCCCAGGGTCAGAGTCCTGAGACCTGCCCTCCCAGGGTTAGAGTATTGGGCCCTGTTCTCCCAGGGTTAGAGTTCTGGGCCCTGTTCTCCCAGGTTTAGAGTCCTGCGCCCTCTTCTCCCAGGGTCAGTGTCCTGGGCCCTGCCCTCCCAAGATTAGAGTCCTGGGCCCTGTTCTCCCAGGGTTAGAGTCCTGCGCGCTGCCCTCCCAGGGTTAGAGTCCTGGGCCCTGTTCTCCCAGGATTAGAGTCCTGAGCACTGCCCTCCCAGGGTTAGAGTCCTGAGCCCTGCCCTCCCAGGGTCAGAGTCCTGGGCCCTGCCCTCCCAGGGTTAGAGTCCTGAGACCTGCCCTCCCAGGGTTAGAGTATTGCGCCCTGTTCTCCCAGGGTTAGAGTCCTGCGTCCTGTTCTCCCAGGGTCAGAGTCCTGGGCCCTGCCCTCCCAGGGTTAGAGTCCTGGGCTCTGTTCTCCCAGGGTTAGAGTCCTGAGCCCTGCCCTCCCAGGGTTAGAGTCCTGGGCCCTGCATTCCCAAAGTTAGAGTCCTGGGCCCTGTTCTCCCAGGGTTAGAGTCCTGAGCCCTGTTCTCCCAGGGTTAGAGTCCTGGGCCCTGGGGTTAGAGTCCTGGGCATCGCCCTCCCAGGGTTAGAGTCCAGGCCCTGGGGTTAGAGTCCTGGGCCCTGCCCTCCCAAAGTTAGAGTCCTGGGCCCTGCCATCCCAGGGTTAGAGTCATGGGCCCTGCCCTCCCAGGGATAGAGTCCTGGGCCCTGTTCTCCCAGGGATAGAGTCCTGGGCCCTGTTCTCCCAGGGTTAGAATCCTGGGCCCTGCCCTCCCAGGGTTAGAGTCCTGGGCACTGTTCTCCCAGGGTTAGAGTCCTGGGCCCTGCCTTCCCAGGGTTAGAGTCCTGGGCCCTGGGGTTACAGTCCTGGGCCCTGCCCTCCCAGGGTTAGAGTCCTGGTCCCTGCCATCCCAGGGTTAGAGACCTGGGCTCTGCCCTCCCAGGGTTAGAGTCCTGGGCCCTGCCATCCCAGGGTTAGAGTCCTGGGCCCAGCCCTCCCAGGGTTAGAGTCCTGGTCCCTGCCATCCCAGGGTTAGAGACCTGGGCTCTGCCCTCCCAGGGTTAGAGTCCTGGGCCCTGCCATCCCAGGGTTAGAGTCCTGGGCCCTGCCCTCCCAGGGTTAGAGTCCTGGGCACTGCCCTCCTAGGGTTAGAATCCTGGGCCCTGGGGTTAGAGTCCTGGGCCCTGCCCTCCCAGGGTCAGAGTCCTGAGACCTGCCCTCCCAGGGTTAGAGTACTGGGCCCTGGGGTTACAGTCCTGGGCCCGGCCCTCCCAGGGTCAGAGACCTGGGCCCTGGGATTAGAGTCCTGGGCCCTGCCCTCCCAGGGTTAGTGTCCTGGGCCCTGCCCTCCCTGGGTCAGAGTCCTGAGACCTGCCCTCCCAGGGTTAGAGTACTGGGCCCTGTTCTCCCAGGGTTAGAGTTCTGGGCCCTGTTCTCCCAGGTTTAGAATCCTGCGCCCTGTTCTCCCAGGGTCAGAGTCCTGGGCCCTGCCCTCCCAGGGTTATAGTCCTGGGCCCTGTTCTCCCAGGGTTAGAGTCCTGAGCCCTGCCCTCCCAGGGTTAGAATCCTCGGCCCTGCCCTCCCAAAGTTAGACTCCTGGGCCCTGATCTCCCATGGTTAGATTCCTGGGACCTGTTCTCCCAGAGTTAGAGTCCTGGGCCCCGCCCTCCCAGGGTTAGAGTCCTGGGCCCTGGAGTTAGAGTCCTGGGCCCTGCCCTTCCAGGGTTAGAGTCCTGGGCCCTGCCATCACAGGTTTAGAGTCCTGGGCCCTGCCATCCAGGGTTTGAGTCCTGGGCCCTGCCCTCCCAGGGATAGAGTCCTGGGTCCTGTTCTCCCAGGGTTAGAATCCTGGGCTCTGCCCTCCCAGGGTTAGAGTCCTGGGCACTGTTCTCCCAGGGTTAGAATCCTGGGCTCTGCCCTCCCAGGGTTAGAGTCCTGGCCACTGTTCTCCCAGGGATAGAGTCCTGGGCCCTGTTCTCCCAGGGTTAGAATCCTGGGCTCTGCCCTCCCAGGGTTAGAGTCCTGGGCACTGTTCTCCCAGGGTTAGGGTCCTGGGCTCTGCCCTCCCAGGGTTGGAGTCCTGGGCACTGTTCTCCCAAGGTTAGAGTCCTGGGCCCTGGGGTTAGAGTCCTGGGCCCTGCCCTCCCAGGGTCAGAGTCCTGAGACCTGCCCTCCCAGGGTTAGAGTACTGGGCCCTGGGGTTAGAGTCCTGGGCTTTGCCCTCCCAGGGTCAGAGACCTGGGCCCTGGGATAAGAGTCCTGGGCCCTGCCCTCCCAGGGTTAGAGTCCTGGGCCCTGCCCTCCCAGGGTCAGAGTCCTGAGACCTGCCCTCCCAGGGTTAGAGGATTGGGCCCTGTTCTCCCAGGGTTAGAGTTCTGGGCCCTGTTCTCCCAGGTTTAGAGTCCTGCGCCCTCTTCTCCCAGGGTCAGTGTCCTGGGCCCTGCCCTCCCAAGATCAGAATCCTGGGCCCTGTTCTCCCAGGGTTAGAGTCCTGCGCGCTGCCCTCCCAAGGTTAGAGTCCTGGGCCCTGTTCTCCCAGGATTAGAGTCCTGAGCACTGCCCTCCCAGGGTTAGAGTCCTGAGCCCTGCCCTCCCAGGGTCAGAGTCCTGGGCCCTGCCCTCCCAGGGTTAGAGTCCTGAGACCTGCCCTCCCAGGGTTAGAGTATTGCGCCCTGTTCTCCCAGGGTTAGAGTCCTGCGTCCTGTTCTCCCAGGGTCAGAGTCCTGGGCCCTGCCCTCCCAGGGTTAGAGTCCTGGGCTCTGTTCTCCCAGGGTTAGAGTCCTGAGCCCTGCCCTCCCAGGGTTAGAGTCCTGGGCCCTGCATTCCCAAAGTTAGAGTCCTGGGCCCTGTTCTCCCAGGGATAGGGTCCTGGGCCCTGTTCTCCCAGGGTTAGAATCCTGGGCCCTGCCCTCCCAGGGTTAGAGTCCTGGGCACTGTTCTCCCAGGGTTAGAGTCCTGGGCCCTGCCTTCCCAGGGTTAGAGTCCTGGGCCCTGGGGTTACAGTCCTGGGCCCTGCCATCCCAGGGTTAGAGTCATGGGCCCTGCCCTCCCAGGGATAGAGTCCTGGGCCCTGTTCTCCCAGGGATAGAGTCCTGGGCCCTGTTCTCCCAGGGTTAGAATCCTGGGCCCTGCCCTCCCAGGGTTAGAGTCCTGGGCACTGTTCTCCCAGGGTTAGAGTCCTGGGCCCTGCCTTCCCAGGGTTAGAGTCCTGGGCCCTGGGGTTACAGTCCTGGGCCCTGCCCTCCCAGGGTTAGAGTCCTGGTCCCTGCCATCCCAGGGTTAGAGACCTGGGCTCTGCCCTCCCAGGGTTAGAGTCCTGGGCCCTGCCATCCCAGGGTTAGAGTCCTGGGCCCAGCCCTCCCAGGGTTAGAGTCCTGGGCACTGCCCTCCTAGGGTTAGAATCCTGGGCCCTGGGGTTAGAGTCCTGGGCCCTGCCCTCCCAGGGTCAGAGTCCTGAGACCTGCCCTCCCAGGGTTAGAGTACTGAGCCCTGGGGTTAGAGTCCTGGGCCCTGCCCTCCCAGGGTCAGAGACCTGGGCCCTTGGATTAGAGTCCTGGGGCCTGCCCTCCCAGGGTTAGTGTCCTGGGCCCTGCCCTCCCAGGGTCAGAGTCCTGAGACCTGCCCTCCCAGGGTTAGAGTAATGGGCCCTGGGGTTAGAGTCCTGGGCCCTGCCCTCCCAGGGTCAGAGACCTGGGCCCTGGGATTAGAGTCCTGGGCCCTGCCCTCCCAGGGTTAGTGTCCTGGGCACTGCCCTCCCAGGGTCAGAGTCCTGAGACCTGCCCTCCCAGGGTTAGAGTACTGGGCCCTGTTCTCCCAGGGTTAGAGTTCTGGGCCCTGTTCTCCCAGGTTTAGAGTCCTGGGCCCTGTTCTCCCAGGGTCAGAGTCCTGGGCCCTGCCCTCCCAGGGTTAGAGTCCTGGGCCCTGTTCTCCCAGGGTTAGAGTCCTGAGCCCTGCCCTCCCAGGGTTAGAATCCTGGGCCCTGCCCTCCCAAAGTTAGACTCCTGGGCCCTGATCTCCCATGGTTAGATTCCTGGGCCCTGTTCTCCCAGAGTTAGAGTCCTGGGCCCCGCCCTCCCAGGGTTAGAGTCCTGGGCCCTGGAGTTAGAGTCCTGGGCCCTGCCCTTCCAGGGTTAGAGTCCTGGGCCCTGCCATCACAGGATTAGAGTCCTGGGCCCTGCCATCCAGGGTTTGAGTCCTGGGCCCTGTTCTCCCAGGGTTAGAATCCTGGGATCTGCCCTCCCAGGGTTAGAGTCCTGGGCACTGTTCTCCCAGGGTTAGAGTCCTGGGGCCTGCCCTCCCAGAGTTAGAGTCCTGGGCCCCGCCCTCCCAGGGTTAGAGTCCTGGGTCCTGGGGTTAGAGTCCTGGGCCCTGCCCTCCCAGGGTTAGAGTCCTGGGCCCTGCCATCACAGGTTCGAGTCCTGGGCCCTGCCATCCAGGGTTTGAGTCCTGGGCCCTGCCCTCCCATGGATAGAGTCCTGGGCCCTGTTCTCCCAGGGATAGAGTCCTGGGCCCTGTTCTCCCAGGGTTAGAATCCTGGGCCCTGCCCTCCCAGGGTTAGAGTCCTGGGCACTGTTCTCCCAGGGTTAGAGTCCTGGGCCCTGCCTTCCCAGTGTTAGAGTCATGGGCCCTAGGGTTAGAGTCCTGGGCCCTGCCCTCCCAGGGTTAGAGTCCTGGTCCCTGCCATCCCAGGGTTAGAGTCCTGGGCTCTGCCCTCTCAGGGTTAGAGTCCTGGGCCCTGCCATCCCAGGGTTAGAGTCCTGGGCCCTGCCCTCCCAGGGTTAGACTCCTGGGCCCTGGGGTTAGAGTCCTGGGCCCTGCCCTCCCAGGGTTAGAGTCCTGGGCCCTGCCCTCCTAGGGTTAGAGTCCTGGGCCCTGGGGTTAGAGTCCTGGGCCCTGTTATCCCAGGGTTAGAGTCCTGAGCCCTGCCCTCCCAGGGTTAGAATCCTGGGCCCTGCCCTCCCAAAGTTAGACTCCTGGGCCCTGATCTCCCATGGTTAGATTCCTGGGCCCTGTTCTCCCAGAGTTAGAGTCCTGGGCCCCGCCCTCCCAGGGTTAGAGTCCTGGACCCTGGAGTTAGAGTCCTGGGCCCTGCCCTTCCAGGGTTAGAGTCCTGGGCCCTGCCATCACAGGTTTAGAGTCCTGGGCCCTGCCATCCAGGGTTTGAGTCCTGGGCCCTGCCCTCCCAGGGATAGAGTCCTGGGCACTGTTCTCCCAGGGATAGAGTCCTGGGCCCTGTTCTCCCAGGGTTAAAATCCTGGGCCCTGCCCTCCCAGGGTTAGAATCCTGGGATCTGCCCTCCCAGGGTTAGAGTCCTGGGCACTGTTCTCCCAGGGTTAGAGTCCTGGGGCCTGCCCTCCCAGAGTTAGAGTCCTGGGCCGCGCCCTCCCAGGGTTAGAGTCCTGGGTCCTGGGGTTAGAGTCCTGGGCCCTGCCCTCCCAGGGTTAGAGTCCTGGGCCCTGCCATCACAGGTTTCGAGTCCTGGGCCCTGCCATCCAGGGTTTGAGTCCTGGGCCCTGCCCTCCCATGGATAGAGTCCTGGGCCCTGTTCTCCCAGGGATAGAGTCCTGGGCCCTGTTCTCCCAGGGTTAGAATCCTGGGCCCTGCCCTCCCAGGGTTAGAGTCCTGGGCACTGTTCTCCCAGGGTTAGAGTCCTGGGCCCTGCCTTCCCAGTGTTAGAGTCCTGAGACCTAGGGTTAGAGTCCTGGGCCCTGCTCTCCCAGGGTTAGAGTCCTGGTCCCTGCCATCCCAGGGTTAGAGTCCTGGGCTCTGCCCTCCCAGGGTTAGAGTCCTGGGCCCTGCCATCCCAGGGTTAGAGTCCTGGGCCCTGCCCTCCCAGGGTTAGAGTCCTGGGCCCTGGGGTTAGAGTCCTGGGCCCTGCCCTCCCAGGGTTAGAGTCCTGGGCCCTGCCCTCCTAGGGTTAGAGTCCTGGGCCCTGGGGTTAGAGTCCTGGGCTCTGTTCTCCCAGGGTTCGAGTCCTGAGCCCAGCCCTCCCAGGGTTGGAGTCCTGGGCCCTGTTCTCCCAAGGTTAGAGTCCTGAGCCCTGTTCTCCCAGGGTTAGAGTCCTGGGCCCTGCCCTCCAAGGGTTAGAGTCCTGGACCCTGGGGTTAGAGTCCTGGGCCCCGCCCTCCAGGGTTAGAGTCCTGGGCCCTGGGGTTAGAGTCCTGGGCCCTGCCCTCCCAAAGTTAGAGTCCTGGGCCCTGCCATCCCAGGGCTAGAGTCCTGGGCCCTGCCCTCCCAGGGATAGAGTCCTGGGCCCTGTTCTCCCAGGGATAGAGTCCTGGGCCCTGTTCTCCCTATGGTTAGAATCCTGGGCCCTGCCCTCCCAGGCTTAGAGTCCTGGGCACTGTTCTCCCAGGGTTAGAGTCCTGGGCCCTGCCTTCCCAGTGTTAGAGTCCTGGGCCCTAGGGTTAGAGTCCTGGCCCTGCCCTACCAGGGTTAGAGTCCTGGTCCCTGCCATCCCAGGGTTCGAGTCTTGGGCTCTGCCCTCCCAGGGTTTGAGTCCTGGGCCCTGCCATCCCAGGGTTAGAGTCCTGGGCCCTGCCCTCCCAGGGTTAGAGTCCTGGGCCCTGGGGTTAGAGTCCTGGGCCCTGCCCTCCCAGGGTTAGAGTCCTGGGCCCTGCCCTCCTAGGGTTAGAGTCCTGGGCCCTGGGGTTAGAGTCCTGGGCCCTGCCCTCCCAGGGTCATAGTTCTGAGACCTGCCCTCCCAGGGTTAGAGTACTGGGCCCTGGGGTTAGAGTCCTGGGCCCTGCCCTCCCAGGGTCAGAGACCTGGGCCCTGGGATTAGAGTCCTGGGCCCTGCCCTCCCAGGGATAGAGTCCTGGGCCCTGTTCTCCCAGGGTTAGAATCCTGGGATCTGACCTCCCAGGGTCAGAGTCCTGAGACCTGCCCTCCCAGGGTTAGAGTATTGGGCCCTGTTCTCCCAGGGTTAGAGTTCTGGGCCCTGGTCTCCCAGGTTTAGAGTCCTGCGCCCTCTTCTCCCAGGGTCAGTGTCTTGGGCCCTGCCCTCCCAAGATTAGAGTCCTGGGCCCTGCCCTCCCAGGGTTAGACTCCTGGGCCCTGATCTCCCAGGGTTAGTGTCCTGGGCACTGTTCTCCCAGGGTTAGAGTCCTGGGCCCTGCCTTCCCAGGGTTAGAGTCCTGGGCCCTGGGGTTAGAGTCCTGGGCCATGCCCTCCCAGGGTTAGAGTCCTGGTCCCTGCCATCCCAGGGTTAGAGTCCTGGGCTCTGCCCTCCCAGGGTTAGAGTCCTGGGCCCTGCCATCCCAGGGTTGGAGTCCTGGGCCCTGCCCTCCCAGGGTTAGAGTCCTGGGCACTGCCCTCCTAGGGTTAGAATCCTTGGCCCTGGGGTTAGAGTCCTGGGCCCTGCCCTCCCAGGGTCAGAGTCCTGAGACCTGCCCTCCCAGGGTTAGAGTACTGGGCCCTGGGGTTAGAGTCCTGGGCCCTGCCCTCCCAGGGTTAGTGTCCTGGGCCCTGCCCTCCCAGGGTCAGAGTCCTGAGACCTGCCCTCCCAGGGTTAGAGTTCTGGGCCCTGTTCTCCCAGGTTTAGTGTCCTGCGCCCTGTTCTCCCAGGGTCAGAGTCCTGGGCCCTGCCCTCCCTGGGTTAGAGTCCTGGGCCCTGTTCTCCCAGGGTTAGAGTCCTCAGCCCTGCCCTCCCAGGGTTAGAATCCTGGGCCCTGCCCTCCCAAAGTTAGACTCCTGGGCACTGTTCTCCCAGGGTTAGAGTCCTGGGGCCTGCCCTCCCAGAGTTAGAGTCATGGGCCCCGCCCTCCCAGGGTTAGAGTCCTGGGTCCTGGGGTTAGAGTCCTGGGCCCTGCCCTCCCAGGGTTTGAGTCCTGGGCCCTGCCATCACAGGTTTAGAGTCCTGGGCCCTGCCATCTAGGGTTTGAGTCCTGGGCCCTGCCCTCCCAGGGTTAGAGTCCTGGGCCCTGCCCTCCCAGGTTTAGAGTCCTGGGCCCTGCCCTCCCAGGGTTAGAGTCCTGAGCCCTGCCCTCCCAGGGTTAGAGTCCTGGGCTCTGTTCTCCCAGGGTTAGAGTCCTGAGCCCAGCCCTCCCAGGGTTAGAGTCCTGGGCCCTGTTCTCCCAAGGTTAGAGTCCTGAGCACTGTTCTCCCAGGGTTAGAGTCCTGGGCCGTGCCCTCCCAGGGTTAGAGTCCTGGGCCCTGGGGTTAGAGTCCTGGGCCCCGCCATCCCATGGTTAGTGTCCTGGGCCCTGGGGTTAGAGTCCTGGGCCCTGCCCTCCCAAAGTTAGAGTCCTGGGCCCTGCCATCCCAGGGTTAGAGTCCTGGGCCCTGCCCTCCCAGGGATAGAGTCCTGGGCCCTGTTCTCCCAGGGATAAAGTCCTGGGCCCTGCCCTCCCAGGGTTAGAGTCCTGAGCCCTGCCCTCCCAGGGTTAGAGTCCTGGGCTCTGTTCTCCCTGGGTTAGAGTCCTGAGCCCTGTTCTCCCAGGGTTAGAGTCCTGGGCCCTGCCCTCCCAGGGTTAGAGTCCTGGGCCCTGGGGTTAGAGTCCTGGGCCCTGCCCTCCCAGTGTTAGAGTCCTGGTCCCTGCCATCCCAGGGTTAGAGTCCTGGGCTCTGCCCTCCCAGGGTTAGAGTCCTGGGCCCTGCCATCCCAGGGTTGGAGTCCTGGGCCCTGCCCTCCCAGGGTTAGAGTCCTGGGCACTGCCCTCCTAGGGTTAGAATCCTGGGCCCTGGGGTTAGAGTCCTGGGCCCTGCCCTCCCAGGGTCAGAGTCCTGAGACCTGCCCTCCCAGGGTTAGAGTACTGGGCCCTGGGGTTAGAGTCCTGGGCCCTGCCCTCCCAGGTTTAGTGTCCTGGGCCCTGCCCTCCCAGGGTCAGAGTCCTGAGACCTGCCCTCCCAGGGTTAGAGTACTGGGCCCTGTTCTCCCAGGGTTAGAGTTCTGGGCCCTGTTCTCCCAGGTTTAGAGTCCTGCGCCCTGTTCTCCCAGGGTCAGAGTCCTGGGCCCTGCCCTCCCAGGGTTAGAGTCCTGGGCCCTGTTCTCCCAGGGTTAGAGTCCTCAGCCCTGTCCTCCCAGGGTTAGAATCCTGGGCCCTGCCCTCCCAAAGTTAGACTCCTGGGCCCTGATCTCCCATGGTTAGATTCCTGGGCCCTGTTCTCCCAGAGTTAGAGTCCTGGGCACCGCCCTCCCAGGGTTAGAGTCCTGGGCACTGCCCTCCTAGGGTTAGAATCCTGGGCCCTGGGGTTAGAGTCCTGGGCCCTGCCCTCCCAGGGTCAGAGTCCTGGGCCCCGCCCTCCCAGGGTTAGAGTCCTGGGTCCTGGGGTTAGAGTCCTGGGCCCTGCCCTCCCAGGGTTTGAGTCCTGGGCCCTGCCATCACAGGTTTAGAGTCCTGGGCCCTGCCATCTAGGGTTTGAGTCCTGGGCCCTGCCCTCCCAGGGTTAGAGTCCTGGGCCCTGCCCTCCCAGGTTTAGAGTCCTGAGCACTGTTCTCCCAGGGTTAGAGTCCTGGGCCGTGCCCTCCCAGGGTTAGAGTCCTGGGCCCTGGGGTTAGAGTCCTGGGCCCCGCCATCCCATGGTTAGTGTCCTGGGCCCTGGGGTTAGAGTCCTGGGCCCTGCCCTCCCAAAGTTAGAGTCCTGGGCCCTGCCATCCCAGGGTTAGAGTCCTGGGCCCTGCCCTCCCAGGGATAGAGTCCTGGGCCCTGTTCTCCCAGGGATAAAGTCCTGGGCCCTGTTCTCCCAGCATTAGAGTCCTGAGCGCTGCCCTCCCAGGGTTAGAGTCCTGAGCCCTGCCCTCCCAGGATCAGAGTCCTGGGCCCTGCCCTCCCAGGGCTAGAGTCCTGAGCCCTGCCTTCCCAGGGTTAGAGTCCTGAGCCCTGCCCTCCCAGGGTTAGAGTCCTGGGCTCTGTTCTCCCTGGGTTAGAGTCCTGAGCCCTGTTCTCCCAGGGTTAGAGTCCTGGGCCCTGCCCTCCCAGGGTTAGAGTCCTGGGCCCTGGGGTTAGAGTCCTGGGCCCTGCCCTCCCAGTGTTAGAGTCCTGGTCCCTGCCATCCCAGGGTTAGAGTCCTGGGCTCTGCCCTCCCAGGGTTAGAGTCCTGGGCCCTGCCATCCCAGGGTTGGAGTCCTGGGCCCTGCCCTCCCAGGGTTAGAGTCCTGGGCACTGCCCTCCTAGGGTTAGAATCCTGGGCCCTGGGGTTAGAGTCCTGGGCCCTGCCCTCCCAGGGTCAGAGTCCTGAGACCTGCCCTCCCAGGGTTAGAGTACTGGGCCCTGGGGTTAGAGTCCTGGGCCCTGCCCTCCCAGGGTTAGTGTCCTGGGCCCTGCCCTCCCAGGGTCAGAGTCCTGAGACCTGCCCTCCCAGGGTTAGAGTACTGGGCCCTGTTCTCCCAGGGTTAGAGTTCTGGGCCCTGTTCTCCCAGGTTTAGAGTCCTGCGCCCTGTTCTCCCAGGGTCAGAGTCCTGGGCCCTGCCCTCCCAGGGTTAGAGTCCTGGGCCCTGTTCTCCCAGGGTTAGAGTCCTCAGCCCTGTCCTCCCAGGGTTAGAATCCTGGGCCCTGCCCTCCCAAAGTTAGACTCCTGGGCCCTGATCTCCCATGGTTAGATTCCTGGGCCCTGTTCTCCCAGAGTTAGAGTCCTGGGCACCGCCCTCCCAGGGTTAGAGTCCTGGGCCCTGGGGTTAGAGTCCTGGGCCCTGCCCTTCCAGGGTTAGAGTCCTGGGCCCTGCCATCACAGGTTTAGAGTCCTGGGCCCTGCCATCCAGGGTTTGAGTCCTGGGCCCTGCCCTCCCAGGGATAGAGTCCTGGGCCCTGTTCTCCCAGGGATAAAGTCCTGGGCCCTGTTCTCCCAGCATTAGAGTCCTGAGCGCTGCCCTCCCAGGGTTAGAGTCCTGAGCCCTGCCCTCCCAGGATCAGAGTCCTGGGCCCTGCCCTCCCAGGGCTAGAGTCCTGAGCCCTGCCTTCCCAGGGTTAGAGTCCTGAGCCCTGCCCTCCCAGGGTTAGAGTCCTGGGCTCTGTTCTCCCTGGGTTAGAGTCCTGAGCCCTGTTCTCCCAGGGTTAGAGTCCTGGGCCCTGCCCTCCCAGGGTTAGAGTCCTGGGCCCTGGGGTTAGAGTCCTGGGCCCTGCCCTCCCAGTGTTAGAGTCCTGGTCCCTGCCATCCCAGGGTTAGAGTCCTGGGCTCTGCCCTCCCAGGGTTAGAGTCCTGGGCCCTGCCATCCCAGGGTTGGAGTCCTGGGCCCTGCCCTCCCAGGGTTAGAGTCCTGGGCACTGCCCTCCTAGGGTTAGAATCCTGGGCCCTGGGGTTAGAGTCCTGGGCCCTGCCCTCCCAGGGTCAGAGTCCTGAGACCTGCCCTCCCAGGGTTAGAGTACTGGGCCCTGGGGTTAGAGTCCTGGGCCCTGCCCTCCCAGGGTTAGTGTCCTGGGCCCTGCCCTCCCAGGGTCAGAGTCCTGAGACCTGCCCTCCCAGGGTTAGAGTACTGGGCCCTGTTCTCCCAGGGTTAGAGTTCTGGGCCCTGTTCTCCCAGGTTTAGAGTCCTGCGCCCTGTTCTCCCAGGGTCAGAGTCCTGGGCCCTGCCCTCCCAGGGTTAGAGTCCTGGGCCCTGTTCTCCCAGGGTTAGAGTCCTCAGCCCTGTCCTCCCAGGGTTAGAATCCTGGGCCCTGCCCTCCCAAAGTTAGACTCCTGGGCCCTGATCTCCCATGGTTAGATTCCTGGGCCCTGTTCTCCCAGAGTTAGAGTCCTGGGCACCGCCCTCCCAGGGTTAGAGTCCTGGGCCCTGGGGTTAGAGTCCTGGGCCCTGCCCTTCCAGGGTTAGAGTCCTGGGCCCTGCCATCACAGGTTTAGAGTCCTGGGCCCTGCCATCCAGGGTTTGAGTCCTGGGCCCTGCCCTCCCAGGGATAGAGTCCTGGGCCCTGTTCTCCCAGGGTTAGAGTCCTGGGTCCTGGGGTTAGAGCCCTGGGCCCTGCCCTCCCAGGGTTAGAGTCCTGGGCCCTGCCATCACAGGTTTAGAGTCCTGGGCCCTGCCATCCAGGGTTTGAGTCCTGGGCCCTGCCCTGCCATGGATAGAGTCCTGGGCCCTGCCCTCCCAGGGTTAGAGTCCTGGGCCCTGCCCTCCCAGGGTTAGAGTGCTGAGCCCTGCCCTCCCAGGGTTAGAGTCCTGGGCTCTGTTCTCCCAGGGTTCGAGTCCTGAGCCCAGCCCTCCCAGGGTTGGAGTCCTGGGCCCTGTTCTCCCAAGGTTAGAGTCCTGAGCCCTGTTCTCCCAGGGTTAGAGTCCTGGGCCCTGGGGTTAGAGTCCTGGGCCCCGCCCTCCCAGGGTTAGAGTCCCTGGCCCTGGGGTTAGAGTCCTGGGCCCTGCCCTCCCAAAGTTAGAGTCCTGGGCCCTGCCATCCCAGGGTTAGAGTCCTGGGCCCTGCCCTCCCAGGGATAGAGTCCTGGGCCCTGTTCTCCCAGGGATAGAGTCCTGGGCCCTGTTCTCCCAGGGTTAGAATCCTGGGCCCTGCCCTCCCAGGGTTAGAGTCCTGGGCACTGTTCTCCCAGGGTTAGAGTCCTGGGCCCTGCCTTCCCAGTGTTAGAGTCCTGGGCCCTAGGGTTAGAGTCCTGGGCCCTGCCATCCCAGGGTTAGAGTCATGGGCCCTGCCCTCCCAGGGATAGAGTCCTGGGCCCTGTTCTCCCAGGGATAGAGTCCTGGGCCCTGTTCTCCCAGGGTTAGAATCCTGGGCCCTGCCCTCCCAGGGTTAGAGTCCTGGGCACTGTTCTCCCAGGGTTAGAGTCCTGGGCCCTGCCTTCCCAGTGTTAGAGTCCTGGGCCCTGGGGTTACAGTCCTGGGCCCTGCCCTCCCAGGGTTAGAGTCCTGGTCCCTGCCATCTCAGGGTTAGAGACCTGGGCTCTGCCCTCCCAGGGTTAGAGTCCTGGGCCCTGCCATCCCAGGGTTAGAGTCCTGGGCCCAGCCCTCCCAGGGTTAGAGTCCTGGTCCCTGCCATCCCAGGGTTAGAGACCTGGACTCTGCCCTCCCAGGGTTAGAGTCCTGGGCCCTGCCATCCCAGGGTTAGAGTCCTGGGCCCTGCCCTCCCAGGGTTAGAGTCCTGGGCACTGCCCTCCTAGGGTTAGAATCCTGGGCCCTGGGGTTAGAGTCCTGGGCCCTGCCCTCCCAGGGTCAGAGTCCTGAGACCTGCCCTCCCAGGGTTAGAGTACTGGGCCCTGGGGTTACAGTCCTGGGCCCGGCCCTCCCAGGGTCAGAGACCTGGGCCCTGGGATTAGAGTCCTGGGCCCTGCCCTCCCAGGGTTAGTGTCCTGGGCCCTGCCCTCCCTGGGTCAGAGTCCTGAGACCTGCCCTCCCAGGGTTAGAGTACTGGGCCCTGTTCTCCCAGGGTTAGAGTTCTGGGCCCTGTTCTCCCAGGTTTAGAGTCCTGCGCCCTGTTCTCCCAGGGTCAGAGTCCTGGGCCCTGCCCTCCCAGGGTTATAGTCCTGGGCCCTGTTCTCCCAGGGTTAGAGTCCTGAGCCCTGCCCTCCCAGGGTTAGAATCCTCGGCCCTGCCCTCCCAAAGTTAGACTCCTGTGCCCTGATCTCCCATGGTTAGATTCCTGGGCCCTGTTCTCCCAGAGTTAGAGTCCTGGGCCCCGCCCTCCCAGGGTTAGAGTCCTGGGCCCTGGAGTTAGAGTCCTGGGCCCTGCCCTTCCAGGGTTAGAGTCCTGGGCCCTGCCATCACAGGTTTAGAGTCCTGCGCCCTGCCATCCAGGGTTTGAGTCCTGGGCCCTGCCCTCCCAGGGATAGAGTCCTGGGTCCTGTTCTCCCAGGGTTAGAATCCTGGGCTCTGCGTTCCCAGGGTTAGAGTCCTGGGCACTGTTCTCCCAGGGTTAGAATCCTGGGCTCTGCCCTCCCAGGGTTAGAGTCCTGGCCACTGTTCTCCCAGGGATAGAGTCCTGGGCCCTGTTCTCCCAGGGTTAGAATCCTGGGCTCTGCCCTCCCAGGGTTAGAGTCCTGGGCACTGTTCTCCCAGGGTTAGGGTCCTGGGCTCTGCCCTCCCAGGGTTGGAGTCCTGGGCACTGTTCTCCCAAGGTTAGAGTCCTGGGCCCTGGGGTTAGAGTCCTGGGCCCTGCCCTCCCAGGGTCAGAGTCCTGAGACCTGCCCTCCCAGGGTTAGAGTACTGGGCCCTGGGGTTAGAGTCCTGGGCTTTGCCCTCCCAGGGTCAGAGACCTGGGCCCTGGGATAAGAGTCCTGGGCCCTGCCCTCCCAGGGTTAGAGTCCTGGGCCCTGCCCTCCCAGGGTCAGAGTCCTGAGACCTGCCCTCCCAGGGTTAGAGGATTGGGCCCTGTTCTCCCAGGGTTAGAGTTCTGGGCCCTGTTCTCCCAGGTTTAGAGTCCTGCGCCCTCTTCTCCCAGGGTCAGTGTCCTGGGCCCTGCCCTCCCAAGATCAGAATCCTGGGCCCTGTTCTCCCAGGGTTAGAGTCCTGCGCGCTGCCCTCCCAAGGTTAGAGTCCTGGGCCCTGTTCTCCCAGGATTAGAGTCCTGAGCACTGCCCTCCCAGGGTTAGAGTCCTGAGCCCTGCCCTCCCAGGGTCAGAGTCCTGGGCCCTGCCCTCCCAGGGTTAGAGTCCTGAGACCTGCCCTCCCAGGGTTAGAGTATTGCGCCCTGTTCTCCCAGGGTTAGAGTCCTGCGTCCTGTTCTCCCAGGGTCAGAGTCCTGGGCCCTGCCCTCCCAGGGTTAGAGTCCTGGGCTCTGTTCTCCCAGGGTTAGAGTCCTGAGCCCTGCCCTCCCAGGGTTAGAGTCCTGGGCCCTGCATTCCCAAAGTTAGAGTCCTGGGCCCTGTTCTCCCAGGGTTAGAGTCCTGAGCCCTGTTCTCCCAGGGTTAGAGTCCTGGGCCCTGGGGTTAGAGTCCTGGGCATCGCCCTCCCAGGGTTAGAGTCCAGGCCCTGGGGTTAGAGTCCTGGGCCCTGCCCTCCCAAAGTTAGAGTCCTGGGCCCTGCCATCCCAGGGTTAGAGTCATGGGCCCTGCCCTCCCAGGGATAGAGTCCTGGGCCCTGTTCTCCCAGGGATAGAGTCCTGGGCCCTGTTCTCCCAGGGTTAGAATCCTGGGCCCTGCCCTCCCAGGGTTAGAGTCCTGGGCTCTGTTCTCCCAGGGTTAGAGTCCTGAGCCCTGCCCTCCCAGGGTTAGAGTCCTGGGCCCTGCATTCCCAAAGTTAGAGTCCTGGGCCCTGTTCTCCCAGGGATAGGGTCCTGGGCCCTGTTCTCCCAGGGTTAGAATCCTGGGCCCTGCCCTCCCAGGGTTAGAGTCCTGGGCACTGTTCTCCCAGGGTTAGAGTCCTGGGCCCTGCCTTCCCAGGGTTAGAGTCCTGGGCCCTGGGGTTACAGTCCTGGGCCCTGCCATCCCAGGGTTAGAGTCATGGGCCCTGCCCTCCCAGGGATAGAGTCCTGGGCCCTGTTCTCCCAGGGATAGAGTCCTGGGCCCTGTTCTCCCAGGGTTAGAATCCTGGGCCCTGCCCTCCCAGGGTTAGAGTCCTGGGCACTGTTCTCCCAGGGTTAGAGTCCTGGGCCCTGCCTTCCCAGGGTTAGAGTCCTGGGCCCTGGGGTTACAGTCCTGGGCCCTGCCCTCCCAGGGTTAGAGTCCTGGTCCCTGCCATCCCAGGGTTAGAGACCTGGGCTCTGCCCTCCCAGGGTTAGAGTCCTGGGCCCTGCCATCCCAGGGTTAGAGTCCTGGGCCCAGCCCTCCCAGGGTTAGAGTCCTGGGCACTGCCCTCCTAGGGTTAGAATCCTGGGCCCTGGGGTTAGAGTCCTGGGCCCTGCCCTCCCAGGGTCAGAGTCCTGAGACCTGCCCTCCCAGGGTTAGAGTACTGAGCCCTGGGGTTAGAGTCCTGGGCCCTGCCCTCCCAGGGTCAGAGACCTGGGCCCTTGGATTAGAGTCCTGGGCCCTGCCCTCCCAGGGTTAGTGTCCTGGGCCCTGCCCTCCCAGGGTCAGAGTCCTGAGACCTGCCCTCCCAGGGTTAGAGTAATGGGCCCTGGGGTTAGAGTCCTGGGCCCTGCCCTCCCAGGGTCAGAGACCTGGGCCCTGGGATTAGAGTCCTGGGCCCTGCCCTCCCAGGGTTAGTGTCCTGGGCACTGCCCTCCCAGGGTCAGAGTCCTGAGACCTGCCCTCCCAGGGTTAGAGTACTGGGCCCTGTTCTCCCAGGGTTAGAGTTCTGGGCCCTGTTCTCCCAGGTTTAGAGTCCTGGGCCCTGTTCTCCCAGGGTCAGAGTCCTGGGCCCTGCCCTCCCAGGGTTAGAGTCCTGGGCCCTGTTCTCCCAGGGTTAGAGTCCTGAGCCCTGCCCTCCCAGGGTTAGAATCCTGGGCCCTGCCCTCCCAAAGTTAGACTCCTGGGCCCTGATCTCCCATGGTTAGATTCCTGGGCCCTGTTCTCCCAGAGTTAGAGTCCTGGGCCCCGCCCTCCCAGGGTTAGAGTCCTGGGCCCTGGAGTTAGAGTCCTGGGCCCTGCCCTTCCAGGGTTAGAGTCCTGGGCCCTGCCATCACAGGATTAGAGTCCTGGGCCCTGCCATCCAGGGTTTGAGTCCTGGGCCCTGTTCTCCCAGGGTTAGAATCCTGGGATCTGCCCTCCCAGGGTTAGAGTCCTGGGCACTGTTCTCCCAGGGTTAGAGTCCTGGGGCCTGCCCTCCCAGAGTTAGAGTCCTGGGCCCCGCCCTCCCAGGGTTAGAGTCCTGGGTCCTGGGGTTAGAGTCCTGGGCCCTGCCCTCCCAGGGTTAGAGTCCTGGGCCCTGCCATCACAGGTTCGAGTCCTGGGCCCTGCCATCCAGGGTTTGAGTCCTGGGCCCTGCCCTCCCATGGATAGAGTCCTGGGCCCTGTTCTCCCAGGGATAGAGTCCTGGGCCCTGTTCTCCCAGGGTTAGAATCCTGGGCCCTGCCCTCCCAGGGTTAGAGTCCTGGGCACTGTTCTCCCAGGGTTAGAGTCCTGGGCCCTGCCTTCCCAGTGTTAGAGTCATGGGCCCTAGGGTTAGAGTCCTGGGCCCTGCCCTCCCAGGGTTAGAGTCCTGGTCCCTGCCATCCCAGGGTTAGAGTCCTGGGCTCTGCCCTCTCAGGGTTAGAGTCCTGGGCCCTGCCATCCCAGGGTTAGAGTCCTGGGCCCTGCCCTCCCAGGGTTAGACTCCTGGGCCCTGGGGTTAGAGTCCTGGGCCCTGCCCTCCCAGGGTTAGAGTCCTGGGCCCTGCCCTCCTAGGGTTAGAGTCCTGGGCCCTGGGGTTAGAGTCCTGGGCCCTGTTATCCCAGGGTTAGAGTCCTGAGCCCTGCCCTCCCAGGGTTAGAATCCTGGGCCCTGCCCTCCCAAAGTTAGACTCCTGGGCCCTGATCTCCCATGGTTAGATTCCTGGGCCCTGTTCTCCCAGAGTTAGAGTCCTGGGCCCCGCCCTCCCAGGGTTAGAGTCCTGGACCCTGGAGTTAGAGTCCTGGGCCCTGCCCTTCCAGGGTTAGAGTCCTGGGCCCTGCCATCACAGGTTTAGAGTCCTGGGCCCTGCCATCCAGGGTTTGAGTCCTGGGCCCTGCCCTCCCAGGGATAGAGTCCTGGGCACTGTTCTCCCAGGGATAGAGTCCTGGGCCCTGTTCTCCCAGGGTTAAAATCCTGGGCCCTGCCCTCCCAGGGTTAGAATCCTGGGATCTGCCCTCCCAGGGTTAGAGTCCTGGGCACTGTTCTCCCAGGGTTAGAGTCCTGGGGCCTGCCCTCCCAGAGTTAGAGTCCTGGGCCGCGCCCTCCCAGGGTTAGAGTCCTGGGTCCTGGGGTTAGAGTCCTGGGCCCTGCCCTCCCAGGGTTAGAGTCCTGGGCCCTGCCATCACAGGTTTCGAGTCCTGGGCCCTGCCATCCAGGGTTTGAGTCCTGGGCCCTGCCCTCCCATGGATAGAGTCCTGGGCCCTGTTCTCCCAGGGATAGAGTCCTGGGCCCTGTTCTCCCAGGGTTAGAATCCTGGGCCCTGCCCTCCCAGGGTTAGAGTCCTGGGCACTGTTCTCCCAGGGTTAGAGTCCTGGGCCCTGCCTTCCCAGTGTTAGAGTCCTGAGACCTAGGGTTAGAGTCCTGGGCCCTGCTCTCCCAGGGTTAGAGTCCTGGTCCCTGCCATCCCAGGGTTAGAGTCCTGGGCTCTGCCCTCCCAGGGTTAGAGTCCTGGGCCCTGCCATCCCAGGGTTAGAGTCCTGGGCCCTGCCCTCCCAGGGTTAGAGTCCTGGGCCCTGGGGTTAGAGTCCTGGGCCCTGCCCTCCCAGGGTTAGAGTCCTGGGCCCTGCCCTCCTAGGGTTAGAGTCCTGGGCCCTGGGGTTAGAGTCCTGGGCTCTGTTCTCCCAGGGTTCGAGTCCTGAGCCCAGCCCTCCCAGGGTTGGAGTCCTGGGCCCTGTTCTCCCAAGGTTAGAGTCCTGAGCCCTGTTCTCCCAGGGTTAGAGTCCTGGGCCCTGCCCTCCAAGGGTTAGAGTCCTGGACCCTGGGGTTAGAGTCCTGGGCCCCGCCCTCCAGGGTTAGAGTCCTGGGCCCTGGGGTTAGAGTCCTGGGCCCTGCCCTCCCAAAGTTAGAGTCCTGGGCCCTGCCATCCCAGGGCTAGAGTCCTGGGCCCTGCCCTCCCAGGGATAGAGTCCTGGGCCCTGTTCTCCCAGGGATAGAGTCCTGGGCCCTGTTCTCCCTATGGTTAGAATCCTGGGCCCTGCCCTCCCAGGCTTAGAGTCCTGGGCACTGTTCTCCCAGGGTTAGAGTCCTGGGCCCTGCCTTCCCAGTGTTAGAGTCCTGGGCCCTAGGGTTAGAGTCCTGGCCCTGCCCTACCAGGGTTAGAGTCCTGGTCCCTGCCATCCCAGGGTTCGAGTCTTGGGCTCTGCCCTCCCAGGGTTTGAGTCCTGGGCCCTGCCATCCCAGGGTTAGAGTCCTGGGCCCTGCCCTCCCAGGGTTAGAGTCCTGGGCCCTGGGGTTAGAGTCCTGGGCCCTGCCCTCCCAGGGTTAGAGTCCTGGGCCCTGCCCTCCTAGGGTTAGAGTCCTGGGCCCTGGGGTTAGAGTCCTGGGCCCTGCCCTCCCAGGGTCATAGTTCTGAGACCTGCCCTCCCAGGGTTAGAGTACTGGGCCCTGGGGTTAGAGTCCTGGGCCCTGCCCTCCCAGGGTCAGAGACCTGGGCCCTGGGATTAGAGTCCTGGGCCCTGCCCTCCCAGGGATAGAGTCCTGGGCCCTGTTCTCCCAGGGTTAGAATCCTGGGATCTGACCTCCCAGGGTCAGAGTCCTGAGACCTGCCCTCCCAGGGTTAGAGTATTGGGCCCTGTTCTCCCAGGGTTAGAGTTCTGGGCCCTGGTCTCCCAGGTTTAGAGTCCTGCGCCCTCTTCTCCCAGGGTCAGTGTCTTGGGCCCTGCCCTCCCAAGATTAGAGTCCTGGGCCCTGCCCTCCCAGGGTTAGACTCCTGGGCCCTGATCTCCCAGGGTTAGTGTCCTGGGCACTGTTCTCCCAGGGTTAGAGTCCTGGGCCCTGCCTTCCCAGGGTTAGAGTCCTGGGCCCTGGGGTTAGAGTCCTGGGCCATGCCCTCCCAGGGTTAGAGTCCTGGTCCCTGCCATCCCAGGGTTAGAGTCCTGGGCTCTGCCCTCCCAGGGTTAGAGTCCTGGGCCCTGCCATCCCAGGGTTGGAGTCCTGGGCCCTGCCCTCCCAGGGTTAGAGTCCTGGGCACTGCCCTCCTAGGGTTAGAATCCTTGGCCCTGGGGTTAGAGTCCTGGGCCCTGCCCTCCCAGGGTCAGAGTCCTGAGACCTGCCCTCCCAGGGTTAGAGTACTGGGCCCTGGGGTTAGAGTCCTGGGCCCTGCCCTCCCAGGGTTAGTGTCCTGGGCCCTGCCCTCCCAGGGTCAGAGTCCTGAGACCTGCCCTCCCAGGGTTAGAGTTCTGGGCCCTGTTCTCCCAGGTTTAGTGTCCTGCGCCCTGTTCTCCCAGGGTCAGAGTCCTGGGCCCTGCCCTCCCTGGGTTAGAGTCCTGGGCCCTGTTCTCCCAGGGTTAGAGTCCTCAGCCCTGCCCTCCCAGGGTTAGAATCCTGGGCCCTGCCCTCCCAAAGTTAGACTCCTGGGCACTGTTCTCCCAGGGTTAGAGTCCTGGGGCCTGCCCTCCCAGAGTTAGAGTCATGGGCCCCGCCCTCCCAGGGTTAGAGTCCTGGGTCCTGGGGTTAGAGTCCTGGGCCCTGCCCTCCCAGGGTTTGAGTCCTGGGCCCTGCCATCACAGGTTTAGAGTCCTGGGCCCTGCCATCTAGGGTTTGAGTCCTGGGCCCTGCCCTCCCAGGGTTAGAGTCCTGGGCCCTGCCCTCCCAGGTTTAGAGTCCTGGGCCCTGCCCTCCCAGGGTTAGAGTCCTGAGCCCTGCCCTCCCAGGGTTAGAGTCCTGGGCTCTGTTCTCCCAGGGTTAGAGTCCTGAGCCCAGCCCTCCCAGGGTTAGAGTCCTGGGCCCTGTTCTCCCAAGGTTAGAGTCCTGAGCACTGTTCTCCCAGGGTTAGAGTCCTGGGCCGTGCCCTCCCAGGGTTAGAGTCCTGGGCCCTGGGGTTAGAGTCCTGGGCCCCGCCATCCCATGGTTAGTGTCCTGGGCCCTGGGGTTAGAGTCCTGGGCCCTGCCCTCCCAAAGTTAGAGTCCTGGGCCCTGCCATCCCAGGGTAAGAGTCCTGGGCCCTGCCCTCCCAGGGATAGAGTCCTGGGCCCTGTTCTCCCAGGGATAAAGTCCTGGGCCCTGCCCTCCCAGGGTTAGAGTCCTGAGCCCTGCCCTCCCAGGGTTAGAGTCCTGGGCTCTGTTCTCCCTGGGTTAGAGTCCTGAGCCCTGTTCTCCCAGGGTTAGAGTCCTGGGCCCTGCCCTCCCAGGGTTAGAGTCCTGGGCCCTGGGGTTAGAGTCCTGGGCCCTGCCCTCCCAGTGTTAGAGTCCTGGTCCCTGCCATCCCAGGGTTAGAGTCCTGGGCTCTGCCCTCCCAGGGTTAGAGTCCTGGGCCCTGCCATCCCAGGGTTGGAGTCCTGGGCCCTGCCCTCCCAGGGTTAGAGTCCTGGGCACTGCCCTCCTAGGGTTAGAATCCTGGGCCCTGGGGTTAGAGTCCTGGGCCCTGCCCTCCCAGGGTCAGAGTCCTGAGACCTGCCCTCCCAGGGTTAGAGTACTGGGCCCTGGGGTTAGAGTCCTGGGCCCTGCCCTCCCAGGGTTAGTGTCCTGGGCCCTGCCCTCCCAGGGTCAGAGTCCTGAGACCTGCCCTCCCAGGGTTAGAGTACTGGGCCCTGTTCTCCCAGGGTTAGAGTTCTGGGCCCTGTTCTCCCAGGTTTAGAGTCCTGCGCCCTGTTCTCCCAGGGTCAGAGTCCTGGGCCCTGCCCTCCCAGGGTTAGAGTCCTGGGCCCTGTTCTCCCAGGGTTAGAGTCCTCAGCCCTGTCCTCCCAGGGTTAGAATCCTGGGCCCTGCCCTCCCAAAGTTAGACTCCTGGGCCCTGATCTCCCATGGTTAGATTCCTGGGCCCTGTTCTCCCAGAGTTAGAGTCCTGGGCACCGCCCTCCCAGGGTTAGAGTCCTGGGCACTGCCCTCCTAGGGTTAGAATCCTGGGCCCTGGGGTTAGAGTCCTGGGCCCTGCCCTCCCAGGGTCAGAGTCCTGGGCCCCGCCCTCCCAGGGTTAGAGTCCTGGGTCCTGGGGTTAGAGTCCTGGGCCCTGCCCTCCCAGGGTTTGAGTCCTGGGCCCTGCCATCACAGGTTTAGAGTCCTGGGCCCTGCCATCTAGGGTTTGAGTCCTGGGCCCTGCCCTCCCAGGGTTAGAGTCCTGGGCCCTGCCCTCCCAGGTTTAGAGTCCTGAGCACTGTTCTCCCAGGGTTAGAGTCCTGGGCCGTGCCCTCCCAGGGTTAGAGTCCTGGGCCCTGGGGTTAGAGTCCTGGGCCCCGCCATCCCATGGTTAGTGTCCTGGGCCCTGGGGTTAGAGTCCTGGGCCCTGCCCTCCCAAAGTTAGAGTCCTGGGCCCTGCCATCCCAGGGTTAGAGTCCTGGGCCCTGCCCTCCCAGGGATAGAGTCCTGGGCCCTGTTCTCCCAGGGATAAAGTCCTGGGCCCTGTTCTCCCAGCATTAGAGTCCTGAGCGCTGCCCTCCCAGGGTTAGAGTCCTGAGCCCTGCCCTCCCAGGATCAGAGTCCTGGGCCCTGCCCTCCCAGGGCTAGAGTCCTGAGCCCTGCCTTCCCAGGGTTAGAGTCCTGAGCCCTGCCCTCCCAGGGTTAGAGTCCTGGGCTCTGTTCTCCCTGGGTTAGAGTCCTGAGCCCTGTTCTCCCAGGGTTAGAGTCCTGGGCCCTGCCCTCCCAGGGTTAGAGTCCTGGGCCCTGGGGTTAGAGTCCTGGGCCCTGCCCTCCCAGTGTTAGAGTCCTGGTCCCTGCCATCCCAGGGTTAGAGTCCTGGGCTCTGCCCTCCCAGGGTTAGAGTCCTGGGCCCTGCCATCCCAGGGTTGGAGTCCTGGGCCCTGCCCTCCCAGGGTTAGAGTCCTGGGCACTGCCCTCCTAGGGTTAGAATCCTGGGCCCTGGGGTTAGAGTCCTGGGCCCTGCCCTCCCAGGGTCAGAGTCCTGAGACCTGCCCTCCCAGGGTTAGAGTACTGGGCCCTGGGGTTAGAGTCCTGGGCCCTGCCCTCCCAGGGTTAGTGTCCTGGGCCCTGCCCTCCCAGGGTCAGAGTCCTGAGACCTGCCCTCCCAGGGTTAGAGTACTGGGCCCTGTTCTCCCAGGGTTAGAGTTCTGGGCCCTGTTCTCCCAGGTTTAGAGTCCTGCGCCCTGTTCTCCCAGGGTCAGAGTCCTGGGCCCTGCCCTCCCAGGGTTAGAGTCCTGGGCCCTGTTCTCCCAGGGTTAGAGTCCTCAGCCCTGTCCTCCCAGGGTTAGAATCCTGGGCCCTGCCCTCCCAAAGTTAGACTCCTGGGCCCTGATCTCCCATGGTTAGATTCCTGGGCCCTGTTCTCCCAGAGTTAGAGTCCTGGGCACCGCCCTCCCAGGGTTAGAGTCCTGGGCCCTGGGGTTAGAGTCCTGGGCCCTGCCCTTCCAGGGTTAGAGTCCTGGGCCCTGCCATCACAGGTTTAGAGTCCTGGGCCCTGCCATCCAGGGTTTGAGTCCTGGGCCCTGCCCTCCCAGGGATAGAGTCCTGGGCCCTGTTCTCCCAGGGTTAGAGTCCTGGGTCCTGGGGTTAGAGCCCTGGGCCCTGCCCTCCCAGGGTTAGAGTCCTGGGCCCTGCCATCACAGGTTTAGAGTCCTGGGCCCTGCCATCCAGGGTTTGAGTCCTGGGCCCTGCCCTGCCATGGATAGAGTCCTGGGCCCTGCCCTCCCAGGGTTAGAGTCCTGGGCCCTGCCCTCCCAGGGTTAGAGTGCTGAGCCCTGCCCTCCCAGGGTTAGAGTCCTGGGCTCTGTTCTCCCAGGGTTCGAGTCCTGAGCCCAGCCCTCCCAGGGTTGGAGTCCTGGGCCCTGTTCTCCCAAGGTTAGAGTCCTGAGCCCTGTTCTCCCAGGGTTAGAGTCCTGGGCCCTGGGGTTAGAGTCCTGGGCCCCGCCCTCCCAGGGTTAGAGTCCCTGGCCCTGGGGTTAGAGTCCTGGGCCCTGCCCTCCCAAAGTTAGAGTCCTGGGCCCTGCCATCCCAGGGTTAGAGTCCTGGGCCCTGCCCTCCCAGGGATAGAGTCCTGGGCCCTGTTCTCCCAGGGATAGAGTCCTGGGCCCTGTTCTCCCAGGGTTAGAATCCTGGGCCCTGCCCTCCCAGGGTTAGAGTCCTGGGCACTGTTCTCCCAGGGTTAGAGTCCTGGGCCCTGCCTTCCCAGTGTTAGAGTCCTGGGCCCTAGGGTTAGAGTCCTGGGCCCTGCCATCCCAGGGTTAGAGTCATGGGCCCTGCCCTCCCAGGGATAGAGTCCTGGGCCCTGTTCTCCCAGGGATAGAGTCCTGGGCCCTGTTCTCCCAGGGTTAGAATCCTGGGCCCTGCCCTCCCAGGGTTAGAGTCCTGGGCACTGTTCTCCCAGGGTTAGAGTCCTGGGCCCTGCCTTCCCAGTGTTAGAGTCCTGGGCCCTGGGGTTACAGTCCTGGGCCCTGCCCTCCCAGGGTTAGAGTCCTGGTCCCTGCCATCTCAGGGTTAGAGACCTGGGCTCTGCCCTCCCAGGGTTAGAGTCCTGGGCCCTGCCATCCCAGGGTTAGAGTCCTGGGCCCAGCCCTCCCAGGGTTAGAGTCCTGGTCCCTGCCATCCCAGGGTTAGAGACCTGGACTCTGCCCTCCCAGGGTTAGAGTCCTGGGCCCTGCCATCCCAGGGTTAGAGTCCTGGGCCCTGCCCTCCCAGGGTTAGAGTCCTGGGCACTGCCCTCCTAGGGTTAGAATCCTGGGCCCTGGGGTTAGAGTCCTGGGCCCTGCCCTCCCAGGGTCAGAGTCCTGAGACCTGCCCTCCCAGGGTTAGAGTACTGGGCCCTGGGGTTACAGTCCTGGGCCCGGCCCTCCCAGGGTCAGAGACCTGGGCCCTGGGATTAGAGTCCTGGGCCCTGCCCTCCCAGGGTTAGTGTCCTGGGCCCTGCCCTCCCTGGGTCAGAGTCCTGAGACCTGCCCTCCCAGGGTTAGAGTACTGGGCCCTGTTCTCCCAGGGTTAGAGTTCTGGGCCCTGTTCTCCCAGGTTTAGAGTCCTGCGCCCTGTTCTCCCAGGGTCAGAGTCCTGGGCCCTGCCCTCCCAGGGTTATAGTCCTGGGCCCTGTTCTCCCAGGGTTAGAGTCCTGAGCCCTGCCCTCCCAGGGTTAGAATCCTCGGCCCTGCCCTCCCAAAGTTAGACTCCTGTGCCCTGATCTCCCATGGTTAGATTCCTGGGCCCTGTTCTCCCAGAGTTAGAGTCCTGGGCCCCGCCCTCCCAGGGTTAGAGTCCTGGGCCCTGGAGTTAGAGTCCTGGGCCCTGCCCTTCCAGGGTTAGAGTCCTGGGCCCTGCCATCACAGGTTTAGAGTCCTGCGCCCTGCCATCCAGGGTTTGAGTCCTGGGCCCTGCCCTCCCAGGGATAGAGTCCTGGGTCCTGTTCTCCCAGGGTTAGAATCCTGGGCTCTGCGTTCCCAGGGTTAGAGTCCTGGGCACTGTTCTCCCAGGGTTAGAATCCTGGGCTCTGCCCTCCCAGGGTTAGAGTCCTGGCCACTGTTCTCCCAGGGATAGAGTCCTGGGCCCTGTTCTCCCAGGGTTAGAATCCTGGGCTCTGCCCTCCCAGGGTTAGAGTCCTGGGCACTGTTCTCCCAGGGTTAGGGTCCTGGGCTCTGCCCTCCCAGGGTTGGAGTCCTGGGCACTGTTCTCCCAAGGTTAGAGTCCTGGGCCCTGGGGTTAGAGTCCTGGGCCCTGCCCTCCCAGGGTCAGAGTCCTGAGACCTGCCCTCCCAGGGTTAGAGTACTGGGCCCTGGGGTTAGAGTCCTGGGCTTTGCCCTCCCAGGGTCAGAGACCTGGGCCCTGGGATAAGAGTCCTGGGCCCTGCCCTCCCAGGGTTAGAGTCCTGGGCCCTGCCCTCCCAGGGTCAGAGTCCTGAGACCTGCCCTCCCAGGGTTAGAGGATTGGGCCCTGTTCTCCCAGGGTTAGAGTTCTGGGCCCTGTTCTCCCAGGTTTAGAGTCCTGCGCCCTCTTCTCCCAGGGTCAGTGTCCTGGGCCCTGCCCTCCCATGATTAGAGTCCTGGGCCCTGTTCTCCCAGGGTTAGAGTCCTGCGCGCTGCCCTCCCAAGGTTAGAGTCCTGGGCCCTGTTCTCCCAGGATTAGAGTCCTGAGCACTGCCCTCCCAGGGTTAGAGTCCTGAGCCCTGCCCTCCCAGGGTCAGAGTCCTGGGCCCTGCCCTCCCAGGGTTAGAGTCCTGAGACCTGCCCTCCCAGGGTTAGAGTATTGCGCCCTGTTCTCCCAGGGTTAGAGTCCTGCGTCCTGTTCTCCCAGGGTCAGAGTCCTGGGCCCTGCCCTCCCAGGGTTAGAGTCCTGGGCTCTGTTCTCCCAGGGTTAGAGTCCTGAGCCCTGCCCTCCCAGGGTTAGAGTCCTGGGCCATGCATTCCCAAAGTTAGAGTCCTGGGCCCTGTTCTCCCAGGGTTAGAGTCCTAAGCCCTGTTCTCCCAGGGTTAGAGTCCTGGGCCCTGGGGTTAGAGTCCTGGGCATCGCCCTCCCAGGGTTAGAGTCCAGGCCCTGGGGTTAGAGTCCTGGGCCCTGCACTCCCAAAGTTAGAGTCCTGGGCCCTGCCATCCCAGGGTTAGAGTCATGGGCCCTGCCCTCCCAGGGATAGAGTCCTGGGCCCTGTTCTCCCAGGGATAGAGTCCTGGGCCCTGTTCTCCCAGGGTTAGAATCCTGGGCCCTGCCCTCCCAAGGTTAGAGTCCTGGGCACTGTTCTCCCAGGGTTAGAGTCCTGGGCCCTGCCTTCCCAGGGTTAGAGTCCTGGGCCCTGGGGTTACAGTCCTGGGCCCTGCCCTCCCAGGGTTAGAGTCCTGGTCCCTGCCATCCCAGGGTTAGAGACCTGGGCTCTGCCCTCCCAGGGTTAGAGTCCTGGGCCCTGCCATCCCAGGGTTAGAGTCCTGGGCCCTGTTCTCCCAGGGTTAGAATCCTGGGCCCTGCCCTCCCAGGGTTAGAGTCCTGGGCACTGTTCTCCCAGGGTTAGAGTCCTGGGCCCTGCCTTCCCAGTGTTAGAGTCCTGGGCCCTGGGGTTACAGTCCTGGGCCCTGCCCTCCCAGGGTTAGAGTCCTGGTCCCTGCCATCCCAGGGTTAGAGACCTGGGCTCTGCCCTCCCAGGGTTAGAGTCCTGGGCCCTGCCATCCCAGGGTTAGAGTCCTGGGCCCAGCCCTCCCAGGGTTAGAGTCCTGGTCCCTGCCATCCCAGGGTTAGAGACCTGGGCTCTGCCCTCCCAGGGTTAGAGTCCTGGGCCCTGCCATCCCAGGGTTAGAGTCCTGGGCCCTGCCCTCCCAGGGTTAGAGTCCTGGGCACTGCCCTCCTAGGGTTAGAATCCTGGGCCCTGGGGTTAGAGTCCTGGGCCCTGCCCTCCCAGGGTCAGAGTCCTGAGACCTGCCCTCCCAGGGTTAGAGTACTGGGCCCTGGGGTTACAGTCCTGGGCCCGGCCCTCCCAGGGTCAGAGACCTGGGCCCTGGGATTAGAGTCCTGGGCCCTGCCCTCCCAGGGTTAGTGTCCTGGGCCCTGCCCTCCCTGGGTCAGAGTCCTGAGACCTGCCCTCCCAGGGTTAGAGTACTGGGCCCTGTTCTCCCAGGGTTAGAGTTCTGGGCCCTGTTCTCCCAGGTTTAGAGTCCTGCGCCCTGTTCTCCCAGGGTCAGAGTCCTGGGCCCTGCCCTCCCAGGGTTATAGTCCTGGGCCCTGTTCTCCCAAAATTAGACTCCTGTGCCCTGATCTCCCATGGTTAGATTCCTGGGCCCTGTTCTCCCAGAGTTAGAGTCCTGGGCCCCGCCCTCCCAGGGTTAGAGTCCTGGGCCCTGGAGTTAGAGTCCTGGGCCCTGCCCTTCCAGGGTTAGAGTCCTGGGCCCTGCCATCACAGGTTTAGAGTCCTGGGCCCTGCCATCCAGGGTTTGAGTCCTGGGCCCTGCCCTCCCAGGGATAGAGTCCTGGGTCCTGTTCTCCCAGGGTTAGAATCCTGGGCTCTGCCCTCCCAGGGTTAGAGTCCTGGGCACTGTTCTCCCAGGGTTAGAATCCTGGGCTCTGCCCTCCCAGGGTTAGAGTCCTGGCCACTGTTCTCCCAGGGATAGAGTCCTGGGCCCTGTTCTCCCAGGGTTAGAATCCTGGGCTCTGCCCTCCCAGGGTTAGAGTCCTGGGCACTGTTCTCCCAGGGTTAGGGTCCTGGGCTCTGCCCTCCCAGGGTTGGAGTCCTGGGCACTGTTCTCCCAAGGTTAGAGTCCTGGGCCCTGGGGTTAGAGTCCTGGGCCCTGCCCTCCCAGGGTCAGAGTCCTGAGACCTGCCCTCCCAGGGTTAGAGTACTGGGCCCTGGGGTTAGAGTCCTGGGCTTTGCCCTCCCAGGGTCAGAGACCTGGGCCCTGGGATAAGAGTCCTGGGCCCTGCCCTCCCAGGGTTAGAGTCCTGGGCCCTGCCCTCCCAGGGTCAGAGTCCTGAGACCTGCCCTCCCAGGGTTAGAGGATTGGGCCCTGTTCTCCCAGGGTTAGAGTTCTGGGCCCTGTTCTCCCAGGTTTAGAGTCCTGCGCCCTCTTCTCCCAGGGTCAGTGTCCTGGGCCCTGCCCTCCCAAGATTAGAGTCCTGGGCCCTGTTCTCCCAGGGTTAGAGTCCTGCGCGCTGCCCTCCCAAGGTTAGAGTCCTGGGCCCTGTTCTCCCAGGATTAGAGTCCTGAGCACTGCCCTCCCAGGGTTAGAGTCCTGAGCCCTGCCCTCCCAGGGTCAGAGTCCTGGGCCCTGCCCTCCCAGGGTTAGAGTCCTGAGACCTGGCCTCCCAGGGTTAGAGTATTGCGCCCTGTTCTCCCAGGGTTAGAGTCCTGCGTCCTGTTCTCCCAGTGTCAGAGTCCTGGGCCCTGCCCTCCCAGGGTTAGAGTCCTGGGCTCTGTTCTCCCAGGGTTAGAGTCCTGAGCCCTGCCCTCCCAGGGTTAGAGTCCTGGGCCCTGCATTCCCAAAGTTAGAGTCCTGGGCCCTGTTCTCCCAGGGTTAGAGTCCTGAGCCCTGTTCTCCCAGGGTTAGAGTACTGGGCCCTGGGGTTAGAGTCCTGGGCATCGCCCTCCCAGGGTTAGAGTCCAGGCCCTGGGGTTAGAGTCCTGGGCCCTGCACTCCCAAAGTTAGAGTCCTGGCCCTGCCATCCCAGGGTTAGAGTCATGGGCCCTGCCCTCCCAGGGATAGAGTCCTGGGCCCTGTTCTCCCAGGGATAGAGTCCTGGGCCCTGTTCTCCCAGGGTTAGAATCCTGGGCCCTGCCCTCCCAAGGTTAGAGTCCTGGGCACTGTTCTCCCAGGGTTAGAGTCCTGGGCCCTGCCTTCCCAGGGTTAGAGTCCTGGGCCCGGGGGTTACAGTCCTGGGCCCTGCCCTCCCAGGGTTAGAGTCCTGGTCCCTGCCATCCCAGGGTTAGAGACCTGGGCTCTGCCCTCCCAGGGTTAGAGTCCTGGGCCCTGCCATCCCAGGGTTAGAGTCCTGGGCCCAGCCCTCCCAGGGTTAGAGTCCTGGGCACTGCCCTCCTAGGGTTAGAATCCTGGGCCCTGGGGTTAGAGTCCTGGGCCCTGCCCTCCCAGGGTCAGAGTCCTGAGACCTGCCCTCCCAGGGTTAGAGTACTGGGCCCTGGGGTTAGAGTCCTGGGCCCTGCCCTCCCAGGGTCAGAGACCTGGGCCCTTGGATTAGAGTCCTGGGCCCTGCCCTCCCAGGGTTAGTGTCCTGGGCCCTGCCCTCCCAGGGTCAGAGTCCTGAGACCTGCCCTCCCAGGGTTAGAGTACTGGGCCCTGGGGTTAGAGTCCTGGGCCCTGCCCTCCCAGGGTCAGAGACCTGGGCCCTGGGATTAGAGTCCTGGGCCCTGCCCTCCCAGGGTTAGTGTCCTGGGCACTGCCCTCCCAGGGTCAGAGTCCTGAGACCTGCCCTCCCAGGGTTAGAGTACTGGGCCCTGTTCTCCCAGGGTTAGAGTTCTGGGCCCTGTTCTCCCAGGTTTAGAGTCCTGCGCCCTGTTCTCCCAGGGTCAGAGTCCTGGGCCCTGCCCTCCCAGGGATAGAGTCCTCGGCCCTGTTCTCCCAGGGTTAGAGTCCTGAGCCCTGCCCTCCCAGGGTTAGAATCCTGGGCCCTGCCCTCCCAAAGTTAGACTCCTGGGCCGTGATCTCCCATGGTTAGATTACTGGGCCCTGTTCTCCCAGAGTTAGAGTCCTGGGCCCCGCCCTCCCAGGGTTAGAGTCCTGGGCCCTGGAGTTAGAGTCCTGGGCCCTGCCCTTCCAGGGTTAGAGTCCTGGGCCCTGCCATCACAGGATTAGAGTCCTGGGCCCTGCCATCCAGGGTTTGAGTCCTGGGCCCTGTTCTCCCAGGGTTAGAATCCTGGGATCTGCCCTCCCAGGGTTAGAGTCCTGGGCACTGCTCTCCCAGGGTTAGAGTCCTGGGGCCTGCCCTCCCAGAGTTAGAGTCCTGGGCCCCGCCCTCCCAGGGTTAGAGTCCTGGGTCCTGGGGTTAGAGTCCTGGGCCCTGCCCTCCCAGGGTTAGAGTCCTGGGCCCTGCCATCACAGGTTCGAGTCCTGGGCCCTGCCATCCAGGGTTTGAGTCCTGGGCCCTGCCCTCCCATGGATAGAGTCCTGGGCCCTGTTCTCCCAGGGTTAGAATCCTGGGCCCTGCCCTCCCAAGGTTAGAGTCCTGGGCACTGTTCTCCCAGGGTTAGAGTCCTGGGCCCTGCCTTCCCAGGGTTAGAGTCCTGGGCCCTGGGGTTACAGTCCTGGGCCCTGCCCTCCCAGGGTTAGAGTCCTGGTCCCTGCCATCCCAGGGTTAGAGACCTGGGCTCTGCCCTCCCAGGGTTAGAGTCCTGGGCCCTGCCATCCCAGGGTTAGAGTCCTGGGCCCAGCCCTCCCAGGGTTAGAGTCCTGGGCACTGCCCTCCTAGGGTTAGAATCCTGGGCCCTGGGGTTAGAGTCCTGGGCCCTGCCCTCCCAGGGTCAGAGTCCTGAGACCTGCCCTCCCAGGGTTAGAGTACTGGGCCCTGGGGTTAGAGTCCTGGGCCCTGCCCTCCCAGGGTCAGAGACCTGGGCCCTTGGATTAGAGTCCTGGGCCCTGCCCTCCCAGGGTTAGTGTCCTGGGCCCTGCCCTCCCAGGGTCAGAGTCCTGAGACCTGCCCTCCCAGGGTTAGAGTACTGGGCCCTGGGGTTAGAGTCCTGGGCCCTGCCCTCCCAGGGTCAGAGACCTGGGCCCTGGGATTAGAGTCCTGGGCCCTGCCCTCCCAGGGTTAGTGTCCTGGGCACTGCCCTCCCAGGGTCAGAGTCCTGAGACCTGCCCTCCCAGGGTTAGAGTACTGGGCCCTGTTCTCCCAGGGTTAGAGTTCTGGGCCCTGTTCTCCCAGGTTTAGAGTCCTGCGCCCTGTTCTCCCAGGGTCAGAGTCCTGGGCCCTGCCCTCCCAGGGATAGAGTCCTCGGCCCTGTTCTCCCAGGGTTAGAGTCCTGAGCCCTGCCCTCCCAGGGTTAGAATCCTGGGCCCTGCCCTCCCAAAGTTAGACTCCTGGGCCGTGATCTCCCATGGTTAGATTACTGGGCCCTGTTCTCCCAGAGTTAGAGTCCTGGGCCCCGCCCTCCCAGGGTTAGAGTCCTGGGCCCTGGAGTTAGAGTCCTGGGCCCTGCCCTTCCAGGGTTAGAGTCCTGGGCCCTGCCATCACAGGATTAGAGTCCTGGGCCCTGCCATCCAGGGTTTGAGTCCTGGGCCCTGTTCTCCCAGGGTTAGAATCCTGGGATCTGCCCTCCCAGGGTTAGAGTCCTGGGCACTGCTCTCCCAGGGTTAGAGTCCTGGGGCCTGCCCTCCCAGAGTTAGAGTCCTGGGCCCCGCCATCCAGGGTTTGAGTCCTGGGCCCTGCCCTCCCATGGATAGAGTCCTGGGCCCTGTTCTCCCAGGGATAGAGTCCTGGGCCCTGTTCTCCCAGGGTTAGAATCCTGGGCCCTGCCCTCCCAGGGTTAGAGTCCTGGGCACTGTTCTCCCAGGGTTAGAGTCCTGGGCCTTGCCTTCCCAGTGTTAGAGTCATGGGCCCTAGGGTTAGAGTCCTGGGCCCTGCCCTCCCAGGGTTAGAGTCCTGGTCCCTGCCATCCCAGGGTTAGAGTCCTGGGCTCTGCCCTCCCAGGGTTAGAGTCCTGGGCCCTGCCATCCCAGGGTTAGAGTCCTGGGCCCTGCCCTCCCAGGGTTAGAGTCCTGGGCCCTGGGGTTAGAGTCCTGGGCCCTGCCCTCCCAGGGTTAGAGTCCTGGGCCCTGCCCTCCTAGGGTTAGAGTCCTGGGCCCTGGGGTTAGAGTCCTGGGCCCTGTTCTCCCAGGGTTAGAGTCCTGAGCCCTGCCCTCCCAGGGTTAGAATCCTGGGCCCTGCCCTCCCAAAGTTAGACTCCTGGGCCCTGATCTCCCATGGTTAGATTCCTGGGCCCTGTTCTCCCAGAGTTAGAGTCCTGGGCCCCGCCCTCCCAGGGTTAGAGTCCTGGACCCTGGAGTTAGAGTCCTGGGCCCTGCCCTTCCAGGGTTAGAGTCCTGGGCCCTGCCATCACAGGTTTAGAGTCCTGGGCCCTGCCATCCAGGGTTTGAGTCCTGGGCCCTGCCCTCCCAGGGATAGAGTCCTGGGCACTGTTCTCCCAGGGATAGAGTCCTGGGCCCTGTTCTCCCAGGGTTAGAATCCTGGGCCCTGCCCTCCCAGGGTTAGAATCCTGGGATCTGCCCTCCCAGGGTTAGAGTCCTGGGCACTGTTCTCCCAGGGTTAGAGTCCTGGGGCCTGCCCTCCCAGAGTTAGAGTCCTGGGCCCCGCCCTCCCAGGGTTAGAGTCCTGGGTCCTGGGGTTAGAGTCCTGGGCCCTGCCCTCCCAGGGTTAGAGTCCTGGGCCCTGCCATCACAGGTTTCGAGTCCTGGGCCCTGCCATCCAGGGTTTGAGTCCTGGGCCCTGCCCTCCCATGGATAGAGTCCTGGGCCCTGTTCTCCCAGGGATAGAGTCCTGGGCCCTGTTCTCCCAGGGTTAGATTCCTGGGCCCTGCCCTCCCAGGGTTAGAGTCCTGGGCACTGTTCTCCCAGGGTTAGAGTCCTGGGCCCTGCCTTCCCAGTGTTAGAGTCCTGAGACCTAGGGTTAGAGTCCTGGGCCCTGCTCTCCCAGGGTTAGAGTCCTGGTCCCTGCCATCCCAGGGTTAGAGTCCTGGGCTCTGCCCTCCCAGGGTTAGAGTCCTGGGCCCTGCCATCCCAGGGTTAGAGTCCTGGGCCCTGCCCTCCCAGGGTTAGAGTCCTGGGCCCTGGGGTTAGAGTCCTGGGCCCTGCCCTCCCAGGGTTAGAGTCCTGGGCCCTGCCCTCCTAGGGTTAGAGTCCTGGGCCCTGGGGTTAGAGTCCTGGGCTCTGTTCTCCCAGGGTTCGAGTCCTGAGCCCAGCCCTCCCAGGGTTGGAGTCCTGGGCCCTGTTCTCCCAAGGTTAGAGTCCTGAGCCCTGTTCTCCCAGGGTTAGAGTCCTGGGACCTGCCCTCCAAGGGTTAGAGTCCTGGACCCTGGGGTTAGAGTCCTGGGCTCCGCCCTCCCAGGGTTAGAGTCCTGGGCCCTGGGGTTAGAGTCCTGGGCCCTGCACTCCCAAAGTTAGAGTTCTGGGCCCTGCCATCCCAGGGTTAGAGTCCTGGGCCCTGCCCTCCCAGGGATAGAGTCCTGGGCCCTGTTCTCCCAGGGATAGAGTCCTGGGCCCTGTTCTCCCAGGGTTAGAATCCTGGGCCCTGCCCTCCCAGGCTTAGAGTCCTGGGCACTGTTCTCCCAGGGTTAGAGTCCTGGGCCCTGCCTTCCCAGTGTTAGAGTCCTGGGCCCTAGGGTTAGAGTCCTGGCCCTGCCCTACCAGGGTTAGAGTCCTGGTCCCTGCCATCCCAGGGTTAGAGTCTTGGGCTCTGCCCTCCCAGGGTTTGAGTCCTGGGCCCTGCCATCCCAGGGTTAGAGTCCTGGGCCCTGCCCTCCCAGGGTTAGAGTCCTGGGCCCTGGGGTTAGAGTCCTGGGCCCTGCCCTCCCAGGGTTAGAGTCCTGGGCCCTGCCCTCCTAGGGTTAGAGTCCTGGGCCCTGGGGTTAGAGTCCTGGGCCCTGCCCTCCCAGGGTCATAGTTCTGAGACCTGCCCTCCCAGGGTTAGAGTACTGGGCCCTGGGGTTAGAGTCCTGGGCCCTGCCCTCCCAGGGTCAGAGACCTGGGCCGTGGGATTAGAGTCCTGGGCCCTGCCCTCCCAGGGATAGAGTCCTGGGCCCTGTTCTCCCAGGGTTAGAATCCTGGGATCTGACCTCCCAGGGTCAGAGTCCTGAGACCTGCCCTCCCAGGGTTAGAGTATTGGGCCCTGTTCTCCCAGGGTTAGAGTTCTGGGCCCTGGTCTCCCAGGTTTAGAGTCCTGCGCCCTCTTCTCCCAGGGTCAGTGTCTTGGGCCCTGCCCTCCCAAGATTAGAGTCCTGGGCCCTGCCCTCCCAGGGTTAGACTCCTGGGCCCTGATCTCCCAGGGTTAGAGTCCTGGGCACTGTTCTCCCAGGGTTAGAGTCCTGGGCCCTGCCTTCCCAGGGTTAGAGTCCTGGGCCCTGGGGTTCGAGTCCTGGGCCCTGCCCTCCCAGGGTTAGAGTCCTGGTCCCTGCCATCCCAGGGTTAGAGTCCTGGGCTCTGCCCTCCCAGGGTTAGAGTCCTGGGCCCTGCCATCCCAGGGTTGGAGTCCTGGGCCCTGCCCTCCCAGGGTTAGAGTCCTGGGCACTGCCCTCCTAGGGTTAGAATCCTTGGCCCTGGGGTTAGAGTCCTGGGCCCTGCCCTCCCAGGGTCAGAGTCCTGAGACCTGCCCTCCCAGGGTTAGAGTACTGGGCCCTGGGGTTAGAGTCCTGGGCCCTGCCCTCCCAGGGTTAGTGTCCTGGGCCCTGCCCTCCCAGGGTCAGAGTCCTGAGACCTGCCCTCCCAGGGTTAGAGTTCTGGGCCCTGTTCTCCCAGGTTTAGTGTCCTGCGCCCTGTTCTCCCAGGGTCAGAGTCCTGGGCCCTGCCCTCCCTGGGTTAGAGTCCTGGGCCCTGTTCTCCCAGGGTTAGAGTCCTCAGCCCTGCCCTCCCAGGGTTAGAATCCTGGGCCCTGCCCTCCCAAAGTTAGACTCCTGGGCACTGTTCTCCCAGGGTTAGAGTCCTGGGGCCTGCCCTCCAAGAGTTAGATTCCTGGGCCCCGCCCTCCCAGGGTTAGAGTCCTGGGTCCTGGGGTTAGAGTCCTGGGCCCTGCCCTCCCAGGGTTTGAGTCCTGGGCCCTGCCATCACAGGTTTAGAGTCCTGGGCCCTGCCATCTAGGGTTTGAGTCCTGGGCCCTGCCCTCCCAGGGTTAGAGTCCTGGGCCCTGCCCTCCCAGGTTTAGAGTCCTGGGCCCTGCCCTCCCAGGGTTAGAGTCCTGAGCCCTGCCCTCCCAGGGTTAGAGTCCTGGGCTCTGTTCTCCCAGGGTTAGAGTCCTGAGCCCAGCCCTCCCAGGGTTAGAGTCCTGGGCCCTGTTCTCCCAAGGTTAGAGTCCTGAGCACTGTTCTCCCAGGGTTAGAGTCCTGGGCCGTGCCCTCCCAGGGTTAGAGTCCTGGGCCCTGGGGTTAGAGTCCTGGGCCCCGCCATCCCATGGTTAGTGTCCTGGGCCCTGGGGTTAGAGTCCTGGGCCCTGCCCTCCCAAAGTTAGAGTCCTGGGCCCTGCCATCCCAGGGTTAGAGTCCTGGGCCCTGCCCTCCCAGGGATAGAGTCCTGGGCCCTGTTCTCCCAGGGATAAAGTCCTGGGCCCTGTTCTCCCAGCATTAGAGTCCTGAGTGCTGCCCTCCCAGGGTTAGAGTCCTGAGCCCTGCCCTCCCAGGATCAGAGTCCTGGGCCCTGTCCTCCCAGGGTTAGAGGCCTGGGCCCTGCCCTCCCAGGGTTAGAGTCCTGAGCCCTGCCCTCCCAGGGTTAGAGTCCTGGGCTCTGTTCTCCCTGGGTTAGAGTCCTGAGCCCTGTTCTCCCAGGGTTAGAGTCCTGGGCCCTGCCCTCCCAGGGTTAGAGTCCTGGGCCCTGGGGTTAGAGTCCTGGGCCCTGCCCTCCCAGTGTTAGAGTCCTGGTCCCTGCCATCCCAGGGTTAGAGTCCTGGGCTCTGCCCTCCCAGGGTTAGAGTCCTGGGCCCTGCCATCCCAGGGTTGGAGTCCTGGGCCCTGCCCTCCCAGGGTTAGAGTCCTGGGCACTGCCCTCCTAGGGTTAGAATCCTGGGCCCTGGGGTTAGAGTCCTGGGCCCTGCCCTCCCAGGGTCAGAGTCCTGAGACCTGCCCTCCCAGGGTTAGAGTACTGGGCCCTGGGGTTAGAGTCCTGGGCCCTGCCCTCCCAGGGTTAGTGTCCTGGGCCCTGCCCTCCCAGGGTCAGAGTCCTGAGACCTGCCCTCCCAGGGTTAGAGTACTGGGCCCTGTTCTCCCAGGGTTAGAGTTCTGGGCCCTGTTCTCCCAGGTTTAGAGTCCTGCGCCCTGTTCTCCCAGGGTCAGAGTCCTGGGCCCTGCCCTCCCAGGGTTAGAGTCCTGGGCCCTGTTCTCCCAGGGTTAGAGTCCTCAGCCCTGCCCTCCCAGGGTTAGAATCCTGGGCCCTGCCCTCCCAAAGTTAGACTCCTGGGCCCTGATCTCCCATGGTTAGATTCCTGGGCCCTGTTCTCCCAGAGTTAGAGTCCTGGGCACCGCCCTCCCAGGGTTAGAGTCCTGGGCCCTGGGGTTAGAGTCCTGGGCCCTGCCCTTCCAGGGTTAGAGTCCTGGGCCCTGCCATCACAGGTTTAGAGTCCTGGGCCCTGCCATCCAGGGTTTGAGTCCTGGGCCCTGCCCTGCCATGGATAGAGTCCTGGGCCCTGCCCTCCCAGGGTTAGAGTCCTGGGCCCTGCCCTCCCAGGGTTAGAGTGCTGAGCCCTGCCCTCCCAGGGTTAGAGTCCTGGGCTCTGTTCTCCCAGGGTTCGAGTCCTGAGCCCAGCCCTCCCAGGGTTGGAGTCCTGGGCCCTGTTCTCCCAAGGTTAGAGTCCTGAGCCCTGTTCTCCCAGGGTTAGAGTCCTGGGCCCTGGAGTTAGAGTCCTGGGCCCCGCCCTCCCAGGGTTAGAGTCCTGGGCCCTGGGGTTAGAGTCCTGGGCCCTGCCCTCCCAAAGTTAGAGTCCTGGGCCCTGCCATCCCAGGGTTAGAGTCCTGCGCCCTGCCCTCCCAGGGATAGAGTCCTGGGCCCTGGGGTTAGAGTCCTGGGCTCTGCCCTCCCAGGGTTAGAGTCCTGGGCCCTGCCATCCCAGGGTTGGAGTCCTGGGCCCTGCCCTCCCAGGGTTAGAGTCCTGGGCACTGCCCTCCTAGGGTTAGAATCCTTGGCCCTGGGGTTAGAGTCCTGGGCCCTGCCCTCCCAGGGTCAGAGTCCTGAGACCTGCCCTCCCAGGGTTAGAGTACTGGGCCCTGGGGTTAGAGTCCTGGGCCCTGCCCTCCCAGGGTTAGTGTCCTGGGCCCTGCCCTCCCAGGGTCAGAGTCCTGAGACCTGCCCTCCCAGGGTTAGAGTTCTGGGCCCTGTTCTCCCAGGTTTAGTGTCCTGCGCCCTGTTCTCCCAGGGTCAGAGTCCTGGGCCCTGCCCTCCCTGGGTTAGAGTCCTGGGCCCTGTTCTCCCAGGGTTAGAGTCCTCAGCCCTGCCCTCCCAGGGTTAGAATCCTGGGCCCTGCCCTCCCAAAGTTAGACTCCTGGGCACTGTTCTCCCAGGGTTAGAGTCCTGGGGCCTGCCCTCCAAGAGTTAGATTCCTGGGCCCCGCCCTCCCAGGGTTAGAGTCCTGGGTCCTGGGGTTAGAGTCCTGGGCCCTGCCCTCCCAGGGTTTGAGTCCTGGGCCCTGCCATCACAGGTTTAGAGTCCTGGGCCCTGCCATCTAGGGTTTGAGTCCTGGGCCCTGCCCTCCCAGGGTTAGAGTCCTGGGCCCTGCCCTCCCAGGTTTAGAGTCCTGGGCCCTGCCCTCCCAGGGTTAGAGTCCTGAGCCCTGCCCTCCCAGGGTTAGAGTCCTGGGCTCTGTTCTCCCAGGGTTAGAGTCCTGAGCCCAGCCCTCCCAGGGTTAGAGTCCTGGGCCCTGTTCTCCCAAGGTTAGAGTCCTGAGCACTGTTCTCCCAGGGTTAGAGTCCTGGGCCGTGCCCTCCCAGGGTTAGAGTCCTGGGCCCTGGGGTTAGAGTCCTGGGCCCCGCCATCCCATGGTTAGTGTCCTGGGCCCTGGGGTTAGAGTCCTGGGCCCTGCCCTCCCAAAGTTAGAGTCCTGGGCCCTGCCATCCCAGGGTTAGAGTCCTGGGCCCTGCCCTCCCAGGGATAGAGTCCTGGGCCCTGTTCTCCCAGGGATAAAGTCCTGGGCCCTGTTCTCCCAGCATTAGAGTCCTGAGTGCTGCCCTCCCAGGGTTAGAGTCCTGAGCCCTGCCCTCCCAGGATCAGAGTCCTGGGCCCTGTCCTCCCAGGGTTAGAGGCCTGGGCCCTGCCCTCCCAGGGTTAGAGTCCTGAGCCCTGCCCTCCCAGGGTTAGAGTCCTGGGCTCTGTTCTCCCTGGGTTAGAGTCCTGAGCCCTGTTCTCCCAGGGTTAGAGTCCTGGGCCCTGCCCTCCCAGGGTTAGAGTCCTGGGCCCTGGGGTTAGAGTCCTGGGCCCTGCCCTCCCAGTGTTAGAGTCCTGGTCCCTGCCATCCCAGGGTTAGAGTCCTGGGCTCTGCCCTCCCAGGGTTAGAGTCCTGGGCCCTGCCATCCCAGGGTTGGAGTCCTGGGCCCTGCCCTCCCAGGGTTAGAGTCCTGGGCACTGCCCTCCTAGGGTTAGAATCCTGGGCCCTGGGGTTAGAGTCCTGGGCCCTGCCCTCCCAGGGTCAGAGTCCTGAGACCTGCCCTCCCAGGGTTAGAGTACTGGGCCCTGGGGTTAGAGTCCTGGGCCCTGCCCTCCCAGGGTTAGTGTCCTGGGCCCTGCCCTCCCAGGGTCAGAGTCCTGAGACCTGCCCTCCCAGGGTTAGAGTACTGGGCCCTGTTCTCCCAGGGTTAGAGTTCTGGGCCCTGTTCTCCCAGGTTTAGAGTCCTGCGCCCTGTTCTCCCAGGGTCAGAGTCCTGGGCCCTGCCCTCCCAGGGTTAGAGTCCTGGGCCCTGTTCTCCCAGGGTTAGAGTCCTCAGCCCTGCCCTCCCAGGGTTAGAATCCTGGGCCCTGCCCTCCCAAAGTTAGACTCCTGGGCCCTGATCTCCCATGGTTAGATTCCTGGGCCCTGTTCTCCCAGAGTTAGAGTCCTGGGCACCGCCCTCCCAGGGTTAGAGTCCTGGGCCCTGGGGTTAGAGTCCTGGGCCCTGCCCTTCCAGGGTTAGAGTCCTGGGCCCTGCCATCACAGGTTTAGAGTCCTGGGCCCTGCCATCCAGGGTTTGAGTCCTGGGCCCTGCCCTCCCAGGGATAGAGTCCTGGGCCCTGTTCTCCCAGGGTTAGAGTCCTGGGTCCTGGGGTTAGAGTCCTGGGCCCTGCCCTCCCAGGGTTAGAGTCCTGGGCCCTGCCATCACAGGTTTAGAGTCCTGGGCCCTGCCATCCAGGGTTTGAGTCCTGGGCCCTGCCCTGCCATGGATAGAGTCCTGGGCCCTGCCCTCCCAGGGTTAGAGTCCTGGGCCCTGCCCTCCCAGGGTTAGAGTGCTGAGCCCTGCCCTGCCAGGGTTAGAGTCCTGGGCTCTGTTCTCCCAGGGTTCGAGTCCTGAGCCCAGCCCTCCCAGGGTTGGAGTCCTGGGCCCTGTTCTCCCAAGGTTAGAGTCCTGAGCCCTGTTCTCCCAGGGTTAGAGTCCTGGGCCCTGGGGTTAGAGTCCTGGGCCCCGCCCTCCCAGGGTTAGAGTCCTGGGCCCTGGGGTTAGAGTCCTGGGCCCTGCCCTCCCAAAGTTAGAGTCCTGGGCCCTGCCATCCCAGGGTTAGAGTCCTGCGCCCTGCCCTCCCAGGGATAGAGTCCTGGGCCCTGTTCTCCCAGGGATAGAGTCCTGGGCCCTGTTCTCCCAGGGTTAGAATCCTGGGCCCTGCCCTCCCAGGGTTAGAGTCCTGGGCACTGTTCTCCCAGGGTTAGAGTCCTGGGCCCTGCCTTCCCAGTGTTAGAGTCCTGGGCCCTAGGGTTAGAGTCCTGGGCCCTGCCCTACCAGGGTTAGAGTCCTGGTCCCTGCCATCCCAGGGTTAGAGTCCTGGGCTCTGCCCTCCCAGGGTTAGAGTCCTGGGCCCTGCCATCCCAGGGTTAGAGTCCTGGGCCCTGCCCTCCCAGGGTTAGAGTCCTGGGCCCTGGGGTTAGAGTCCTGGGCCCTGCCCTCCCAAAGTTAGAGTCCTGGGCCCTGCCATCACAGATTTAGAGTCCTGGGCCCTGCCATCCAGGGTTAGAGTCCTGGGCCCTGCCCTCCCAGGGATAGAGTCCTGGGCCCTGTTCTCCCAGGGTTAGAATCCTGGGCTCTGCCCTCCCAGGGTTAGAGTCCTGGGCACTGTTCTCCCAGGGTTAGCATCCTGGGCTCTGCCCTCCCAGGGTTAGAGTCCTGGCCACTGTTCTCCCAGGGTTAGAGTCCTGGGCTCTGCCCTCCCAGGGTTAGAGTCCTGGGCACTGTTCTCCCAGGTTTAGAGTCCTGGGCCCTGCCCTCCCAAGGTTAGAGTCCTGGGCCCTGGGGTTAGAGTCCTGGGCCCTGCCCTCCCAGGGTTAGAGTCCTGGGCCCTGCCCTCCTAGGGTTAGTGTCCTGGGCCCTGCCATCGCAGGGTTAGAGTACTGGGCCCTGGGGTTAGAGTCCTGGGCTTTGCCCTCCCAGGGTCAGAGACCTGGGCCCTGGGATAAGAGTCCTGGGCCCTGCCCTCCCAGGGTTAGAGTCCTGGGCCCTGACCTCCCAGGGTCAGAGTCCTGAGACCTGCCCTCCCAGGGTTAGAGTATTGGGCCCTGTTCTCCCAGGGTTAGAGTTCTGGGCCCTGTTCTCCCAGGTTTAGAGTCCTGCGCCCTCTTCTCCCAGGGTCAGTGTCTTGGGCCCTGCTCTCCCAAGATTAGAGTCCTGGGCCCTGTTCTCCCAGGGTTAGAGTCCTGCGCGCTGCCCTCCCAGGGTTAGAGTCCTGGGCCCTGTTCTCCCAGGATTAGAGTCCTGAGCACTGCCCTCCCAGGGTTAGAGTCCTGCGCCCTGCCCTCCCAGGGATAGAGTCCTGGGCCCTGTTCTCCCAGGGATAGAGTCCTGGGCCCTGTTCTCCCAGGGTTAGAATCCTGGGCCCTGCCCTCCCAGGGTTAGAGTCCTGGGCACTGTTCTCCCAGGGTTAGAGTCCTGGGCCCTGCCTTCCCAGTGTTAGAGTCCTGGGCCCTAGGGTTAGAGTCCTGGGCCCTGCCCTACCAGGGTTAGAGTCCTGGTCCCTGCCATCCCAGGGTTAGAGTCCTGGGCTCTGCCCTCCCAGGGTTAGAGTCCTGGGCCCTGCCATCCCAGGGTTAGAGTCCTGGGCCCTGCCCTCCCAGGGTTAGAGTCCTGGGCCCTGGGGTTAGAGTCCTGGGCCCTGCCCTCCCAAAGTTAGAGTCCTGGGCCCTGCCATCACCGATTTAGAGTCCTGGGCCCTGCCATCCAGGGTTAGAGTCCTGGGCCCTGCCCTCCCAGGGATAGAGTCCTGGGCCCTGTTCTCCCAGGGTTAGAATCCTGGGCTCTGCCCTCCCAGGGTTAGAGTCCTGGGCACTGTTCTCCCAGGGTTAGCATCCTGGGCTCTGCCCTCCCAGGGTTAGAGTCCTGGCCACTGTTCTCCCAGGGTTAGAGTCCTGGGCTCTGCCCTCCCAGGGTTAGAGTCCTGGGCACTGTTCTCCCAGGTTTAGAGTCCTGGGCCCTGCCCTCCCAAGGTTAGAGTCCTGGGCCCTGGGGTTAGAGTCCTGGGCCCTGCCCTCCCAGGGTTAGAGTCCTGGGCCCTGCCCTCCTAGGGTTAGTGTCCTGGGCCCTGCCATCGCAGGGTTAGAGTACTGGGCCCTGGGGTTAGAGTCCTGGGCTTTGCCCTCCCAGGGTCAGAGACCTGGGCCCTGGGATAAGAGTCCTGGGCCCTGCCCTCCCAGGGTTAGAGTCCTGGGCCCTGACCTCCCAGGGTCAGAGTCCTGAGACCTGCCCTCCCAGGGTTAGAGTATTGGGCCCTGTTCTCCCAGGGTTAGAGTTCTGGGCCCTGTTCTCCCAGGTTTAGAGTCCTGCGCCCTCTTCTCCCAGGGTCAGTGTCTTGGGCCCTGCTCTCCCAAGATTAGAGTCCTGGGCCCTGTTCTCCCAGGGTTAGAGTCCTGCGCGCTGCCCTCCCAGGGTTAGAGTCCTGGGCCCTGTTCTCCCAGGATTAGAGTCCTGAGCACTGCCCTCCCAGGGTTAGAGTCCTGAGCCCTGCCCTCCCAGGGTCAGAGTGCAGGGCCCTGCCCTCCCAGGGTTAGAGTCCTGAGACCTGCCCTCCCAGGGTTAGAGTATTGCGACCGGTTCTCCCAGGGTTAGAGTCCTGCGTCCTGTTCTCCCAGGGTCAGAGTCCTGGGCCCTGCCCTCCCAGGGTTAGAGTCCTGGGCTCTGTTCTCCCAGGGTTAGAGTCCTGAGCCCTGCCCTCCCAGGGTTAGAGTCCTGGGCCCTGCATTCCCAAAGTTAGAGTCCTGGGCCCTGTTCTCCCAGGGTTAGAGTCCTGAGCCCTGTTCTCCCAGGGTTAGAGTCCTGGGCGCTGCCCTCCCAGGGTTAGAGTCCTGGGCCCTGGGGTTAGAGTCCTGGGCCCCGCCCTCCCAGGGTTAGAGTCCTGAACCCTGGGGTTAGAGTCCTGGGCCCTGCCCTCCCAAAGTTACAGTCCTGGGCCCTGCCATCCCAGGGTTAGAGTCCTGAGACCTGCCCTCCCAGGGTTAGAGTCCTGGGCACTGTTCTCCCAGGGTTAGAGTCCTGGGCCCTGCCTTCCCAGGGTTAGAGTCCTGGGCCCTGGGGTTAGAGTCCTGGGCCCTGCCCTCCCAGGGTTAGAGTCCTGGTCCCTGCCATCCCAGGGTTAGAGTCCTGGGCTCTGCCCTCCCAGGGTTAGAGTACTGGGCCCTGCCATCCCAGGGTTAGAGTCCTGGGCCCTGCCCTCCCAGCGTTAGAGTCCTGGGCACTGCCCTCCTAGGGTTAGAATCCTGGGCCCTGGGGTTAGAGTCCTGGGCCCTGCCCTCCCAGGGTCAGAGTCCTGAGACCTGCCCTCCCAGGGTTAGAGTACTGGGCCCTGGGGTTAGAGTCCTGGGCCCTGCCCTCCCAGGGTTAGAGTCCTGGGCCCTGCCCTCCCAGGGTCAGAGTCCTGAGACCTGCCCTCCCAGGGTTAGAGTACTGGGCCCTGTTCTCCCAGGGTTAGAGTTCTGGGCCCTGTTCTCCCAGGTTTAGAGTCCTGCGCCCTGTTCTCCCAGGGTCAGAGTCCTGGGCCCTGCCCTCCCAGGGTTAGAGTCCTGGGCCCTGTTCTCCCAGGGTTAGAGTCCTGAGCCCTGCCCTCCCAGGGTTAGAATCCTGGGCCCTGCCCTCCCAAAGTTAGACTCCTGGGCCCTGATCTCCCATGGTTAGATTCCTGGGCCCTGTTCTCCCAGAGTTAGAGTCCTGGGCCCCGCATTCCCAGGGTTAGAGTCCTGGGCCCTGGAGTTAGAGTCCTGGGCCCTGCCCTTCCAGGGTTAGAGTCCTGGGCCCTGCCATCACAGGTTTAGAGTCCTGGGCCCTGCCATCCAGGGTTTGAGTCCTGGGCCCTGCCCTCCCAGGGATAGAGTCCTGGGCCCTGTTCTCCCAGGGATAGAGTCCTGGGGCCTACACTCCCAGAGTTAGAGTCCTGGGCCCCGCCCTCCCAGGGTTAGAGTCCTGGGTCCTGGGGTTAGAGTCCTGGGCCCTGCCCTCCCAGGGTTAGAGTCCTGGGCCCTGCCATCACAGGTTTAGAGTCCTGGGCCCTGCCATCCAGGGTTTGAGTCCTGGGCCCTGCCCTCCCATGGATAGAGTCCTGGGCCCTGCCCTCCCAGGGTTAGAGTCCTGGGCCCTGCCCTCCCAGGGTTAGAGTCCTGAGCCCTGCCCTCCCAGGGTTAGAGTCCTGGGCTCTGTTCTCCCAGGGTTAGAGTCCTGAGCCCAGCCCTCCCAGGGTTAGAGTCCTGGGCCCTGGGGTTAGAGTCCTGGGCCCCGCCCTCCCAGGGTTAGAGTCCTGGGCCCTGGGGTTAGAGTCCTGGGCCCTGCCCTCCCAAAGTTAGAGTCCTGGGCCCTGCCATCCCAGGGTTAGAGTCCTGGGCCCTGCCCTCCCAGGGTTAGAGTCCTGGGCACTGTTCTCCCAGGGTTAGAGTCCTGGGCCCTGCCTTCCCAGTGTTAGCGTCCTGGGCCCTAGGGTTAGAGTCCTGGGCCCTGCCCTACCAGGGTTAGAGTCCTGGTCCCTGCCATCCCAGGGTTAGAGTCCTGGGCTCTGCCCTCCCAGGGTTAGAGTCCTGGGCCCTGCCATCCCAGGGTTAGAGTCCTGGGCCCTGCCCTCCCAGGGTTAGAGTCCTGGGCCCTGGGGTTAGAGTCCTGGGCCCTGCCCTCCCAAAGTTAGAGTCCTGGGCCCTGCCATCACAGATTTAGAGTCCTGGGCCCTGCCATCCAGGGTTAGAGTCCTGGGCCCTGCCCTCCCAGGGATAGAGTCCTGGGCCCTGTTCTCCCAGGGATAGAATCCTGGGCTCTGCCCTCCCAGGGTTAGAGTCCTGGGCACTGTTCTCCCAGGGTTAGCATCCTGGGCTCTGCCCTCCCAGGGTTAGAGTCCTGGCCACTGTTCTCCCAGGGTTAGAGTCCTGGGCTCTGCCCTCCCAGGGTTAGAGTCCTGGGCACTGTTCTCCCAGGTTTAGAGTCCTGGGCCCTGCCCTCCCAAGGTTAGAGTCCTGGGCCCTGGGGTTAGAGTCCTGGGCCCTGCCCTCCCAGGGTTAGAGTCCTGGGCCCTGCCCTCCTAGGGTTAGTGTCCTGGGCCCTGCCATCGCAGGGTTAGAGTACTGGGCCCTGGGGTTAGAGTCCTGGGCTTTGCCCTCCCAGGGTCAGAGACCTGGGCCCTGGGATAAGAGTCCTGGGCCCTGCCCTCCCAGGGTTAGAGTCCTGGGCCCTGACCTCCCAGGGTCAGAGTCCTGAGACCTGCCCTCCCAGGGTTAGAGTATTGGGCCCTGTTCTCCCAGGGTTAGAGTTCTGGGCCCTGTTCTCCCAGGTTTAGAGTCCTGCGCCCTCTTCTCCCAGGGTCAGTGTCTTGGGCCCTGCTCTCCCAAGATTAGAGTCCTGGGCCCTGTTCTCCCAGGGTTAGAGTCCTGCGCGCTGCCCTCCCAGGGTTAGAGTCCTGGGCCCTGTTCTCCCAGGATTAGAGTCCTGAGCACTGCCCTCCCAGGGTTAGAGTCCTGAGCCCTGCCCTCCCAGGGTCAGAGTGCAGGGCCCTGCCCTCCCAGGGTTAGAGTCCTGAGACCTGCCCTCCCAGGGTTAGAGTATTGCGACCGGTTCTCCCTGGGTTAGAGTCCTGCGTCCTGTTCTCCCAGGGTCAGAGTCCTGGGCCCTGCCCTCCCAGGGTTAGAGTCCTGGGCCCTGGGGTTAGAGTCCTGGGCCCTGCCCTTCCAGGGTTAGAGTCCTGGGCCCTGCCATCACAGGTTTAGAGTCCTGGGCCCTGCCATCCAGGGTTTGAGTCCTGGGCCCTGCCCTCCCAGGGATAGAGTCCTGGGCCCTGTTCTCCCAGGGTTAGAGTCCTGGGCCCTGGGGTTAGAGTCCTGGGCCCTGCCCTTCCAGGGTTAGAGTCCTGGGCCCTGCCATCACAGGTTTAGAGTCCTAGGCCCTGCCATCCAGGGTTTGAGTCCTGGGCCCTGCCCTGCCATGGATAGAGTCCTGGGCCCTGCCCTCCCAGGGTTAGAGACCTGGGCCCTGCCCTCCCAGGGTTAGAGTGCTGAGCCCTGCCCTCCCAGGGTTAGAGTCCTGGGCTCTGTTCTCCCAGGGTTCGAGTCTTGAGCCCAGCCCTCCCAGGGTTGGAGTCCTGGGCCCTGTTCTCCCAAGGTTAGAGTCCTGAGCCCTGTTCTCCCAGGGTTAGAGTCCTGGGCCCTGGGGTTAGAGTCCTGGGCCCCGCCCTCCCAGGGTTAGAGTCCTGGGCCCTGGGGTTAGAGTCCTGGGCCCTGCCCTCCCAAAGTTAGAGTCCTGGGCCCTGCCATGCCAGGGTTAGAGTCCTGGACCCTGCCCTCCCAGGGATAGAGTCCTGGGCCCTGTTCTCCCAGGGATCGAGTCCTGGGCCCTGTTCTCCCAGGGTTAGAATCCTGGGCCCTGCCCTCCCAGGGTTAGAGTCCTGGGCACTGTTCTCCCAGGGTTAGAGTCCTGGGCCCTGCCTTCCCAGTGTTAGAGTCCTGGGCCCTAGGGTTAGAGTCCTGGGCCCTGCCCTACCAGGGTTAGAGTCCTGGTCCCTGCCATCCCAGGGTTAGAGTCCTGGGCTCTGCCCTCCCAGGGTTAGAGTCCTGGGCCCTGCCATCCCAGGGTTAGAGTCCTGGGCCCTGCCCTCCCAGGGTTAGAGTCCTGGGCCCTGGGGTTAGAGTCCTGGGCCCTGCCCTCCCAGGGTTAGAGTCCTGGGCCCTGCCCTCCTAGGGTTAGAGTCCTGGGCCCTGCCCTCCCAGGGTTAGAGTCCTGGGCCCTGTTCTCCCAGGGTTAGAATCCTGGGCCCTGCCCTCCCAGGGATAGAGTCCTGGTCCCTGCCATCCCAGGGTTAGAGTCCTGGGCCCTGCCCTCCCAGGGTTAGAGTCCTGGGCCCTGCCCTCCCAGGGTTAGAGTCCTGGGCCCCGCCATCCCAGGGTTAGAGTCCTGGGCCCTGCCCTCCCAGGGTTAGAGTCCTGGGCCCTGGGGTTAGAGTGCTGGGCCCTGCCCTCCCAGGGTTAGAGTCCTGGGCCCTGCCCTCCTAGGGTTAGGGTCCTGGGCCCTGGGGTTAGAGTCCTGGGCCATGCCCTCCCAGGGTCAGAGTCCTGAGACCTGCCCTCCCAGGGTTAGAGTACTGGGCCCTGGGGTTAGAGTCCTGGGCCCTGCCCTTCCAGGGTCAGATACCTGGGCCCTGGGATTAGAGTCCTGGGCCCTGCCCTCCCAGGGTTAGAGTCCTGGGCCCTGCCATCCCAGGGTTAGAGTCCTGGGCCCTGCCCTCCCAGGGTTAGAGTCCTAGGCCCTGCCCTCCCAGGGTTAGAGTCCTGGGCCCTGCCATCCCAGGGTTAGAGTCCTGGGCCCTGCCCTCCCAGGGTTAGAGTCCTGGGCCCTGGTGTTAGAGTCCTGGGCCCTGCCCTCCCAGGGTTAGCGTCCTGGGCCCTGCCCTCCTAGGGTTAGAGTCCTGGGCCCTGGGGTTAGAGTCCTGGGCCCTGCCCTCCCAGGGTCAGAGTCCTGAGACCTGGGATTAGAGTCCTGGGCCCTGCCCTCCCAGGGTTAGAGTCCTGGGCCCTGCCCTCCCAGGGTCAGAGTCCTGAGACCTGCCCTCCCAGGGTTAGAGTACTGGGCCCTATTCTCCCAGGGTTAGAGTTCTGGGCCCTGTTCTCCCAGGTTTAGAGTCCTGGGCCCTGTTCTCCCAGGGTTAGAGTTCTGAGCCCTGCCTTCCCAGGGTTAGAGTCCTGGGCCCTGCCCTCCCAAAGTTAGACTCCTGGGCCCTGTTCTCCCATGGTTAGATTCCTGGGCCCTGTTCTCCCAGGGTTAGAGTCCTGGGCCCTGCACTCCCAGAGTTAGAGTCCTGGGCCCCGCCCTCCCAGGGTTAGAGTCCTGGGCCCTGGGGTTAGAGTCCTGGGCCCTGCCCTCCCAAAGTTAGAGTCCTGGGCCCTGCCATCCCAGGGTTAGAGTCCTGGGCCCTGCCCTCCCAGGGATAGAGTCCTGGGCCCTGTTCTACCAGGGTTAGAATCCTGGGCCCTGCCCTCCCAGGGTTAGAGTCCTGGGCACTGTTCTCCCAGGGTTAGAGTCCTGGGCCCTGCCTTCCCATTGTTAGAGTCCTGGGCCTGGGGTTAGAGTCCTGGGCCCTGCCCTCCCAGGGTTAGAGTCCTGGTCCCTGCCATCCCAGGGTTAGAGACCTGGGCTCTGCCCTCCCAGGGTTAGAGTCCTGGGCCCTGCCATCCCAGGGTTAGAGTCCTGGGCCCTGCCCTCCCAGGGTTAGAGTCCTGGGCACTGCCCTCCTAGGGTTAGAATCCTGGGCCCTGGGGTTAGAGTCCTGGGCCCTGCCCTCCCAGGATCAGAGTCCTGAGACCTGCCCTCCCAGGGTTAGAGTACTGGGCCCTGGGGTTAGAGTCCTGGGCCGGCCCTCCCAGGGTCAGAGACCTGGGCCCTGGGATTAGAGTCCTGGGCCCTGCCCTCCCAGGGTTAGAGTACTGGGCCCTGTTCTCCCAGGGTTAGAGTTCTGGGCCCTGTTCTCCCAGGTTTAGAGTCCTGCGCCCTGTTCTCCCAGGGTCAGAGTCCTGGGCCCTGCCCTCCCAGGGTTAGAGTCCTGGGCCCTGTTCTCCCAGGGTTAGAGTCCTGAGCCCTGCCCTCCCAGGGTTAGAATCCTGGGCCCTGCCCTCCCAAAGTTAGACTCCTGGGCCCTGATCTCCCATGGTTAGATTCCTGGGCCCTGTTCTCCCAGAGTTAGAGTCCTGGGCCCTGCCCTCCCAGGGTCAGAGTCCTGAGACCTGGGATTAGAATCCTGGGCCCTGCCCTCCCAGGGTTAGAGTCCTGGGCCCTGCCCTCCCAGGGTCAGAGTCCTGAGACCTGCCCTCCCAGGGTTAGAGTACTGGGCCCTATTCTCCCAGGGTTAGAGTTCTGGGCCCTGTTCTCCCAGGTTTAGAGTCCTGGGCCCTGTTCTCCAAGGGTTAGAGTTCTGAGCCCTGCCTTCCCAGGGTTAGAGTCCTGGGCCCTGCCCTCCCAAAGTTAGACTCCTGGGCCCTGTTCTCCCATGGTTAGATTCCTGGGCCCTGTTCTCCCAGGGTTAGAGTCCTGGGCCCTGCACTCCCAGAGTTAGAGTCCTGGGCCCCGCCCTCCCAGGGTTTGAGTCCTGGGCCCTGGGGTTAGAGTCCTGGGCCCTGCCCTCCCAAAGTTAGAGTCCTGGGCCCTGCCATCCCAGGGTTAGATTCCTGGGCCCTGCCCTCCCAGGGATAGAGTCCTGGGCCCTGTTCTACCAGGGTTAGAATCCTGGGCCCTGCCCTCCCAGGGTTAGAGTCCTGGGCACTGTTCTCCCAGGGTTAGAGTCCTGGGCCCTGCCTTCCCATTGTTAGAGTCCTGGGCCTGGGGTTAGAGTCCTGGGCCCTGCCCTCCCAGGGTTAGAGTCCTGGTCCCTGCCATCCCAGGGTTAGAGACCTGGGCTCTGCCCTCCCAGGGTTAGAGTCCTGGGCCCTGCCATCCCAGGGTTAGAGTCCTGGGCCCTGCCCTCCCAGGGTTAGAGTCCTGGGCACTGCCCTCCTAGGGTTAGAATCCTGGGCCCTGGGGTAGAGTCCTGGGCCCTGCCCTCCCAGGGTCAGAGTCCTGAGACCTGCCCTCCCAGGGTTAGAGTACTAGGCCCTGGGGTTAGAGTCCTGGGCCGGCCCTCCCAGGGTCAGAGACCTGGGCCCTGGGATTAGAGTCCTGGGCCCTGCCCTCCCAGGGTTAGAGTACTGGGCCCTGTTCTCCCAGGGTTAGAGTTCTGGGCCCTGTTCTCCCAGGTTTAGAGTCCTGCGCCCTGTTCTCCCAGGGTCAGAGTCCTGGGTCCTGCCCTCCCAGGGTTAGAGTCCTGGGCCCTGTTCTCCCAGGGTTAGAGTCCTGAGCCCTGCCCTCCCAGGGTTAGAATCCTGGGCCCTGCCCTCCCAAAGTTAGACTCCTGGGCCCTGATCTCCCATGGTTAGATTCCTGGGCCCTGTTCTCCCAGAGTTAGAGTCCTGGGCCCCGCCCTCCCAGGGTTAGAGTCCTGGGCCCTGGAGTTAGAGTCCTGGGCCCTGCCCTTCCAGGGTTAGAGTCCTGGGCCCTGCCATCACAGGTTTAGAGTCCTGGGCCCTGCCATCCAGGGTTTGAGTCCTGGACCCTGCCCTCCCAGGGATAGAGTCCTGGGTCCTGTTCTCCCAGGGTTAGAATCCTGGGCTCTGCCCTCCCAGGGTTAGAGTCCTGGGCACTGTTCTCCCAGGGTTAGAATCCTGGGCTCTGCCCTCCCAGGGTTAGAGTCCTGGCCACTGTTCTCCCAGGGATAGAGTCCTGGGCCCTGTTCTCCCAGGGTTAGAATCCTGGGCTCTGCCCTCCCAGGGTTAGAGTCCTGGGCACTGTTCTCCCAGGGTTAGAGTCCTGGGCTCTGCCCTCCCAGGATTGTAGTCCTGGGCACTGTTCTCCCAGGTTTAGAGTCCTGGGCCCTGCCCTCCCAAGGTTAGAGTCCTGGGCCCTGGGGTTAGAGTCCTGGGCCTTTCCCTCCCAGGGTTAGAGTCCTGGGCCCTGCCCTCCTATGGTTAGTGTCCTGGGCCCTGCCATCGCAGGGTTAGAGTCCTGGGCCCTGGGGTTAGAGTCCTGGGCCCTGCCCTCCCAGGGTCAGAGTCCTGAGACCTGCCCTCCCAGGGTTAGAGTACTGGGCCCTGGGTTTAGAGTCCTGGGCTTTGCCCTCCCAGGGTCAGAGACCTGGGCCCTGGGATAAGAGTCCTGGGCCCTGCCCTCCCAGGGTTAGAGTCCTGGGCCCTGCCCTCCCAGGGTCAGAGTCCTGAGACCTGCCCTCCCAGGGTTAGAGTATTGGGCCCTGTTCTCCCAGGGTTAGAGTTCTGGGCCCTGTTCTCCCAGGTTTAGAGTCCTGCGCCCTCTTCTCCCAGGGTCAGTGTCCTGGGCCCTGCCCTCCCAAGATTAGAGTCCTGGGCCCTGTTCTCCCAGGGTTAGAGTCCTGCGCGCTGCCCTCCCAGGGTTAGAGTCCTGGGCCCTGTTCTCCCAGGATTAGAGTCCTGAGCACTGCCCTCCCAGGGTTAGAGTCCTGAGCCCTGCCCTCCCAGGGTCAGAGTCCTGGGCCCTGCCCTCCCAGGGTTAGAGTCCTGAGACCTGCCCTCCCAGGGTTAGAGTATTGCGCCCTGTTCTCCCAGGGTTAGAGTCCTGCGTCCTGTTCTCCCAGGGTCAGAGTCCTGGGCCCTGCCCTCCCAGGGTTAGAGTCCTGGGCTCTGTTCTCCCAGGGTTAGAGTCCTGGGCCCTGGGGTTAGAGTCCTGGGCATCGCCCTCCCAGGGTTAGAGTCCAGGCCCTGGGGTTAGAGTCCTGGGCCCTGCCCTCCCAAAGTTAGAGTCATGGGCCCTGCCCTCCCAGGGATAGAGTCCTGGGCCCTGTTCTCCCAGGGATAGAGTCCTGGGCCCTGTTCTCCCAGGGTTAGAATCCTGGGCCCTGCCCTCCCAGGGTTAGAGTCCTGGGCACTGTTCTCCCAGGGTTAGAGTCCTGGGCCCTGCCTTCCCAGGGTTAGAGTCCTGGGCCCTGGGGTTGCAGTCCTGGGCCCTGCCCTCCCAGGGTTAGAGTCCTGGTCCCTGCCATCCCAGGGTTAGAGACCTGGGCTCTGCCCTCCCAGGGTTAGAGTCCTGGGCCCTGCCATCCCAGGGTTAGAGTCCTGGGCCCAGCCCTCCCAGGGTTAGAGTCCTGGTCCCTGCCATCCCAGGGATAGAGACCTGGGCTCTGCCCTCCCAGGGTTAGAGTCCTGGGCCCTGCCATCCCAGGGTTAGAGTCCTGGGCCCTGCCCTCCCAGGGTCAGAGTCCTGAGACCTGCCCTCCCAGGGTTAGAGTACTGGGCCCTATTCTCCCAGGGTTAGAGTTCTGGGCCCTGTTCTCCCAGGTTTAGAGTCCTGGGCCCTGTTCTCCAAGGGTTAGAGTTCTGAGCCCTGCCTTCCCAGGGTTAGAGTCCTGGGCCCTGCCCTCCCAAAGTTAGACTCCTGGGCCCTGTTCTCCCATGGTTAGATTCCTGGGCCCTGTTCTCCCAGGGTTAGAGTCCTGGGCCCTGCACTCCCAGAGTTAGAGTCCTGGGCCCCGCCCTCCCAGTGTTAGAGTCCTGGGCCCTGGGGTTAGAGTCCTGGGCCCTGCCCTCCCAAAGTTAGAGTCCTGGGCCCTGCCATCCCAGGGTTAGAGTCCTGGGCCCTGCCGTCCCAGGGATAGAGTCCTGGGCCCTGTTCTACCAGGGTTAGAATCCTGGGCCCTGCCCTCCCAGGGTTAGAGTCCTGGGCACTGTTCTCCCAGGGTTAGAGTCCTGGGCCCTGCCTTCCCATTGTTAGAGTCCTGGGCCTGGGGTTAGAGTCCTGGGCCCTGCCCTCCCAGGGTTAGAGTCCTGGTCCCTGCCATCCCAGGGTTAGAGACCTGGGCTCTGCCCTCCCAGGGTTAGAGTCCTGGGCCCTGCCATCCCAGGGTTAGAGTCCTGGGCCCTGCCCTCCCAGGGTTAGAGTCCTGGGCACTGCCCTCCTAGGGTTAGAATCCTGGGCCCTGGGGTTAGAGTCCTGGGCCCTGCCCTCCCAGGGTCAGAGTCCTGAGACCTGCCCTCCCAGGGTTAGAGTACTGGGCCCTGGGGTTAGAGTCCTGGGCCGGCCCTCCCAGGGTCAGAGACCTGGGCCCTGGGATTAGAGTCCTGGGCCCTGCCCTCCCAGGGTTAGAGTACTGGGCCCTGTTCTCCCAGGGTTAGAGTTCTGGGCACTGTTCTCCCAGGTTTAGAGTCCTGCGCCCTGTTCTCCCAGGGTCAGAGTCCTGGGCCCTGCCCTCCCAGGGTTAGAGTCCTGGGCCCTGTTCTCCCAGGGTTAGAGTCCTGAGCCCTGCCCTCCCAGGGTTAGAATCCTGGGCCCTGCCCTCCCAAAGTTAGACTCCTGGGCCATGATCTCCCATGGTTAGATTCCTGGGCCCTGTTCTCCCAGAGTTAGAGTCCTGGGCCCCGCCCTCCCAGGGTTAGAGTCCTGGGCCCTGGAGTTAGAGTCCTGGGCCCTGCCCTTCCAGGGTTAGAGTCCTGGGCCCTGCCATCACAGGTTTAGAGTCCTGGGCCCTGCCATCCAGGGTTTGAGTCCTGGGCCCTGCCCTCCCAGGGATAGAGTCCTGGGTCCTGTTCTCCCAGGGTTAGAATCCTGGGCTCTGCCCTCCCAGGGTTAGAGTCCTGGGCACTGTTCTCCCAGGGTTAGAATCCTGGGCTCTGCCCTCCCAGGGTTAGAGTCCTGGCCACTGTTCTCCCAGGGATAGAGTCCTGGGCCCTGTTCTCCCAGGGTTAGAATCCTGGGCTCTGCCCTCCCAGGGTTAGAGTCCTGGGCACTGTTCTCCCAGGGTTAGAGTCCTGGGCTCTGCCCTCCCAGGGTTGGAGTCCTGGGCACTGTTCTCCCAGGTTTAGAGTCCTGGGCCCTGCCCTCCCAAGGTTAGAGTCCTGGGCCCTGGGGTTAGAGTCCTGGGCCTTGCCCTCCCAGGGTTAGAGTCCTGGGCCCTGCCCTCCTATGGTTAGTGTCCTGGGCCCTGCCATCGCAGGGTTAGAGTCCTGGGCCCTGGGGTTAGAGTCCTGGGCCCTGCCCTCCCAGGGTCAGAGTCCTGAGACCTGCCCTCCCAGGGTTAGAGTACTGGGCCCTGGGGTTAGAGTCCTGGGCTTTGCCCTCCCAGGGTTAGAGTCCTGGGCCCTGGGGTTAGAGTCCTGGGCCCTGTTCTCCCAGGGTTAGAGTCCTGAGCCCTGCCCTCCCAGGGTTAGAATCCTGGGCCCTGCCCTCCCAAAGTTAGACTCCTGGGCCCTGATCTCCCATGGTTAGATTCCTGGGCCCTGTTCTCCCAGAGTTAGAGTCCTGGGCCCCGCCCTCCCAGGGTTAGAGTCCTGGACCCTGGAGTTAGAGTCCTGGGCCCTGCCCTTCCAGGGTTAGAGTCCTGGGCCCTGCCATCACAGGTTTAGAGTCCTGGGCCCTGCCATCCAGGGTTTGAGTCCTGGGCCCTGCCCTCCCAGGGATAGAGTCCTGGGCACTGTTCTCCCAGGGATAGAGTCCTGGGCCCTGTTCTCCCAGGGTTAGAATCCTGGGCCCTGCCCTCCCAGGGTTAGAATCCTGGGATCTGCCCTCCCAGGGTTAGAGTCCTGGGCACTGTTCTCCCAGGGTTAGAGTCCTGGGGCCTGCCCTCCCAGAGTTAGAGTCCTGGGCCCCGCCCTCCCAGGGTTAGAGTCCTGGGTCCTGGGGTTAGAGTCCTGGGCCCTGCCCTCCCAGGGTTAGAGTCCTGGGCCCTGCCATCACAGGTTTCGAGTCCTGGGCCCTGCCATCCAGGGTTTGAGTCCTGGGCCCTGCCCTCCCATGGATAGAGTCCTGGGCCCTGTTCTCCCAGGGATAGAGTCCTGGGCCCTGTTCTCCCAGGGTTAGAATCCTGGGCCCTGCCCTCCCAGGGTTAGAGTCCTGGGCACTGTTCTCCCAGGGTTAGAGTCCTGGGCCCTGCCTTCCCAGTGTTAGAGTCCTGAGACCTAGGGTTAGAGTCCTGGGCCCTGCTCTCCCAGGGTTAGAGTCCTGGTCCCTGCCATCCCAGGGTTAGAGTCCTGGGCTCTGCCCTCCCAGGGTTAGAGTCCTGGGCCCTGCCATCCCAGGGTTAGAGTCCTGGGCCCTGCCCTCCCAGGGTTAGAGTCCTGGGCCCTGGGGTTAGAGTCCTGGGCCCTGCCCTCCCAGGGTTAGAGTCCTGGGCCCTGCCCTCCTAGGGTTAGAGTCCTGGGCCCTGGGGTTAGAGTCCTGGGCCCTGCCCTCCCAGGGTCAGAGTCCTGAGACCTGCCCTCCCAGGGTTAGAGTACTGGGCCCTGGGGTTAGAGTCCTGGGCCCTGCCCTCCCAGGGTCAGAGACCTGGGCCCTGGGATTAGAGTCCTGGGCCCTGCCCTCCCAGGGATAGAGTCCTGGGCACTGTTCTCCCAGGGTTAGAATCCTGGGATCTGCCCTCCCAGGGTTAGAGTCCTGGACACTGTTCTCCCAGGGTTAGAGTCCTGGGGCCTGCCCTCCCAGAGTTAGAGTACTGGGCCCCGCCCTCCCAGGGTTAGAGTCCTGGGTCCTGGGGTTAGAGTCCTGGGCCCTGCCCTCCCAGGGTTAAGTCCTGGGCCCTGCCATCACAGGTTTAGAGTCCTGGGCCCTGCCATCCAGGGTTTGAGTCCTGGGCTCTGCCCTCCCAGGGTTAGAGTCCTGGGCCCTGCCCTCCCAGGGTTAGAGTCCTGGGCCCTGCCCTCCCAGTGTTAGAGTCCTGAGCCCTGCCCTCCCAGGGTTAGAGTCCTGGGCTCTGTTCTCCCAGGGTTAGAGTCCTGAGCCCAGCCCTCCCAGGGTTAGAGTCCTGGGCCCTGTTCTCCCAAGGTTAGAGTCCTGAGCCCTGTTCTCCCAGGGTTAAAGTCCTGGGCCCTGCCCTCCCAGGGTTAGAGTCCTGGGCCCTGGGGTTAGAGTCCTGGGCCCCGCACTCCCAGGGTTAGAGTCCTGGGCCCTGGGGTTAGAGTCCTGGGCCCTGCCCTCCCAAAGTTAGAGTCCTGGGCCCTGCCATCCCAGGGTTAGAGTCCTGGGCCCTGCCCTCCCAGGGATAGAGTCCTGGGCCCTGTTCTCCCAGGGATAGAGTCCTGGGCCCTGTTCTCCCAGGGTTAGAATCCTGGGCCCTGCCCTCCCAGGGTTAGAGTCCTGGGCCCTGGGGTTAGAGTCCTGGGCCCTGCCCTCCCAGGGTTAGAGTCCTGGGCCCTGCCATCCCAGGGTTAGAGTCCTGGGCCCTGCCCTCCCAGGGTTAGAGTCCTGGGCCCTGAGGTTAGAGTCCTGGGCCCTGCCCTCCCAGGGTCAGAGTCCTGAGACCTGCCCTCCCAGGGTTAGAGTCCTGGGCCCTGGGGTTAGAATCCTGGGCCCTGCCCTCCCAGGGTCAGAGACCTGTGCCCTGGGATTAGAGTCCTGGGCCCTGCCCTCCCAGGGTTAGAGTCCTGGGCCCTGCCCTCCCAGGGTCAGAGTCCTGAGACCTGCCCTCCCAGGGTTAGAGTACTGGGCCCTGTTCTCCCAGGGTTAGAGTTCTGGGCCCTGTTCTCCCAGGTTTAGAGTCCTGCGCCCTGTTCTCCCAGTGTCAGAGTCCTGGGCCCTACCCTCCCAGGGTTACAGTCCTGGGCCCTGTTCTCCCAGGGTTAGAGTCCTGCGCGCTGCCCTCCCAGGGTTAGAGTCCTGGGCCCTGCACTCCCAAAGTTAGAGTCCTGGGCCCTGTTCTCCCAGGGTTAGAGTCCTGGGCCCTGTTATCCCAGGGTTAGAGTCCTGGGCCCTGCCCTCCCAGGGTTAGAGTCCTGGGCCCTGGAGTTAGAGTCCTGAGCCCCGCCCTCCCAAAGTTAGAGTCCTGGGCCTTGCCATCCCAGGGTTAGAGTCCTGGGCCCTGCCCTCCCAGGGATAGAGTCCTGGGCCCTGTTCTCCCTGGGATAGAGTCCTGGGCCCTGTTCTCCCAGGGTTAGAATCCTGGGCCCTGCCCTCCCAGGGTTAGAGTCCTGGGCACTGTTCTCCCAGGGTTAGAGTCCTGGGCCCTGCCTTCCCAGGGTTAGAGTCCTGGGCCCTGGGGTTAGAGTCCTGGGCCCTGCCCTCCCAGGGTTAGAGTCCTGGTCCCTGCCATCCCAGGGTTAGAGTCCTGGGCCCTGCCCTCCCAGGGTTAGAGTCCTGGGCCCTGCCCTCCTCGGGTTAGAGTCCTGGGCCCTGGGGTTAGAGTCCTGGGCCCTGCCCTCCCAGGGTCAGAGACCTGGGCCCTGGGATTAGAGTCCTGGGCCCTGCCCTCCCAGGGTTAGAGTCCTGGGCCGTGCCCTCCCAGGGTCAGAGTCCTGAGACCTGCCCTCCCAGGGTTAGAGTCCTGGGCCCTGTTCTCCCAAGGTTAGAGTCCTGAGCCCTGTTCTCCCAGGGTTAGAGTCCTGGGCCCTGCCCTCCCAGGGTTAGAGTCCTGGGCCCTGGGGTTAGAGTCCTGGGCCCCGCCCTCCCAGGGTTAGAGTCCTGGGCCCTGGGGTTAGAGTCCTGGGCCCTGCCCTCCCAAAGTTAGAGTCCTGGGCCCTGCCATCCCAGGGTTAGAGTCCTGGGCCCTGCCCTCCCAGGGATAGAGTCCTGGGCCCTGTTCTCCCAGGGATAGAGTCCTGGGCCCTGTTCTCCCAGGGTTAGAATCCTGGGCCCTGCCCTCCCAGGGTTAGAGTCCTGGGCCCTGGGGTTAGAGTCCTGGGCCCTGCCCTCCCAGGGTTAGAGTCCTGGGCCCTGCCATCCCAGGGTTAGAGTCCTGGGCCCTGCCCTCCCAGGGTTAGAGTCCTGGGCCCTGAGGTTAGAGTCCTGGGCCCTGCCCTCCCAGGGTCAGAGTCCTGAGACCTGCCCTCCCAGGGTTAGAGTCCTGGGCCCTGGGGTTAGAGTCCTGGGCCCTGCCCTCCCAGGGTTAGAGTCCTGGGCCCTGCCCTCCCAGGGTCAGAGTCCTGAGACCTGCCCTCCCAGGGTTAGAGTACTGGGCCCTGTTCTCCCAGGGTTAGAGTTCTGGGCCCTGTTCTCCCAGGTTTAGAGTCCTGCGCCCTGTTCTCCCAGGGTCAGAGTCCTGGGCCCTACCCTCCCAGGGTTACAGTCCTGGGCCCTGTTCTCCCAGGGTTAGAGTCCTGCGCGCTGCCCTCCCAGGGTTAGAGTCCTGGGCCCTGCACTCCCAAAGTTAGAGTCCTGGGCCCTGTTCTCCCAGGGTTAGAGTCCTGGGCCCTGTTATCCCAGGGTTAGAGTCCTGGGCCCTGCCCTCCCAGGGTTAGAGTCCTGGGCCCTGGAGTTAGAGTCCTGAGCCCCGCCCTCCCAAAGTTAGAGTCCTGGGCCTTGCCATCCCAGGGTTAGAGTCCTGGGCCCTGCCCTCCCAGGGATAGAGTCCTGGGCCCTGTTCTCCCTGGGATAGAGTCCTGGGCCCTGTTCTCCCAGGGGTAGAATACTGGGCCCTGCCCTCCCAGGGTTAGAGTCCTGGGCACTGTTCTCCCAGGGTTAGAGTCCTGGGCCCTGCCTTCCCAGGGTTAGAGTCCTGGGCCCTGGGGTTAGAGTCCTGGGCCCTGCCCTCCCAGGGTTAGAGTCCTGGTCCCTGCCATCCCAGGGTTAGAGTCCTGGGCCCTGCCCTCCCAGGGTTAGAGTCCTGGGCCCTGCCCTCCTCGGGTTAGAGTCCTGGGCCCTGGGGTTAGAGTCCTGGGCCCTGCCCTCCCAGTGTCAGAGACCTGGGCCCTGGGATTAGAGTCCTGGGCCCTGCACTCCCAGGGTTAGAGTCCTGGGCCGTGCCCTCCCAGGGTCAGAGTCCTGAGACCTGCCCTCCCAGAGTTAGAGTACTGGGCCCTGTTCTCCCAGGGTTAGAGTTCTGGGCCCTGTTCTCCCAGGTTTAGAGTCCTGCGCCCTGTTCTCCCAGAGTCAGAGTCCTGGGCCCTGCCCTCCCAGGGTTAGAGTCCTGGGCCCTGTTCTCCCAGGGTTAGAGTCCTGAGCCCTGCCCTCCCAGGGTTAGAGTCCTGGGCCCTGCCCTCCCAGGGTTAGAGTCCTGGGCCCTGTTCTCCCAGGGTCAGAGTCCTGGGCCCTGCCCTCCCAGGGTTAGAGTCCTGGGCCCTGCCCTCCCAAAGTTAGACTCCTGGGCCCTGTTCTCCCATGGTTAGCTTCCTGGGCCCTGTTCTCCCAGGCTTAGAGTCCTAGGCCCTGCCCTCCCAGGGTTAGAGTCCTGGGCCCTGGGGTTAGAGTCCTGGGCCCTGCCCTTCCAGGGTTAGAGTCCTGGGCCCTGCCATCACAGGTTTAGAGTCCTGGGCCCTGCCATCCAGGGTTTGAGTCCTGGGCCCTGCCCTCCCAGGGATAGAGTCCTGGGCCCTGTTCTCCCAGGGTTAGAGTCCTGGGCCCTGCCTTCCCAGGGTTAGAGTCCTGGGCCCTGCCATCACAGGGTTAGAGTCCTGGGCCCTGCCTTCCCAGGGTTAGAAATTGAAGGTAATCTTTTGACTGGAATTAGAAATTGTTTGGGAGGCAAGAGATAAGGACCTAGAAATCCCCCTGGTGTAGTGCTGGCCATTAAGGTTATTTTAGCTCACCAAATGGCAGTGGCCTCACTTTCACGCGTTTCCAGCGCAGGAAACGGAGGTCTACATTTTGATGATGGACATAGCGCTGCCATTGACAGCGCTGGCCTCTGAAATGTAAATTTGATTGCAGTCAGCTTGCAATGTCTGACTTGATGTCACAACTGCTAACTTGGATGTTTTCACTCACCATTAAAGAAAGAAAGACTTGCATTTATATAGCGACTTTCACGACCAGCGGACATCTCAAAGCGCTTTACAGCCACTAAAGTACTTTTGGAGTATAGTCACTGTTGTAATGTAGGAAACGCGGCAGCCAACTTGTGCACAACAAACTCCCACAAACAGCAATGTGATAATGACCAGATCATCTGTTTTTGTGATGTTGATTGAGGGATAAATTATTGGCCAGGACACCGGTGATAACTCCCCTGCTCCTCTTCGAAATAGTGCCATGGGATCTTTTGCGTCCACCTGAGAGGGCAGACGGGGCCTTGGTTTAACGTCTCATCTGAAAGACGGCACCTCTGACAGTGCAGCACTCCCTCAATACTGCACTTGAGTGTCAGCCTCGAGTTATGTACCTAAGTTCCTGGAGTTGGACTATACCTCACAATCTTGATTCATATGATAGGCAGTCCCTCGAAATCGAGGAAGACTTGCTTCCACTCTAAAAGTGAGTTCTCAGGTGACTCTACAGTCCAATATGGGAATAACATTCTCTGTCACAGGTGGGGCAGACAGTGCTTCAAGGAAACGGTGGGGGACGGGAGTGGAGGGGGAGTCTGGTTTTCTGCATGTTCCTTCCGCTGTCTGCACTTGATTTCTGCATGCTCTCGGCGACAAGAATAGAGGTGCTCAGCGCTCTCCTGGATGCTCTTCCTCCACTTAGGATGGTTTGGGCCAGGGATTCCCAGGTGTTGGTGGGGATCTTGCACTTTATCAAGGAGGCTTTGAGGGTGTCCTTGAAACGTTTCCTCTGCCCAACAAAAACATACTCCAGTGAGAAGGAAAGACTTTAAGAGAAGGGATAACCGTCCGTGGCTAACTAAGGAAATAAGGGATGGTATCAAATTGAAAACAAGGGCATACAATATGGTCAAGACTAGTGGGAGGCCAGAGGATTTGGAAAAACCAGCAAAGAATGACTAAAAAAATAATAAAGCGAAAGAAGATAGATTATGAAAGTAAACTAGCACAAAATATAAAAACAGATAGTAAGAGTTTTTACAGGTACATAAAAAGGAAAAGAGTGGCTAAAGTAAATGTTGGTCCCCTAGATGATTTAATAATCGGGGAATTAATAATCGGGACCAGGGAAATGGCAGTGATTTTCAACAAATATTTTGTATCGGTCTTCACAGTAGTATAGTGAATAATCAAGGGGCTTTCGGTAGGGAGGAACAATCACTATCACAAAAGAATTAGTACTCGGTAAACTAATGGGACAAAAGGTGGCCAAGTCCTGATGGCCTGCACCCTAGAGTTGTAAAATAAGTGGTTACAGAGATAGTGGATGCATTGGTGGTAATCTACCAAAATTCCCTGGATTCTGGGGAGGTCCCAACAGATTGGAAAACCTCAAATGTAACGCCCCTATTTAAAAAAGGAGTCAGACAGAAGCAATAAACTATAGACTGGTTAGCCTAACATCTGTCATTGGGAAAATGCTGGAGTCCATTATTAAGGAAGCAATAGCAGGACATTTGGAAAAGCATAATTCAATCAAGCAAAGTCAGCATGGTTTTATGGAAGGGAAATCATGTTTGACAAATTTATTGGAGTTCTTCGAGGATGTAATGTGCAGGGTGGATAAGGGGGTACCAGTGGATGTGGTGTATTTGGATTTCCAGAAGGTATTCAATAAGGTGCCACATGAAAGGTTACTGCACAAGGTAAAACTTCACGGGGTTGGGGGTAATATATTAGCATGGATAGAGGATTGGCTAAATAACAGAAAACAGAGTCAGGATAAACGGGTCATTTTCTGGTTGGCAAACAGGAACTAGTGGAGTGCCAAAGGGATCGGTGTTGGGGGCTCAACTATTTACAATTTATATAAATGACTTGGATGAAGGGACCGAGTGTAATGTAATCAAGTTTGCTGATGATACAAAGATGGGTGGGAAAGCAAATTGTAAGGAAGACACAAAAAAATCTGCAAATGGATATAGACACACTAAGTGAATGGGAAAACATTTGGCAGATGGAGTATAATGCAGGAAAATGTGAGGTCATCCACGTTGGCAGAAAAAAGTAGAAAAGCATCGTATAATTTAAATAGAAAAAAATTGCAAAATGCTGCAGTACAGCGGGACCTTGGGGTACTTGTGCATGAAACACAAAAAGTTCGAATGCAGGTACTGCAAGTAATCAGGAAGGCAAATAGAATGTTGGCCTTTATTGCAAGGGGGAGAGAGTATAAAAACAGAGAAGTCCTGCTAAAACTGTACAGGGGATTGGTGAGGCCACACCTGAAGTACTGCATGCAGTTTTGGTCTCCGTATTTAAGAAAGGATATACTAGCATTGGAGACTGTTCGGAGAAGGTACACCAGGTTGATTCCGTAGATGATGGGGTCGACTTATGAAGATAGGTTGAGTAGGTTGGGGCTATACTCATTAGAGTTCAGAAGAATGAGAGGTGATTTTATCGAACCATATAAGATAATTAAAGGGCTGGACAAGATGGATGCAGAGAGGATATTTCCACTCATAGGGGAAACTAAAACTAGGGGACATAGTCTTAGAATAAGGGGGTCGCCTATTTAAAACTGAGATGAGGAGGAATTTCTTCTCTCAGATGGTTGTAAATCTGTGGAATTCTCAGCCCCAAAGAGTTGTGGAGGCCGGGTCATTGAATATATTTAAGGCAGAATTAGACAGATTTTTGAGCGATAAAGAAATAAAGGGTTATGGGGAGTGGGCAGGGAAGTGGAACTGAGTCCATGATCAGATCAGCCATGATCTTATTAAATGGCGGAGCAGGCTCGAGGGGTGAAATGGACTACTCCTGCTCCTATTTCTTGTGTGCTTGTGTTCACGTGGGGCTCGATTGCCATGTAGGAGTTCCGATTAGAGCGCTTGCTTTGGGAGTCTCGTGTCGGGTCCGCCCAATGGAGCTGGTTGAGTGTGATCAGTGCTTCGTTGCTGGGGATGTTGGCCTGAGTGAGAACACTGACATTGGTGCGTCTATCCTCCCAGGGGATTTGCAGGATCTTGCGGAGGCAGTGCTGATGATACTTCTCCAGCACTTTGAGGCGTCTACTGTATATGGTCCATGTCTCTGAGCCATATAGGAGGGCGGGTATCATTACAGCCCTGTAGACCATAAGCTTGATGCCAATTTTGAGGTCCTGGTCTTCAAACACTCTCTTCCTCAGGCGACCGAAGGCTGCACTGACACACTGGAAGCAGTGTTGGGCCTCGTCATCCAGGTCTACCCTTGCTGATAGTAGGCTCCCGAGGTATGGAAAATGGTCCATGTTGTCCAAGGCTGCACCGTGGATTTTGATTACGGGGTGCGGGGGGCGGGCAGGGTGCGCAGAAGTGCTGTGTGCCGGGGTCAGGTTGATGGAGGACCTTTCTCTTATGGATGTTTCATGTAATGCCCATGTTTTCGTATGCTGATGTTGATGATGGATTGGAGTTCCGCCTCTGAATGTGCTCAGACGCAAGCGTTGTCCGCGTACTGTAGTTCAATGACAGAGGTTGGGACGGCCTTGGATCTAGCCTGGAAGCGACAAAGGTTGAACAGATTCTCATTGGTTCTATAGTTCAATTCCACTTCAGTGGGGAGCTTGTTGAGAGTGAGATGGAGCATTGCAGCAAGGAAGATTGAGAAAAGCGTTCGCGCAATGACGCAGCCCTGCTTAACCCAGGTCTGGACATGAATTAGATCTGTGGTGGATCCGTTGGTCAGGATCACAGCTTGCATGTCATCGTGGAACTGGCGGAGGATGGTGACAAACTTTTGGGGTAGCTGAAACGGAGGAGGACGCTCTATATTCCCTCATGGTTGACAGGGTCACAGGCCTTTGTGAGCACAAGCAAAGCCATGTACAATGCTTGGTGCTGTTCCCCAACTTCTCCTGTGGTTGTCGCGCGGTGGATATCATATCCGTTGTACCACTTAGTGGATGGAATCCGCATTGTGACCCTGGGAGGAGCTTTTCAGCCATGTGAAGAAGACGATTGAGGAGGATTCTTCCGATGACTTTCCCAGTGGCCGACAGCAGGGAGAGTCCTCTGCAGTTGCTGCAGTTGGTCTTGCCCCTTTTTTGAAGATGGTCACGGTTACGGAAATCTCCCGGCATGCCCTCTTCCTTCCAGTTAAGAGAGATGAGGTCATGCACTCGGGCCAATAGTGCTTCTCTGCCATACTTTAGTGCCTCAGCAGGGATTCCATCTGCTCCTGATGCCTTGTTGTTCTTGAGCTGACGGAATATTAGCCAGGACACCGTGGATAACTCCCCTGCTTTTCTTCGAAATAGTGCCATGGGACCTTTTACGTCCACCTGAGAGGGCAGACGGGGTCTCGGTTTAACATCTCATCTGAAAGATGGATGCTCCGACAGTGCAGCACTCCCTCAGTACTGCACTTGAGTGTCAGCCGAGAGTTATGTGCCTAAGTTCCTGGAGTGGACTGTACCCCACAAACTTGATTACACTGGATCCGAACCACGCACAGAAAAGTGTGCGTCAAGCAGTCCTGCAGAGACGTTGTCAGCGCCTCTTAAAGGAACTCACACATCTTTCAGGTAAGTTTGGATTTCAGCAATTGGACTTAAAAAAAACATTTTATTGAAGTCGTGGGCAGTGGCTGAGGGCAATGGAGTATAAAGTTTTTGATGTGTGCAGGGTGAGTTCCTGGACATTTGCAAGGCTTCGGCTGGTAAAGGAAAGCCTCAAAGAAGGCAGAAAATGCTGGAAATACTCAGCAAGTCAGGCAGCATCCGTGGAGAGAGAGTCCAGGTCAAGATGGTGCTAAGTGTTTCCAGCCATTTCTGCATTTAGTTTTGATTTCCAGCATCCCCTCAGTGGGAAGAGGAGGACACAGAAGAGGAGGAAGCAGAAGGAAAGATGCAACGCAGACAGCCCCTTTCTGGCCGGGATATCCCAGATGGAATCATTCCCCTGCAGTACCAGTGAGCACAAGTCCAATTCCCCTTTCAACATTAGTCCCACACCTTGTTGTGTATCTGTAAAGCATGCACGTCCATGTTCCTCCACCAGGGAGCTCATCTCCTGAAGTCCCAAGGGATCCCAGCATCCCTTGGGAGCACTGTATATAAGCCGGCCCCTAAGGCCTGTTCCTCACTCTGGAGTGCCTTATTAAAGACTGAGGTCACTGTTACTTTAACCTCCCTGTGTGCAGTTTCATCTGTGTTAGGAACACAATAACTGATGACGAGAATATGAATCCAATGCAAAGATGCAGCAAACTGTGGGCATCCTGGAGAAGTTCTCGGAGGGTGAGGACTGAGAAGCCTATGTCGAACGGCTAGACCAGTACTTTGTAGCCAATGAGCTGGACGGAGAAGGAAGCGCTGCAAAAAGTAGAGCAGACCTCCTCACAGTCTGCAGGGCACCAACCTACAGTCTCTTCTGGCTCCAGTGAAACCCACAGATAAGTCGTATGAGGAGCTGTGTACACTGGTTCGGGAGCATCTTAACCTGAGGGAGAGCATGCTGATGGCGAGGTATCGGTTCTACACGTGCCAACAATCTGAAGGTCAGGAAGTGGCGAGCTACGTCGCCAAGCTAAGGCGACATGTAGGACAATGTGAGTTTGATGGCAACCTGGAGCAAATGCTGAGAGACCTTTTTGAACTGGGCATTGGTCACGAGATCATCCTACGAAAACTTTTGACTGTAGAGACACCGACCCTCAGTAAGGCCATTGCGATAGCACAGGCGTTTATGTCCACCAGTGATAACACCAAACAAATCTCTCAGCACACAAGTGCTAGCAATGTTCATAAATTAACTGGAACTGTGTTTACGAGCAGAAACCATGAGTCTGCAACTGCCAGCAGGCCTCAGGTGACCCAGATGACTCAGAGTCCCCAAAAAAGGATGAATGCAAGGCAATTCACACTTTGTTGGCATTGTGGAGGCTTCCATTCAGCCTATTCATGCCGCTTCAAAGGGTATGTTTGCAAGAGCTGTGGAACAATGGGGCACCTCCAACGAGCTTGCAAACGAGCTGCAAGCTTTGCAAAACCTGCTAACCACCACGTGGCAGAGGAAGATCGGTCCATGGTGGATCAAAGCAATTTCGAGCGTGTATTGTATAGGGTTAATCACATAGGGTTAATTATGATATTCCGACATTTACAGTGTGTTTCTGCTTCATACCTCGTGGAAAGTTGTTGATGCAGAGAGAGAGAGAGACCTTGATGCGCACACCATCTTGTTTATGGGACGGTCGGTGCCTCGAGGTCTCATGCTTTGTGGAAGAACAGCTGGGGCCTTACTGATTAGGAGTTGGCCATAAGCTACATGCAGGGTTTGTTCAATAGTATAAAGGAACGGAACTGTCCAGTAGCTCTTTGAACTTCACCTTGGACCGTGATTCACGAGCGGTGCCGGGACCCCCAAAGCTCCTGACCAGCCGTCGTTGCGGAGTTCCCGACGGGATGAAGGCTGGGAGCTTTGTTGCATCTTATCATACTTCTCTTTTCTTCATAAACTGTATTATGTTTCTTTTCTCTCAGTAAACGGTGTTTTATCTTTACTTCATTTGTCTTGTCTCTTATTTAACATTCATCCAGATCCCGAACCTGGGTCTATTATTATCGATCCAAAACATTTTGGCGCCATGAACAGGATCTGGTAAAATGTTTAAGAGAAAAGACAAGAAGCAGTCTCCTCCTGCGGGAGAGAAGTATAGAACACCAGGGTGGAGCACGAGGGATGAGGGTTTTGGCTCTCTTGCCAATGTGCTAGCCCGGTTTGGACCTCCACAACATTGGGATACGCAGTTATTGGAACAGAGCAAAGATAGAACCCTACCCCACGCGGTACTGTCTCTCCTGGAGGAAGCGGGCTTCCCACAGGAGAAAAATAGTCCCCCACAAATGGGATGGATTTTGTTGACAGCATTAAGGTAGATGTGTAAACAACGTAAGTAAAGTGAGGCAGAAAACCTACAGTTAAAAACAGCTGTTCAGGTTTTGGAAAGTCAAAACTCGACTCTGACTGAAGCGGTCCGCACTGCACAAGAACGGGTGGATAAAGTCAATGAACAATCAGAAACTTTAATATGCCGTCTGGCAACAGTACAAAATTTTTTAAAAGCCAGACAACGGAAATTACAGATAGATCGGTCAAAGGTGAGTGCATTGGTAGTTGGACCCACTTGGGATCCGACTCGTTGGGACGGAGACATCTGGTACTTCTCTGACTCAGAATATGAGTGGACAGATGGAGAGCGGGGGGAACGGGAGGAAACTAAAGACCCTCCCTCATACAATGCGAGCATGGAAGCTAGACCCCTTATGACAAATAAGATGAAACAGCAAGATGGGGAACAGCCGGTAACCACTAGAGGGGTGCGTGACTTCACCACTAGTGAGTTACAAGAAATAAGGTCTCGATTTCGCAAAAAAACCGGGGAATCATTGTCAGAATGGCAAACCCGGATTTGGGATCAGGGAGCATCAGGTGTAATACTTAACCCCGAAGAGTTAACAAAAATGGACTACAATGTCACAGCAGTGCTACGGAATGTCCAGGGCACAGGTTCGCTATGGGACATAGTTCCGATAGGGGTCTGGCAAAAATATCCCTCTGCCATTGATTGGGAAGGCGAGGTAAAACCTTGGAATACTATGGCGGAGGGTGCGATACAGTTGCGCAACATGGCAACACAGGGCGGATTATATCACCAACCATATGGGGGGCCAGATCAGGAGCTCTTTACGGCAGGAATGCGGAGCAGGCTGATGAAGAGTGGCCCTCCTATGATGAGGGGTGCGCTACTCGCATTATTGGGACCAGCCCAAGGGCAGCGGGTGGGGCACGCTTGCCTATTGTTAGGACAGTTAGAGGATGTAGAAGATAGTGTGCGAGAGTCAAGAATGGCTAATGCAGAGGGGGATCGGGACCAGCGACAAGGTTCGACCTCTGGAAAAGATACAGAGTCAGGAAAGACAAAAAAAAGAAGTACGCGGAAGGACATGTTCGCGGCTTTACTGAAGGCAGGGGTCCCCAAGGAAAAAATTGATGGAATTCCAACAGGAGCAATGTATTCTATGTGGAAGCAACACTGTGTCCAAGGAATAGGGAAGGGTGAAAGGAGGGAGGTAAGGGAGACTAAGTCAGATAGCGATAAGTCTGCGGATGCGGAGAAACCACCTCCCGCTAGCCTATACCCCAACGTAGAAGAGCTGTGGAAGGCTAGTAATCCCCTTGACTAGGGGTGTGGCCAGCATCCGGGAGTACTCCCCGTTAGAACCTCATCAACCCAAGCTTCCGGGGACCTGAGGCCACACATTCCGATTACGATACATTGGCAGGGGGGGAACATACAAAGAGATGTTGCTTTACTAGACACAGGGGCAGAAGTTACTATTATCCATGGAAATCCTAGGAAACACACAGGGACCCGTATGATGATTAATGGGTTCGGAGGGGCATAAATGCCCACTGTCCGAACAACTATCAGAATGGTGTTGGGAAATGGGCCTCCGCGCTGGGTAACGGTCTTAATATCGGCAGTAAAGGAACATATTATTGGGATGGACCTTTGAAAGGGAATCACACACAACACCTCATTCGGGCGATTCTCATTCGGGATCCGGGCGATCACTGTGATTGCAGGGAAGCAAAGTGGGAACCAGTGGTAATACCATGGCCATCGCGTATAGTGACTATGAAACAGTACTGAATACCTGGGGGACACAAAGAAATAGGGGAAACCATACAAGGACTCTTGGAGGCGGGTATCATTAGACATGCGGTGTCCCCCTACAATAGCCCTGTTTGGCCTGTGCAGAAATCCGACAAAAGTTGGAGGATGACTGTGGACTACCGACAGCTGAACAAATTTGCCCCTCCCCGGCAACCACTGTCCCAGATGTAGTAACTATAATAGAGCGGCTGTCTGAAGAAGGTGCGGAGTGGTATGCGGTAATCGACCCGGCCAATGCCTTTTTCTCCATTCCAATAGCGGAAGAATCCAAGGACCAGTTTACATTCACTTGGGAAGGGAGGCAATAAACGTTTAAACGCCTACCTCAAGGTTACCTACATAGCCCTACTCTATGCCACGGATTGGTGGCCCGGGACCTAGACATGTGCAAGTTGGCTCCTAATATCTCACTGGTACACCACATCGATGATGTACTAATAAGGGGGCCCACCAAGGCAGTGGTGTCAGAAGCCCTAGCTACTTTAGTCCAACACATGCGAGACAGGGGCTGGGAGATAAATCCGAAGAAGGTGCAGGGCCCTAGCCAGACTGTCCAGTTTCTGGGGATCCAATGGTCTCGGGGTGAGCGCATCATACCCGAGCATGTGAAGAATAAAATTCAAGAAATGGCCACCCCCACGAATGAAACTGAGACACAACGGTTTGTGGGACTACTGGGTTACTGGAGGAGACACATACCTCACCTCACGATGTTATTAAAACCACTGTATGCCATAACACGAAAAAAGGCCAACTTTGAGTGAGGAAAGGAACAGAAGGTGGCTTTTGATGCAGCCAAAGAAGCCGTAGCTAATGCTTTACCCGAGCCCCGCGAGTGCCTGCCAGCCTTTTGAGCTACAGGTATCCGTTACCAATGATACTGCAGTATGGAGTTTGTGGCAGGTTCAACATGGCACTTGTATACCGTTAGAGTTCTGGTCTAGAAAATTGACAGATGCTGCTACTCGTTACACTCCATTTGAGAAACAATTATTAGCATGTTATTGGGCCCTAACAGAAACAGAAGGACAGACAGGGGATGACAAAGTCAGTTTAAGACCAGACCTACCCATATGAGACACACAAGGTCGGGCGAGCGCAGCAAAGCTCGATATTGCGCTGGAAATGGTATCTTGCAGACAGAGCAAGTAAAGGAAAAGAAGGAATCACCAGAGTGCATGAGCATGTGGCTGAATACCCACAAATAGCTGAGAGTGAACTTACGCAGTCGTCTGTCAGTTTAAGCAAAGAGTCACCGATCTCCTGGGGCGGGTCTTTTGAACAGTTAACACCTGAAGAACGTAGCCATGCCTGGTACACAGATAGCTCAGGGTCTGGCGAAACGGCCTTCGGCGATGGTGAGCCGCTGCCTTCAATCCAAAAACCCAGATAATTGTGCATGATGAGGGCGTGGGAGGCTCCAGCCAGCTAGCAGAACTAGTAGCTGACGTCCTTGCGTTCGAAGAGGAACAGCAACAAGTACACATATATACTGTCTCATGGGCAGTAGCCAATGGCATGGCAAGCTGGATGCAAAACTGGCATGAACAGAACTAGCAAATAACTGGGAAAGACTTGTGGGGAAAGCACCTGTGGGAACATAGAAACATCGAAATATAGAAAATAGGTGCAGGAGTAGGCCATTCAGCCCTTCGAGCCTGCACTGCCATTCAATGAGTTCATAGCTGAACATGCAACCTCAGTACCCCATTCCTGCTTTCTCGCCATACCCCTTGATCCCCCTAGTAGTAAGGACTACATTGAGCTTCTTTTTGAATATATTTAGTGAATTGGCCTCAACAACGTTCTGTGGGAGAGAATTCCACAGGTTCACCATTCTCTGGGTGAAGAAGTTTCTCCTCATCTCAGCCTAAATGGCTTATCCCTTACCCATAGACTGTGACTCCTGGTTCTGGACTTCCCCAACATTGGGAATGTTTTTCCTGCATCTAACCTGTCGAAACCCATCAGAATTTTAAACGTTTCTATGAGATCCCCTCTCATTCTTCTGAACTCCAGTGAATACAAGCCCAGTTGATCCAGTCTTTCTTGATATGTCAATCCCGCCATCCAGGGAATTAGTCTGGTGAACCTTCAATAGCAAGAATGTCCTTCCTCAAGTTAGGAGACCAAAACTGTACACAATACTCCAGGTGTGGCCTCACCAAGGCCCTGTACAACTGTAGTAACACCTCCCTGCCCCTGTACTCAAATCCCCTCGCTATGAAGGCCAACATGCCATTTGCTTTCTGAACCGCCTGCTGTACCTGCATGCCAACCTTCAATGACTAATGTACCATGACACCCAGGTCTTGTTGCACCTCCCCTTTTCCTAATCTGTCACCATTCAGATAATAGTCTGTCTCTCTGTTTTTACAACCAAAGTGGATAACCTCACATTTATCCATATTATACTTCATCTGCCATGCATTTGCCCACTCACCTAACCTATCCAAGTCACTCTGCAGTCTCATAGCATCCTCCTCGCAGCTCACACTGCCACCCAACTTAGTGTCATCTGCAAATTTGGAGATACTACATTTAATCCCCTCGTCTAAATCATTAATGTACAATGTAAACAGCTGGGGCCCCAGCACAGAACCTTTCGGTACCCCACTAGTCACTGCCTGCCATTCTGAAAAGTACCCATTTACTCCTACTCTTTGTTTCCTGTCTGCCAACCAGTTCTCAATCACGTCAGCACACTACCCCCAATCCCATGTGCTTTAACTTTGCACATTAATCTCTTGTGTGGGACCTTGTCGAAAGCCTTCTGAAAGTCCAAATACACCACATCAACTGGTTCCCCCTTGTCCACTCTACTGGAAACATCCTCAAAAAATTCCAGAAGATTTGTCAAGCATGATTTCCCATGCGGACTTGGACCTATCATGTCACCTCTTTCCAAATGCGCTGCTATGACATCCTTAATAATTGATTCCATCATTTTACCCACTACCGATGTCAGGCTGACTGGTCTATAATTCTCTGTTTTCTCTCTCCCTCCTTTTTTAAAAAGTGGGGTTACATTGGCTACCCTCCACTCGATAGGAACTGATCCAGAGTCTATGGAATGTTGGAAAATGACTGTCAATGCATCCGCTATTCCCAAGGCCACCTCCTTAAGTACTCTGGGATGCAGACCATCAGGCCCTGGGGATTTATCGGCCTTCAATCCCATCAATTTCCCCAACACAATTTCCTGATGAATAAAGATTTCCCTCAGTTCCTCCTTCTTACTAGACCCTCTGACCCCTTTTATATCCGGAAGATTGTTTGTGTCCTCCTTAGTGAATACCGAACCAAAATACTTGTTCAATTGGTCTGCCATTTCCTTGTTCCCCGTTATGACTTCCTCTGATTCTGACTGCAGGGGACCTACATTTGTCTTTACTAACCTTTTTCTCTTTACATATCTATAGAAGCTTTTGCAGTCCATTTTAATGTTCGCTGCAAGCTTCCTCTCGTACTCTATTTTCCCTGCCCTAATCAAACCCTTTGTCCTCCTCTGCTGAGTTCTGAATTTCTCCCAGTTGCGACAACGGTCACTGACCTTATGGTACACCATTGGTGGAACATCTTTTACGGATGGTCCCCATCCACCGCTTTGAAGCTGTTAATACATCCTATCGTTGTTTTACTCGTCGTGTTATTACTGATATTACTGTTTATATGTATTCTTTGGTGTAGATTACGGGCATTGCTTGCGCATACTCAACGTGTAACTGATGCATTACGCCTTCAACTCGATTATATTACTTAGAATGTCTAAATATCAAGGGTGGATTGTATTGTATAGGGTTAATCACAAAGGATTAATTATGATATTCCAACATTTACAGTGTGTTTTCTGCTTCATGCCTCGTGGAATGATGTTGATGCAGAGAGAGAGAGAGAGACCTTGATGCGCACGCCATCTTGTTTATGGGATGGTCGGCGCCTCGAGGTCTCATGCTTTGTGGAAAACAGCTGGGGCCTTACAGATTAGGAGTTGACCATAAGTCACATGCACCCATGTTTGTTCAATAGTATAAAGGAACAGAACTGTCTAGTAGCTCTTTGAACTTCACCTTGGACCGTGATTCGCGAGCGGTGTCGGGACCCCCAAGACTCCTGACCAGCCGTCGTTGCGGAGTTCCCGACGGGCCGAAGGCTGTGAGCTTTATTGCATCTTATCATACTTCTCTTTTCTTCATAAACTGTATTATGTTTCTTTTCTCTCAGTAAACGGTGTTTTATCTTTACTTCATTTGTCTTGTCTCTTATTTAACATTCATCCAGATCCCGAACCTGGGTCTATTATTATGCTCCAAAACAGAGCCTCAGAGAGAGGAGGCAGATGCTGAAGTACACGGGGTGCGCACATTTTCGATGAAATGTCCACCTATAATGCTAAACGTAAAATTGAATGGCTTTCCCGTAGCCATGGAACTGGACAGTGGCGATAGCCAATCCATCATGAGTAAAAAGATGTTTGAGAGACTGTGGTGCAACAAGGCACTCAGACCAGCCCTGAGCCGCATCCACACGAAACTGAGAATGTACACCAAAGAGCGTATCACTGTCCTTGGCAGTGCCATGGTCAAGGTCACCAACGAGGGCAAGGTGCATGAACTGCCACTCTGGATTGTCCTGGGCGATGGCCCCACACTGCTTGGAAGGAGCTGACTGGGCAAAATATGCTGGAACTGGGATGACATCCGAGCGCTATCACATGTCGATGAGGCCTTATGTACCCAGGTTCTTAAACATATTTCCTTCCCTTTTTGAGCCAGGCATTGGAAACTTTTTCGGGGCGAAGGTGCGGATCCACTTGATCCCAGAAACACGACCCATTCACCACAAGGCGCGAGCGGTACCTCACATGATGAGGGAGAGAGTGGAAATCGAGCTGGACAGGCTGCAACGCGAGGGCATCATCTCCTCAGTGGAATTCTGCGAGTGTGCTAGCCCAATTGTTCCAGACTCAAAAGTGATGGCACGGTCAGGATCTGTGGCGATTATAAAGTAACTATTAATCGTTTCTCGCTACAGGACCAATACCCGCTACCTAAGGCAGACAACCTATTTGCGACGTTGGCAGGAGGCAAGACGTTCACAAGCTCGACGTGACTTTGGCCTACATGACGCAGGAGCTGGAGGAGTCTTCGAAGGGCCTCACCTGCATCAACACGCACAAGGGACTGTTCATCTACAACAGATGCCCGTTTGGAATTCGTTCGGCTGCAGCGATCTTCCAGAGAAACATGGAGAGCCTACTCAGGTCGGTACCACACACGGTGGTTTTTCAGGATGACATATTGGTCATGGATCGGGACACCGCCGAGCACCTACAAAACCTGGAGGAGGTCCTCCAGCGACTGGATCACATAGGGCTGCGGCTGAAGAGGTCAAAATGCATCTTCATGGCAACAGAAGTGGAGTTTTTGTGGGGAAAGATCGCGGCGGACGCATTCGGCCCACAGACACCAAGACAGAGGCTATCAGGAATGCGCCCAGGCCACAGAACGTCACGGAGCTGCGGTCGTTCCTGGGACTCCTCAACTATTTTGGTAACTTCCTACCAGGGTTAAGCACCCTTTTAGAGCCCCTACATGTGTTATTGCGTAAAGGTGAGAACTGGGTATGGGGAAAAAAAACAAGTAATTGCTTTTGAGAAAGCCAGAAACATTTTATGCTCCAACAAGCTGCTTGTATTGCATAACCCATGTAAAAGACGTGTGCTAGCATGTGATGCGTCGTCATATGGAGTCGGGTGTGTATTACAACAAGCTAACGTTTACTTGTCGCCTATGCTTCCAGGAGCTTGTCTAATGCCGAGAGGGCCGACAGCATGATTGAGAAAGAGGCATTAGCGTGTGTGTTCGGGGTAAAGAAAATGCATCAATACCTGTTTGGCCTCAAATTTGAGCTGGAAACCGATGACACGCCCCTCACATCCCTGTTCGATGAAAACAAGGGAATAAATACTAATGCCTCAGCCCACATACAAAGGTGGGCACTCGCGCTAGCAGCTTATAACAATACCATCTGCCACAGGCGAGGCACCGAGAACTGTGCGGATGCTCTCAGTCGGCTACCATTGCCCACCACGGGGGTGGAAATGACACAGCCTGCAAACTTGTTGATGGTGGCGCAGCCCGTAGACTTGTTGATGGTCATGGAAGCGTTTGAAAATGATAAATCACCTGTCACGACCCGCCAGATTAGGACTTGGACCAGCCAAGATTCTCTGCTGTCCCAAGTAAAAAACTGTGTACTGCATGGGAGCTGGGCCAGCATCCCCATTGAAGTGCATGAGCTAATCAAGCCGTTCCAGCGGCAAAAGGACGAGCTGTCCATTCAGGCAAAGTGCCTGTTGTGGGGTAACCGCGTAGTGCTACCAAAAAAGGGCAGGGAGACGTTCATCTCGGATCTCCACAGCACACACCCTGCATATAGTAATGATGAAAGCGATAGCCAGATCCCACGTGTGGTGGCCCGGTATCGACTCTGCCTTAGAGTCCTGTGTATGGCAATGCAGCGTATGTGCTCAGTTGAGCAACGCGCCCAGAGAAGCACCACTAAGTTTGGCCCTCCAGACCATGGTCGAGGATCCATGTCGACTATGCAGGCCCATCTCGGTAAAATGTTCCTGGTGGTGGTGGATGCTTTTTCAAAATGGATTGAATGTGAAATAATGTCGGGAAGCACTGCCACCACCACCATTGAAAGCCTGAGGGCCATGTTTGCTACCCACGGCCTGTCTGACATACTGGTCAGTGACAACGGGCCATGTTTCACCAGTGCCGAATTTAAAGAATTCATGACCCGCAATGGGATCAAACATGTCACCTCGGCCCCGTTTAAACCAGCCTCCAATGGGCAGGCAGAACGGGCAGTACAAACAATCAAATAGAGCCTTAAACGAGTCATAGAAGGCTCACTCTAAACCCGCCTGTCCCGAGTACTGCTCAGCTACCGCACGAGACCCCACTCGCTCACAGGGGTGCCCCCGGCTGAGCTACTCATGAAAAGGACACTTAAAACCAGACTCTCGCTGGTTCAACCCAACCTGCATGATCAGGTAGAGAGCAGGTGGCAGCAACAAAATGTAAACGATGGTCGCGCCACTGTGTCACGGGAAATTGATCTGAATGACCCTGTGTAAGTGCTAAACTATGGACATGGTCCCAAGTGGATCGTGGGCACGGTGATAGCTAAAGAAGGGAGTAGGGTGTTTGTAGTCAAACTAGACAATGGACAAATTTGCAGGAAGCACCTGGACGAAACGAGGCTGCGGTTCACAGACTGCCCTGAACAACCCACAGCAGACACCACCTTTTTCGAGCCCACAACACACACCCAAAGGATCAAGGACACCACGCCAGACCAGGAAATCGAACCCATCATGCCGAACAGCCCAGCAAGGCCAGGCTCACCTAGCAGCCCAGCGAGGGCACAGCCAACACACCAGAACAGACATTTGTACCGAGGCGGTCCACCAAGGAAAGAAAGGCTCCCGACCGCCTCACCTTGTAAATAGTTTTCACTTTGACTTTCAGTGGGGAGTGATGTGTATCTGTAAAGCATGCACTCCCATGTTCCGCAACCAGGGAGCTCATCCCCTGAAGTCCCAAGGAATCCCAGCATCCCTTGGGAGCACTGAATATAAGCTGGCCCCTAAGGCCTGTTCCTCACTCTGGAGTGTCTTATTAAAGACTGACGTCACTGTTACTTTAACCTCCCTGTGTGCAGCTTCATCTGTGTTCGGAACACAATACACCTTACCTTCTCTCTGTTACTGACCATCACAGCGTCCTCTTGGCCACAATGCTAAAATAAAAGCCACCACAAAGCAAATTTCCAATCCAACTTTATCCATGTATCATCATCAGCGATCCCTCGAACGAGGATGACTTGCTTCCACATGGGTTCACAGCTGCCAGCTCCGATATGCCAGTCCTGAACTCTAATTGAAGGGGGTGGAAGATGCCTGTGCGTGGACTTTTTTTAACGTGTGGTGACCGTTGCACATCAGCCACCACCATGTATGCATCCAATATGACATCAAGAAATTAACTCATCACCCGTATGCATTCCCTTAGTCTTGTGTGTGCCTTTGCCTATCCTAGTGACGTTACGCAGTGCTACCCCATTGGCTGCAGCATGTCCTAGTGACGTTACGCAGTGCTACCCCATTGGCTGCAGCATGTCCGAGTGACGTTACGCAGTGCTACCCCATTGGCTGCAGTATGGCTGATGGAAGGCTGCTGACTTTCAGTGTGGGGCACTGCAGCTGGCCTTGCAGGATGACCTGGAGGAGCTGGTGGCTGGGAGTGTCAAATCAAGTGACGATGTTTCTTCTTCACTCTCTTCTCCTTCTTCTTGTTGCCCCGCTGGTTGGGCAGGCTGGATTTCTTGGGTGTCCAAAATGAGGAGGGCACCAAGGTACAGTTGTGGTGAGGAGAGGGCAGGAAAGCGAGTAATGCATGCTTACACCATACACATCTTGTAAATGAGAAGTTAGTATTGAATGAGGGAGAAGTGGGATATAAGAAGAACATACGAGGATACCAGATTGTTGGCACAGATCATCGTTAGATGGGCGATTGGGGCTGGTGGGGAATTTGTGCATTGAGAAGTGTGTGAGGCTAGTGGTGCCGTTAGTAGGAGACGGCTTTTGAAGATCCATTCACTGACTTTGACCATGGGTCTGAGGTCATGAATCTTCTTTGGGCACTAGAACCAAGGCCATGCAAGATCCAGGGTGCTGCTTACCTGGCTTGTTGAGCCATCTGTGTTAGTGCTGAAGCACTTTTACATTTTTTTACGTGTGGAACGCAGTTCAGCTTTAAGATGAGACAAAACTTGAAAGTATAGTGAACAGTGAGGAAGATAGTGATAGACTTCAGGATGACATAGACAGGCTGGTGAAATGGGCGGACACGTGGCAGATGAAATTTTAACGCAGAAAAGTGTGAAGTGATACATTTTGGTCGAAAGAATGAGGAGAGAATATATAAACTAAATGCTACAACCCTAAATGTGATGCACGAACAGAAAGACCTGGGGTTATGTGTGCACAAAGTGTTGAAGGTGGCCGGGCAGGTTGAGAAAGCGGTTAAAAAGGCTTTCGGGATCCTGGGCTTCATAAATAGAGGTAAGGAGTGCAAAAGTGTGGAAATTACGATGGACCTGTATAAAACATTGGTTTGGCCCCAACTGGAGTACTGTGTCAAATTCTGGGTACCACACTTTAGGACGGATGTGAATGTCTCAGAGAAGATGCAGAAAAGATTTACGAGAGTGATTCCAGAAATGAAGAACTTCAGTCATGTTGACAGACTTTAGAATCTGGAGTTGTTCTCCTTGGAGCAGTGAAGATTGAGAGGTGAATTGATAGAGGTGTTCAAAATCTTGAGGGTTCTGGACAGAAAAGATAGAGAGACTGTTCCCATTAGCAGAAGGGTCGAGAACCAGAGGACACAGACTTAAGGTGATTGGCAAAAGAACCAAAGGCTATGTAAGAAAATACTTTTTTACGCAGCGAGTGTTTAGGATCTGGAATGCACTGCCTGAAAGGGTGGCGGAGGCAGACTCAATCTTATCTTTCAAAAGGAAGTTGGATAATTATCTGAAGGAAAAACATTTGCAGGGCTACGGGGAAAGGACAGAGGGGTGGGACTAGCTGAAGTGCTCTTGCAGAGAGCCGGCACAGGCTCGACGCGCCGAATGGCCTTCTTCCATGCTATAACCATTCTATCATTCTATAAGAGATGATGCCTGCCAATTCAGAATTATTTTTCACGAATTTTTCAAAAGGCATTTGAGCTCTAAGGGCTAATTACTGCCTATTTTTAAATGACCATTTTACCATTTTAGAAGGCAGTTCCCCTTTAAAGGATCGACACTGCTCTCTAAATTACAGGCTAACTTTAAGAGAACGCTGCCTCGCTCCAGGCACGTTACAGCCATGCTACGTTAGCCCTCCTGCTGAAACTACCACCCAAAACAACGTATTACACTGCAGATTTTGTACTGCGCTAATTTAAATCAGTAGCCAACACCAAAATATATTTTCTCTTTTTGTGGCCAGCTGTTAACTGCAGTGGCACTGGCTGATTCCTGGCCTAATCGTATTTCTATGCTAGAGAGGGGAGATAAAGGGTCGGTACTCAGATTAGTAAGATGTAAAAAGTGATGTTCCCCAGGATTCTGTTCCGGGGCCTCAACCCTTCACCATATTGATTAATGACTTGGATGAATGAATAGAGAGTTGTATATCCAAGTACATAAATGACACTAAATTAGGAGGGTCTATTAAGGTGCACATGGGATCAGTAAGTTGCAAAGTGACATTGACAAATTAAGTGAGTGTGCAAAACTACGACCAAAGCCATTGCCATCAGTCCCAGCAACAAACTCCGTTTCCTAGCCACCGACTCCTTCCCTCTCCCTGGCAATTGTCTGAAACTGAACCAGACTGTTTGTAGCCTTGGTGTCCTCTTTGACCCTGAGATGAGCTTCCAACCACAAATCCGCGCCATTGCTAAGACCGCCTATTTCCACGTCTGAAACATCGCCCAACTCCGTCCTTGCTTCAGCTCATCTGCTGCTGAAACTTTCATCCTTGCCTTTGTTACCACTGGTCTTTACTATTCCAATGCACACCTGGCCCAGCCTCTGACATTCTACCCTCTGTAAACTTGTAGCCATCTAAAACTCTGCTGCCCATGTCCTAACTGTCACCAAATCCCGTTCACCCTTCACCCCTGTGCTCACTGACCTACATTGACTCTCAAGTAGCCAACACCTCAATTTTAAAATTCTCATCCTTGTTTTCAAATCCCTCAATGGCCTCAGCCCTCCCTATCTCTGTAACCCCCTCCAACCCTGCAACCCTCCGAAATCTCTGTGCTCCTCCAATTCTGGCCTCTTGAGCATTCCCGATTTTAATCACTCCACCATGGATGCTGTGCTTTCAGCTACCAAGGCCCTAAGCTTGGAATTCCCTCACTGAACCTCTCCGGGTCTCTGCCTTACTTTCATCCTTTAAGACATTCCTTAAAACCTACTGTTATGTTTTCGGTACGACACAGGCTCTAAGATGGCTGATTATTTCAGGAAGCCAGTCAGGTGACCTGACCTGTTTATTCTTGCATGCAGCAATGGCTGCAATGCCACAGTAGTCCACTGGGTGGAGCTATATATATTACACCTACCTTTTTGCTCTAATATCTCTTTATGTGGCTCGGTGTGAAATTTTGTTTGATAACGCTCTTGTGAAACACTTGAGACAGTTTATTATGCTATATAAATACCAATTGTTGTTGTGGATGCTGTGAATATTATAACTTTCAGTACTGATATTGATAGAATTTTAATGGGGAAAGGCATCAAGGGATATGGAGCTAAGGTGGCTAAATGGAGTTATGATCTAACTAATGGTGCCCCAGGCTCGAGGTGCTGAATGGCCGACTCCTGTTCCTTTGTGCCTATGACTCAGCTGCTCGATATTTGAACATTCAGAGCAGCCTCAGGGATAAACTAGTTGTTTAGTTTTAAACAGAATCACATTGAACTGTAATTTACTCTTCATGAAATCACCGAAATTCAAAACTTTATTTCACTGAGCTTCAACGTACAATATTATTATTTTATGATTAATGCAGATCAGTCCGATTGCCTCACGATTGATATCTGAGAACACACTGAAAGAACAAGTTGAGACAGGACTGAGGGTGCAGAAATCTTTTCACCTGTGCTGAACATGTCTATTTTGTATTATTCTAAATACTGCTCTCTGGTTAATAGTGTAAAAGGAAACAGTGGGATGTGACATAGCTAAGACCTTTCCTAATATGACAAGAAAATCCTAACAATGTTACAGAGGCAGGATTTTAAAAGTCATCATCACCCACCTGCTGAAATGCGCCGGTGATTCAGAGAGTTTGTGCTATGTGTAGGGATGGCTGGTGCAGGAATCATTTGTTTTACATTCAGCAAACACTGTTTGTTTGCACAGAAGCACATTTCAACATCAGGTATGATTACACCAGGAGGCTTAGTCAGGTAGATCTACTGGAACAGCACAAACAGGGGTAGGACCAATCCCTAAACTCCTGTTAAAGGTTGAGTGGCCATGTGTCATCATAAGCATCAGGCGAGAAGTGAGCATTTTGGGGCTGGATCTTTTGATTGCACAGGGACTGGTAATGGATCTTGTTTATTAATTGCTCTGGCAAACAAGGCCTGAGGAGGACCAGCCCATAAGCACCACGTCTGTGATCCCAACCCACGGGGCACTGTTCACCATTAAATATGTTGAATTCTATGATTTCGACCAGATGCAAGTGTTTCCAGGCCCAGGTATACAGGGGGAAGCTTTAGATAATAACCAGGATGTGTTTACGAAGCATAAACACAGGAATGGTTAAAATTGAGGGACCCGAAGTACTGCATTCCCAGCGGCAGTATTCTTTCCCTAGAGAAGCTAATGAGCATGTGCAAGTGACAATTGATTCACTGGAAGAGCAAGGCATATTAAGACAGATTTCGACCTGGGGCAACTCCCCAATTTGGCCATTAGAAAGCCAGATGTGACATGGAGACTAACTATCAATTATAGGAAGCTTAATAAAGTGACACCAGCTTGAGCCCCAACAGTCACCTCTGCCCCCGTGGTCCTGATGGTCACAGACCCAAGGTTCTGATGGGCAGTGACCCCAAGGTTCTGATAGTCACTGACCCTGAGGTCCTGATGGTCACTGACCCCGAGGTCCTGATGGTCACTGACCCCGAGGTCCTGATGGTCACTGGCCCTGAGGTCCTGATGGTCACTGACCTCGAGTTCCTGATGGTCAATGACCCCGAGGTCCTGATGGGCATTGACCCCGAGGTCCTGATAGTCAGTGACCCCCTCCACCTCGGCTTTCACTGTACTTGACATATCAAAAATGTTATGGTCGGTCCTTTTACTCCCTGATTGTTGGCATAAATTTATATTTACCTTCAAGGAACAGCAGTATACGTGGACCTTCCTCAGGGTTCCCACAACTCGCCATCTATTTTTCCATTGGAAGATGACCAATGTCCTAGCACAATTTTGCACCTTTATCCCGTATGTAGACGATTTGCATCAACACGCCAGCTATGGAATCTCACAGCGGTTTGTTGGACAAAGTTAAAACTGTTACAGACAGCGGGGCTAAAAGTGAACCCGAAAAACACACAGATAGCCCAAGGTTGATGGGCAGGGCCCTGACAAGTATAAGGTAGAGATCTGCAGAAAGTTCACCGACCTGAAAGGTTAGCCCAGTTTCCCTCTCCACAGATGCTGCCTGCCCTGCTGAGTATCTTCAATATTTTCTGTTTTTATTTCAGATTTCCAGCATCCACCGTATTTTGCCTTTGTGTGAGGGTGAGGGTGTTTTGAGATTGCCTTTGCCTGTTAATGTGACTTCTCTGCGATCCTCGCTCTGTCTGGTCAACTACTATATGACCTTATTCAGGATTCATGAACCTTAGTGCTCTTTATACTGAAAGTATGTGTGTAATTCTCTGACTGAGTACCTACAGTTATGGGAGAAGTGGGGCTATGTCTCCGCTGACAGGAATCACCTCCCATCAGCACCGTTGATAAAGTGTATTTTTGATTCTACACAACAGTAGAAGGGTCAAATAGCCATAGACAAGGTACGCACACATACAAAAACACAGAAGCATTGGGAAGGGAATTCTCATGCGAATGAGTTGGCAAAGGAGGGAACGGAGAATTCAGTCCTTCCGCAGTCCAAACCCCAGCTATTCTATTTACAACAGGCCCAAAAGGAGGATCCAACCCTCCCTCTGGTGATCGGAGCCTACAATCTGAAAAGGCTTTGTCTAAACTGTTCTCCAAGGGTGCGCGACCTCATTGCAAATCAAGGATGGCATCCTCATTTATCAAGTGGAAATGGTCTGTACCAAAAATGCTGCAAAACCAATTATTTTGCCAGGAGTATGATTGTCGAATTGCTGGTCACCTTGGATCAGCGAACATGCTGGCCCGAGACCAGGTGACCTGGGTGCAAAGGGGATGTTGATCACTATTGTCAGAATTGCATTATTTGTGCTCAACACAACCTCGACCCACACGCCAAGTAGACCCCTCGTCGACATATCAGACCCTCAGCTGGGCCATGGACCGATCTTCAGCTCAATTACATTGGCCCATTTCTGCCAACTTTTAGGGGTAACAAGTATGTCTGGTAGTTAATGACATCCTTTTCCAAGCTGTCCCAATTCCTCGAGCTACAGCTCAGGTCACAGCGAAACAATTGGTACAATACATCTTCACCCAGTGAGGACTACCCCGGTTGATCGATTCATATCAAGGCATTCATTTTACTGGGGAGATGGTGCAACATACAGTGAACCTTTTGTGGGTTCAGAATAGGTTCCTTATTGGGTACAATCTGTCCTCAGGCATTGTTAAGCGAGTGAATTGCTTTCTCAAAACAATGCTGAAAAAGCTCTTAAGTTATGCTAAACCTATATAAAACATTTAGTTTGGCCCCAGCTGGAGTGTTGTGTCTAATTTTTTGCACCACACTTTCGGAAGGACCTGAAGGCTTTGGAGAGGGTACAGAAGAGATGTACCAGAAGGGTTCCATGGATGATGGATTACAGTTATGTGGATAGAACTGTCCACAGTTCCCAGACAAGTGTTTTGCAGCTGTGAGAAAGTCTTTTGACTTTGCACAGCATTTTGGGTCATTAGAAAATGGTCAAGCTATGTTTCAGCCATCGTGGAGCAGTTTGCTAGCACAGTTATTAACAGAAAATGAGATGGAAAAAAATGCTGTAGTCTTACAGATCTTTTTCCTATTTCTTATGTTCTTATGTTCACCCTTTAGTGATTCTTTGATTCTCAGTCACTTCAGTTCAGTTTGTAATCCTTCACTTTCATCAATGCTTTCTATATCATCTTGAGCCAGTTCCTGTCAACACGGCAGGTTAATATCAGATGATACAACACAATCACTAGCTGCACAATAACCAACACATGCGAGACAATCCATATTTAAGGAGGCATTTCGATATCCGTACCAATGTCCCACCTGGATGAATCATCCCCAATCTTCGACACTTCTTTGCATAATTCATGGTTCTTCTGGGTATAATAATAGTCTTGGGACTGTTTAACATGTTTCATTAACTCCACCAAGTGTTCTGGTAGAGGTGGGATGTTATAGCCAAATCATGCCATGTACTGGTATAATTGCTTCTTTAAATCATCTGTATAGTAATATCTACATGTTTATGTGAATAAATACTTAATAAAACCATGCCTCAAGTCTCACAGGTTGGACTGGATTAAAGCACAATTTTCCCGCCATAATGGAACAAGTCAGGTTGGTACCATACTGGTATGCCCGGTGTATGGTGGTGGCACAATATTCACCCTTCCCTCTATAGATCGTACGGGAAAATGCTGTCCTGTAATTACGTTCACTGCGTAGTTCCATTCTATCCCATCCCAATTAAATCTGCCCACAGGGGCTGCATGTTCTACCACATTGTAAGGGAAAATGAATGTGTCCCGAGCTTGAGCACATCCAGTTAGATCTGGGGCTACCCATCTTGTCCCATCCACCCGGGTCATATATTTCGGGGGTTCATTGTATCCAACTAAATGGTCTCCCTGAAGTACTGCTATGTTCTCAACTCGGAACAAGGAACTTGGGGTTATTTTTTCAGGCATGATCCCTAACAGGGTGATGTCGTCCTGTTCCTCTAGATGACACTCATGCTTTACAGGGTACACCTGTACCAACCATCTGACTTGGCACAGAGTCTTAGTCAGTTGTTAAGTGGATATTGCCCTCAGGTCTCGGTCAGTTACCCAAGAGGGGAGCTTGTCCTCAGCAATATGCTGCAGGTTTTCTCGGGCTTGTTCCACTAACCAAGATACATACATTACACATACATCATTTTGAGCAGTTTCATCAAAGGCCTTTTTGTTCTCTTCTATATCTTGGTTTATTTTTTTAGCATGGGATTCGAAACGTTTAACCACGACCTGCAAATGAATGGTCATAATTTGTCCCTCATTCAATTCCTCTTGCTCCAGACCATTCCTTTCATTCAAAATTTTCTTTAATTGATTCCTGACCGTCCTTATGGACTGATCTCGGCTAGCTAAATCAAGATAATGAGGGTGGGTCCTGTATTAAAAACAGTTGCAGAATCATTAATCAGGCCTCACCTCCTTCTGTTATGATTCTCTTTAATAGATTTGGTATCATTCTTGTCAAGGGTATGATTAAGCTTATTACTTTCCTTGGATTTTCGGTGGAATATAACTGTTCTAATTCTAAGGCCTCATGACCTGTGTCATGGGCGATGTGGCATCTTCTTCCTTTGCAGCACAGGCAACAGCAACACAAGGTTGGTGCTGTATTGCAGACAATGGTTGGTTTCATTGACTCTCAGACTGCTCTCAAGCAGTCTCAGCTGGATGCCACGCAACATCTTGGTGCTGTCATGCAGCTAATGGTTGGTGGCATCGATTGTCAGACTGCTCTCATGCAGTCTCAGCTGGATGCCACATGTGCTGGGACTGCTGCCATCATCGCTGGATCCACCACAGTCCACCGGGGATCTCACAGTGTAGCAACAGGCCACCAATCTGTGCATCAGCAAATTGGTAGGGATACTGAGGTGCTGCCCCGGAGGAGTGGCAGTGGGTCAGTAGAGCAGAAACCTGCTGTCCTCTCTCAGGATGACAGTATTCCTGATCCCACCACTGCCTCTCTGCCATTTCACATGTTGCTGCTTGTCACACAGCCAGCCCAGACTGCTGCCTGCCAATCTGAGGTGGTGCAATCTAGAGTCGGGCCTTGACACACAGCAGCCTTCCACCATCTGTGCTGCAGCCACAGGGGACACACTGCGGAGGAGCTGTAGAATAGTTAAACTGAATGTTAAGACAGGATACAAGGATATGCACAAGGGTGATTGTTAAATATATTTGCTCCTTCATCATCTTCATATGCAGTCCCTCGAAACGAGGATGACTTGCTTCCACGCCAAAAAGGGATAAGTTGACAGGTGTTTCAATGAAAGACCTGATATTCCGGAACCCAAACGACATCCTGAAGGGTGGAAGATACCTGTGCGTGGATTTTTTTAACGTGTGGTGGCCGTTGCACACCAGCCACCACACGGGCTTGACAGAGCTAAGTCTTGGTCCAGTGACAACTGGAGACTAGCTCTGCTGCACGGACCTAGTGCGCACACATATCGCAGTGTGGGCTGGCCCGTGCTGCCCCTCCTGGGCCCGAACTCACGCCTCTCCTGGGCCCCCATCACACCCCTCCACAGTCTCTCGCTGCTCTTGCTGTGTCTGCCCACATTCCAATCACCGACCTGGCCAGAGCTAAATGCTGCGACAATCTCATCAAAGCCAGGCCCTTCCAACCCGGAGCCAGAAACGTCCAGGCAGTCATAATGCCAATTGGCCACAAGTACATGGACCCGTGGCTTTTAAAGAGACAGGCCACCATTAACCGCTGCCGTCACACAAGGAGCCTGTGGCAGACCCTCCTTTGATGTTTTACAGAGATGTGCAGACCAGAGGAACTGGCTCCAACTCCGATTCGCACAGATCTCATCTAGGGCAGTAGCCGAGACAGCAAATGCTTTCAAAGCCCACCCTGTGCGAGGGAGGCGGTGGGGTGGGGTGGGGGGGGGGAAGCAAAAAAAACACGACAACCAGCGACAACAACCAGAAAGGGCGAAGACAGAATCGGACGCCGCCGCCCACACAGTCGAATAGTCGGCCGGCGGGACAGCGCGGAGCGCCGAGCGGGGAAAGTAAGGGACGTCACCAGGACAGCTCGGTCTCAAAAACACGTTTTATTGTTTTACCATACAAAAAATTAATAACAAGGATCTTGCGGAATTGAACCACCACGAAAAGCACGGGCGGAATCAGATCGTGGGGTGGGGGTAATGAATAAAACGGGGTTCATGTTCACAGATCCAGGCAGCAGTTTCCGATCCACCTTGTCCCGGTTTCCAAAAGCAGCAAATGAAGTCGGGTGCGCAACACACACACACAGAGGATCGGGAGCGGAGCGAGTTCGGTGGGCATTTTACCAGCGTACACCAAACGGCAGAGGAGGGAGGGAAGTTTCAGATCCAGAGAGCGCAAGTAACCTCAGTCAGACAGCCCTCCCCCGGCTTACCACATACCGGCCGGTTTAAGCAAAGCTGTCTGCTTGGTGGGGGACAGTAGAGAAACACAGCTGGTTTAAACATTCCTGCCACCAGACCCGCAGAGACGGGTGAAGCAAGGGTTGCCAGACATTCCTTCAGTGCCAACTGTTGTGTCCTTATACTCTACTGCAAATCAACACGAGGCACATACTGGAGACACGGTCACTCTGTGATCTGTACCTTTATTTACAGGACCAAGAAGTGATGACCCTGCATGGGACCTCCATTTATATACCTGGATGACCAGGTGAGGAGTGTCTCCCACAAGCTCACCTCCTGTGGTCAAGGTGTGAATTTCTTAGGTGTATACAGTGTACAGTATTGTTGCATGAAGGTTACATACATGACATCAACAGTCTCAACTCTCAGCAGCCAAAGACGGCAACTGATACCCGACTTCTGCAGCGACTGAGCGATGACAGAGAGAGCGAACACATCTGGGCGGGTGCGAACCCGAACCGCGGAGAACTGGGACCAAAACAAAACCTGGGACAGAAAAGCGGAGCGGATAATTGAACGTCATTTTTAAGATGAATAAAAATGCAAAAGGGGTGGAGAGGCGGCCGGTTTACGGAAAGGTGTCACATCACTCCTTCAGGCAAGTGTGGCAGTCAGCAGACTGCTTGGAGTTGGCCTGGCATGTGGCCTTCCGCCACTCTTTGAAGAGGTCTTTCTTCCGCCACACCAGGAACTGCCCCAGCACCACGTATGCCTGGAGAGGGAGAGAGAACAGATTTTGGCTTTATAAAATGGCAGGATTGGCTCATCGAACACACAACACATGGAATAGGAGCAGGAGTTGGCCTGCCTTCGAACCTGTGCCGCCATTTAATAAGATCATGGCTGATCTGATTCCTGGCCTCAGTTCCACTTCCCCGTCCGCTCCCCATAACCCTCGACTCCCTTATCACTCAAAAATCTGTCTATCTCTGCCTTAAATATATTCAATGACCTAGCCTCTACTGCTCTCTGTGGTAGAGAATTCCACAGATTCACGAGAGGAGAAATTCCTCCTCATCTCTGTTTTAAATGGGCAGCCCCTTATTCTGAAACGATGCTCCCTAGTTCTAGATTCCCCCACAAGAGGAAACATCCTCTCTGCATCTGCCCTGTAAAGCTCCCTCAGAATCTTACACTTTTCAATAAGATCACCTCTTATTCTTCTAAACTCCAATGACTATAGGCTCAACCTTTCCTCATAAGACAACCCCCTCATCTCAGGAATCAACCTAGTGAACCTTCTCTGAACAGCCTCCAATGCACGTATATCCCTCCTTAAATACAGAGCCCAAGCACAAAAACCATTACACTCAATGCAATACATTTAAGGTCTCCCTTCAATTGTGATTCTTTTACTACTTGGAATCAGAACAGTTACAGCACAGAAGGAGGCCATTCGGCCCGTCGAGCCTGTGCCGGCTCTCTGCAAGAGCACCTCAGCTAGTCCCACTCCCCCACCCTTTCCCTGTAGCCCTGCAAACATTTTTCCTTCAGGTATTTATCCAATTCCCTTTTGAAAGCCACGATTGAGTCTGCCTCCACCACCCTCTCAGGCAGTGCATTCCAGATCTTAACCACTCGCTGCGTAAAAATGTTTTTCCTCATGTCAGTGTGTCATCTGGTTCTCGATCCTTCCTCCAATGGGAACAGCTTCTCTCTACCTATTATGTCCAGACCCATCCTGATTTTGAAACTGCGACTTGATTATGAAATGTAACCAGCCCTGAATTCAGCAACAAAGGCAAAATAACGCGCTGCATTAGTGGTATAACCCAGAGAGTGGTGAGAATGTGGAACTTGCTACCCACAGGGAGTGGTTGAGGCAAATAGTATCGATGCATTTAAGAGGAATGTCGATTAACACATGAGGGAGAAAGGAATAGAAGGGTATGTTGATGGGGTGAGATGAAGGGTGAAAGGAGGCTCTTGTGGAGCATAAACACCGGCACGGAGCAGTTGGGCTAAATGGCCTGCTTCTGTGCCATACATTCGATGTAATTCTATGTAAATCACTGGGTTGGACCCCAGATGGAATATTGTGCCCAGTTCTGGGCATCGCACTTTTAGGAAGGATGCCAAGGCCTTGGAAAGGGTGCAGAGGAGGTTAACCAGAACTCGAGTTATGCTGAGAGACTGGAAAAGCTGGGGTTGTTCTCCTTAGTGCAGAGAAGGTTAAAGGGAGATTTAATAGAGGTGTTCAAATGAAGTAGGGCTTTGAAAGAGGTAGGTTTTAAGGAGCGTATTAAAGAAGGAGAGAGAGGTAGAAAGGCAAAGAGGTTTAGGGAGGGAGTTCCAGAGCTTGGGGCCTAGGCAACAGTAGGCACGGCCATCAATGGTGGAGCAATTATAATCAGGGATGCTCAAGGTGGCAGAATTTGAGGAGCACAGACATCTGGGGCAGGGTGGCGGGGGAGGTGTGGTGGTGCGTGGTTGTGGAGCTGGAGGAGATTACAGAGATAGTGGCAGGGGGGGTCGGTAACCAGAGGATACAGAATTAAGATAATTGGCAAAAGAACCAGAGGGGGAGACGAGGAGAATTCTTTTCACACCGAACTTGTTGCGATCAGGAGTGCGCTGCCCAAAAGGGTGGTGGGAGCAGATTCAATAGTAACTATCAAAAGGGAATTGAAGATCTGCTTGAAGAGGAAAAATTTGCATGGCTGTGGGGAGAGAGCAGGGGGTGGGACTAACTCTTTCAAGAGAGCCAGCACAGGCAGGATGGGCTGAGTGGCCTCCTGTGTTGTACAATCCTATACTTGCATTGCCCATGGTTGAGGCAAATAGTATAGATGCATTTCATCATCATCATAGGCAGTCCCTCGAAGCGAGGATGACTTGCTTCCATGCCAAGAAAGGATGAGTTCACAGGTGTTTCAATGAAGGACCTAATATTCTGGATCCCGAACTACATCTTGGAGGGTGGAAGATGCCTGTGCATGGATTTTTTTAACATGTGGTGGCCGTTGCACACCAGCCACCACACGGGCTTGACAGAGCTAGGCCTTGGTCCAGTGGCAAGGGTTAACCAAGACGACTGGAGACCTGCTCTGCTGCATGGACCTAGCGCGCACATATCGCAGTGTGGGCTGGCCCGTGCTGCCCCTGGGCCCTCGCCTCTTTTGGGCCCAAACTCACGCCTCTCCTGGGACCCGATCACATCCCTCTATGAACTCTTGTCACTCCTTCGCCCTGACCTCGCCGCCCCTGCTGTACCTGCCCGCACTGTAATCAGCGACCTGCAGCAGCATGCGCTGCTCCCTGCAGTGGTATGCCGCCACACGCTGCTCCCTCCAAATTCCCCGACCTGCTGATGGTCCTGCTGCTGATGCATTTAAGGGGAAGCTGGATAAACACATGAGGAAGAAAGGAATAGAAGGATATGGTGATGGGGTGAGATGAAGAGAGGCGGGAGGAGGCTGGTGTGGAGCGTAAACATCGGCAGGGAGTGGGGATACTGTTAAATATTATAACAAATTTTAATTGGAATGTTTCATTTTTGCTGCTGTCTCTCATTTCAGTTTTGGGGATGTGGGATGGATGGGTAACTTGACGTGCTGACGGGGACATCCAGAGGAGTCGAGAACTGGGATGGAATTCAGTTGAACCGAAGTCTGATGAGACGGTCGTAGATCACCCTTGCAGAATTGCGATTTTTGTTTGCCTGCCTAATCCATTGCTGTTGTTGCTGTTCCTGCTCCACCACATCTTCCTCCTTGTTCTCTTCCTCCTCTTCTTGCTCCTTCTCCCCGTCCTCCTCCTCCTCCTCTTTTTGCTCCTCCAGCTGCTCCTCCTTCACCTCCTCCTCCTCATCCTGCCCCTCCTGAGGTGATGGAGCTATGCCTGATTGTAATGGCTGTGCCCTCGTGATGGACAAGTTGTGCAGCATGCAGCAGGCAACGACGAATAGGATCACCTGCTCAGCTGAGTATTGGAGGACTCCTCCGGAGCGGTTAAGGCTGTGGAACCATTGCTTGAGCACTCCGATGGTCTGCTCAGTGATGTTATTGGTGGTGGCATGGCTCTCATTATATGAAATAAAAACAGAAAATGCTGGAAATCTCAGCAGGTCAGCAACATCTCTGGAGTGGAAGCAGAGTTAACGTTTCGGGTCGATGACCCGTCGTCATTATATGAATGCTGGGCAAGAGTGTTGGGGACAGAGAGGGGAGTCATGAGCCAGATGGAGAGCGGATAGCCCATGTCTCTGCGAGTTTCATGTGGTAGCTGGAAGAGAGCTGGAACACCAGTCTGGCGCAAGATAAATGCATCATGGCTGCTGCCAGGATAGCAGGTATTGACGGTAAGGATTCAGTGTGTGTGGTCGCACACCAGCTGGGCATTCGGTGAGTGGTAGCCTTGCAGTTACGGAATACCTCAGGATTGTGATGCAGTGCTCACAAAGTGATGTGGGTGCAGTCAATGGAGCCCTGCATCCTGGGGAAGCCCGCTATCCTGGAAAAGCCACATGCACGTTCCAGCTGCTTCTCTCCTGTCATGGGGAAGCTCATGTATTCCCTTCTTCTGTACAGAGCATCTGTGACCTCGTGGATGCAGCAATGGACGACAAACTGGGAGACGTTGGATTTGTTTCCTGTTGTACACATGGAAGGATCCATTGGTGTAGAAATTGAGCATGATAATTGTTGTATATGGATTAAGAGTCAGACTGAACACTGCGAGCTCAAAGTAAAGTGTGACCTTAGTCTTTTATTGCAGGTCTCCAGAGTGCCTCTCCAACCTGTGAAGCCTCCTTAAATACCTGTGCTCCAAGGGATTATGGGATCCCTTGCGACTCCAGGGGATGAGCCCTCTGGTGGCTGTACAGAGTAAATACAAGTATACATATAGAACAACACTGCCCCCCCGGCAAAGTCAATCATGTAACTATTTACAACGTGAGTCGATCTGGGGCCCTTCTTGCCCTGGTTGATCGTCTCGGTGTGAAAGCTGGTGTTGTTGAATCATTTGTTGGGCCCTCGCTGGGCTGCTGTGCAGCTGGCCTTGCTGGGCTGCCTGGTGTATTGGGCCCTGCCGGGCTGCTGTGGATGATTGGTTCTGCTTCGTGGTCAACCGTGATACCGGTTGCCACTGGTGTGTATGTTGGGGGATCATGAAAGGTAGGGTCCAAGGTGGGTTGCTCAAGATAGTCCGTGAATCCGAGTTTGATTTGGTCCAAGTGTTTCCGGTGAATGAGTCCATTTGAAAGTTTGATCCGAAAAACCCTGCTCCCCTCTTTGGCCACGATAGTGCCGGGAAGCCACTTGGGAACTTGTCCATAATTTAATACAAATGCAGGACCATTGATTTCAATCTCGCGTGACACATTTGCGCCATCATGGTATGCACTTTGTTGAAACCACCTGCTCTCTACCTGTTCATGTAGATCAGGGTGAACTGACGAGAGCTTTGTCTTAAGTGCTCTTTTCATGAGCAGTTCAGCAGGTGTGATCCCAGTGAGTGAGTGGGGTCTAAGCAGGACTCGGGATAGGTGAGTCTGCAGTGAGCCTTCAGTTACCCTCTTCAAGCCTTGCTTGATGGTTTGCACTGCTCTCTCTGCCTGACCATTGGATGCTGGTTTAAACAGGGCAGACGTGGCATGTTTGATCCCGTTACGGGTCATGAATTCTTTGAACTCAGCACTGGTAAAACAAAGCCAGTTGTCGCTCACCAGGACATCGGCCGTGTGTGGCAAACATGGTCCGCAGGCTTTCAGTGGTGGCAGCGGATGTGCTAGCCGACATTATCTCACATTCAATCCACTTGGAGTACGCATCTACAATCACAAGGAACATTTTACCCAAGAATAGGTCTGCATAGTCGACATGAACCCTAGACCATGGTATGGAGCGCCAAGACCATTAAACTTAGCGGCGCCTCCCTGGGTACATTGGTTAACGACGAGCATGTATTACATGTGTGAACGCAGGACTCTAAGTCCGCATCGATACCGGGCCACCACACGTGGGATCTGGCTATCGCTTTCATCATTACGATGCCTGGGTGGGTATTGTGGAGATCTCTGCCCTTCTTGGGGACCACCACTTGATTGTCCCACAGAAGGCAGTCTGCCTGTTTAGACATTTCATCTTTGCGCTGCTGGAATGGCTTTATCTCTTCCTGCACTTCCACTGGGACACTGGACCAGCTCCCGTGAAGCACACAGCTTTTGACTAGAGATAATAAAGGGTCCTGGCTTGTCCAGGTTTTGATCTGCCGGGCAGTGACAGGTGATTGCTCACTCTCAAATGCTTCCATAACCATGGCTAGATCTGCGGGCTGCGCCATTTCCACCCCCGTGGTGGGCAATGGCAGCCTACTGAGAGCATGGGCGCAGTTTTCTGTGCCTGGCCAGTGGCTGATGGCGTAGTTGCATGTGAACAACATGAGCGCCCATCTCTGGATGCGGGTCGATGCGTTGGTATTTATCCCTTTACTCTTGGAAAACAGGGATATGGTCAGTTTCCAATTCGAATTTTAGCCCAAACAGGTATTGATGCATTTTCTTTACCCCATAGACACACGTTAACGCTTCTTTTTCAATCATGCTGTTGGCTCTCTCAGCCTTGGACAGACTCCTGGATGCATGAGCAACCAGCTGCAGTTTCCCGCAATCATTAGCTTGTTGTAATACACACCCGACGCCATATGATGACGCATCACACGCTAGTACCAAACGCTTACATGGATCCTACAACACAAGCAATTTGTTTGAGCATAACAATTTTCTCGCTTTTACAAAGGCATTTTCTTGGCTTTTGCCCCAAACCCATTCGCCCCCTTTTCATAGTAAGACATGTAGTGGTTCGAGCAGTGTGCTGAGACCCGGTAAGAAGTTACCAAAGTAGTTCAAGAGTTCCAGAAACGACCGCAGCTCCATCACGTTCTGTGGCCTCGGTGCATTCTCGATTGCCTCCGTCTTCACTTTGATGGGCCTGATGTCGTCCGCCACAATCCTCCTTCCCAAGAACTCCACTTCAGACATCAGGAAAATGTACTTTGAGTGTTTTAAGCTGAGCCCCACGCGGTTGAGTCCACGAAAAACCTCCTCCAGGTTCTGCAGGTGCTCAACTGTGTTCCAACCTGTGACCAAGATGTCATCCTGGAACACCACGGTGTCTGGGACCGACTTCAATAAACTTTCCATGTTTCTCTGGAATATCGCCGCCGCTGATCGGATTCCAAACGGGCATCTGTTATGAACAAAAAGACCCTTGTGCGTGTTGATGCAGGTGAGGGCCTTCGATGATTCCTCCAGTTCCTGCGTCATGTAGGCTGAAATCAGATCCAGCTTCGTGAACGTCTTTCCTCCCGCCAGCGTTGCAAAGAGGTCGTTGGCTTTTGGTAGTGGGTATTGGTCCTGCAGGGAAAAACGATTGATAGTTACTTTGTAATCACCACAGATTCTGACGGTGCCGTCTCCCTCGAGGACTGAGACAATAGGACTGGCCCACTCGCTGAACTCGATCGGTGAAATGATGCCCTCTCTTTGCAGCCGTTCTAGCTCGATCTCTACCCTTTCTCTCATCATGTACGGTACTGCTCTCGCTTTGTGATGGATGGGTCGTGCCCCTGGAATTAGGTGGATCTGCACTTTTGCTCCTTGGAATTTCCCGATGCCTGGTTTGAACAGCAAAGGAAATTTGTTTAAAACCTGGGCACACGAAGTGTCATCAGCGGGTGATAGCGCTCGAACGTCAACCCAGTTCCAGTGTATCTTCCCAGCCAGCCCCTGCTGAGCAGCGTGGGACCATCGCCCGGTACCACCCAGAGTGGTAGTTTGTGCACCACTCCATCGTAGGAGACCTTTACGGTAGCACTGCCAATTACAGGAATCAGTTCTTTCATGTAAGTTCTTAGTTTCATGTGAACTGGAATTAAGCCTGGCCTTGAGGCCTTGTGCACCACAACCTTTCGAAAGTCTTTTTGCCCATGATCGACTGGCTCGCGCCCGTGTCCAGCTCCATTGACACCAGGAGTCCATTTAGTTCAACATTCAGCATTATCGGGGGACAATTTGTGGTGAATGTGTGCACCCCATGTACCTCTGCATCCTCTATCTGAGGCTCTGGTTCGTTGTGATCCTCTGTGGATCTGTCCTCCTCTGCAACATGGTGGTTTGCAGGTTTAACAGGCTTAGCAGCTCGCTAAGTGTTCCATTGTTCCACAGTCCTGGCAAACATACTTTTTGAATCATCATGAATGGAAACAAAGGTCACCCCCGCAGTGCCAGCAAGGTGTTAATTGCCTTGCATTCATCATCTGCGGACATGCAGCTGCAGGTATGTGTGACCTGCCCTGTACGTTACAATTTGAAAACAACATCACTTTGTTCACAGTATTTGAAGCAGCCTTTGTGTGCTGAGAGATTTGCTTCGTATTGTCACTAGTGGCAATGAACGCCTGGGCTATCGCTATGGCCTTACTCAAGGTTGGGGTCTCTACAGTCAAAAGTTTGCAAAGTATGGTTTCATGGCCAATGCCAAGTACGAAAAAGTCTCTGAGAATGTGCTCCAAATGTCCTTCAAATTCGTAATGTCCTGCAAGGGTCTTAGCTCGGCGACATAACTCCATGGCCTTCAGACCTTTTCTGGGTGTAGAACTATCACCATCAAAATGCTTTCCTTCGGGTTCAAATGCTCTCAGACCAGTGTGCACAAATCGTCATACAATTTCTCCGTGGATTTTGCTGGAGTGAGCAGATTCTTCATGAGGCCATACATTGGTGCCCCACAGACCAGGAGGAGGCAGCGCTTTGGCAGCGCTCTCTTCCCCATCTAGCTCGTTGGCCACGAAGTATTGGTCGAGTCGCTCCACAAAAGTTTCCCAATCATCTCCCTCCGAGAATTTCTCCAGGATGCCCACTGTTCTCTGCATCTTTGAGTTCGCTATCTGTATCTCGTCGCCAGTTGTTGTGTATGGTGAAAGAGTCAGACTGAACACTGTGAGCTCAAAGTAAAGTGTGACTTTAGTCTTTTATTGCAGGTCTCCAGAGTGCCTCTCCAACCTGTGAAGCCTCCTTAAATACCTGTTCTCCCAAGGGTTTATGGGATCCCTTGGGACTCCAGGGGATGAGCCCTCTGGTGGCTGTACAGAGTAAATACAAGTATATATATATAACAATGGTGACCTTGACTGCCACTAAGGGAGCCGTCCTCACCCTGATCTGAGGTTCGAGGCCTGGTTGCAGCAGGTGGCAGTGCTGTGTGACCACATCCGTGCTGAAGCGCTGCCCTCGAACACACTGCTCCTCAGTGAAATTAATAGATGAGAACTACTGCCAGAAAACCCTCGGAAGGTAAGGTCTCCTGTTGCAATCCCCATTGGGCTTCCCCCCTCTCTCCACATGTTGCTGTCTTTCTCCCTGTCTTTCTCCCTGCCTTTCTCTCTGCTTTTCTCTCTGCCTTTCTGCCTAAGTTGCCTTGACGGTGATGTTGGTGCAGGAGGTCGAGGGGCAACACCGCCCCCATGAAACAATATAAATGTTGTTGTTTCAAATCTGCCCTCAATAAAAGATAGAAACATTTAAGAGCCAGAACACTCCTTCAACTGAAAATCGCTCAAATATGCCAAACAGTCTGTCTATGTGTTAGTAAACAGAAATGGCTGACAAAAGATGCTGCCTTTAAATTGTGCTCCTACAGCTGAGTCCTGACTGAAACTCGACAGCTAAAGCTGTCGTCGTCAGCAGCAGATACTAAGACAGGGGGTGCGACTTAATTTAGCTTCCAGGATGGTAACGGGACGCTGTGCACGCTGATGACATCATCTTCGCTGGATGCAGCCGAGTGGAGCCCTACCAATTTAATGGGAGGCGTGAAAACACATTTGCGCCCTGTTAGCACCTCCCATGGGCGCTAACGGGAGTCACAGAGTATTGCAATTTCTCTGCAATTTCCTTATTCCCCATTATAATTTCTCCTGTCTCAGCCGGTAAGAGACCCACATTTACTTTTGCTAATCTTTTCCATTTTACATATCTATAGAAACTTTTGCAGTCTGTTTTTATATCTCTTGCTAGTTTACTCTCATATTCTATTTTCCCTTTATCAATTTCTTGTTCCTCCTTTGATGAATTCTAAAATCCTCCCAACCCTCAGACTTACTGCCCTTTTTGGAAACATTATAAGCCTCATCCTTTGATCATCCTTTGATCTAATACTATCTTTAACTTCTCTTGTTAGCCACGGTTGGAGCACTTTTCTTGTGGGTTTTTTGTGCCTTAAAGGAATGTATATTTGTAGTAAATTATGTATTAACAGATTAAATGCCAGCCAATGCTTGTCGACCATCATACCTTTTCATGTAGTTTCCCAAGTGTCTTTAGCTTTGACTGTTTTCTATTTTTTCCTGATGTCATCTTAGTCAGTGATGCCCTATTACCTTTGTTACTCTCTTTGTCCTTTCCAAGCACTGCACCTGAATCTCCTTACCTGCCTGAGTTGCAGTCACATCCTCCTGTCCCTGACCACTAACCAGACCTGTACCACTACCTCACCAAAGAGGTGTGACTGCCTCCTGGATCACAGTGTCCAGGTAACTCTCCCCCTCCCTGCAATGTCTGCACCTCAAACTCCAGCTCAAAAACTCTGAGCTGAAGTGAAAAGGAATGTTGTAGTGGTAGTAGACAGTTTCGTCAGGGGATTAGATACTGTTCTCTGCAGCTGCGGCCGGGAATTCCAAAGGATGTGTTGTTCTCCTCACAGCTGTAGAAGAATTTGGAGTGGGAGGTGGATGATTCAGTCTTGATGTATTTGTTCCTGGGATGTGGGCATTGCTGGCAAGACCAGCATTTATTTCCCATCACTAATTGCCCTTAAGAAGGTGGTGGTGAGCTGCCTCTTTGAACCTCTTTGAGTGTGGTGAAGGTACTCCCACAGTGCTGTTAGGGAGGGAGTTCCAGGATTCTGACTCCGATATATTTCCAAGCCAGGATGGTGTGTGACTTGGAAGGGGAATGTGGAGGTGGTGGTGTTCCCATGCGCCTGCTGCCCTTGTCCTTCCAGGTCGTAGAAATCATGGGTTTGGGAGTTGCTGTCGAAGAAGCCTTGGCAAGTTGCTGCAGTGCATCTTGTAGATTGTACACACTACAGCCATGGCGAGCCAGTGTTGGAGGGAGTGAATGTTTAAGGTAGTGGATGGGGTGCCAATTAAGCTGGCTGCTTTGTCCTGGTGTCAAGCTTCTTGAGTGTTGTTGGAGCCGCACTCATCTAGGCAATTGGACATTATTCTATCATACTCCTGACTTTCGCCTTGTCAATGGATAGACACTCGCCACAGAATACCCAGCCTCTGGCCTGCTCTTGGAGCGACAATATTTATGTGACTGGTTCAGTTAAATTTCTGGTCAATGGTGACCCCTAGGATGTTGATGTTGGGGGATTCGGCGATGGTAATGCCATTGAATGTCAAGAGGCAGTGGCTAGATGCTCTCTTGTTGGAGATAGCCATTCCCTGGCACTTGTGTGGTGCGAATGTTACTTGCCACTTATCAGCCTAAACCTGAATATTGTCCATGTCTTGCTGCAAGTGGGCATAGACTGCCTCATTATCAGAGGAGTTGCAAATTGTACTAAATACTGTGCAATCATCAGCGAACATCCCCACTGCTGACCATATGATGGAGGGAAGGTCATTGATGAAGCAACTGAGGATCTTTGGGTGTAGGACACTGACCTGAGACTGAGATGATTGGCCTCCAAAAAACACAACCATCTTTCTATGTGCTAGGTATGATTCCAGCCAGTGGAGAGTTTCCCCTTGATTCCCACTGACTTCAATTTTACTTGGGCTCCTTGATGCCACACTCGGTCAAATGCTGCCTTGATGTCAAGGGCAGTCACTCTCACCTCACCTCTGGAATTCAGCTCTTTTATCCATGTTTGAACCAAGGCTGTAATGAAGTCTGAAGCGTAGTGGTCCTGGTGGAACCCAAACCGAGCATCAGTAAGCAGGTAATTGGTGAGTAAGTGCCGCTTGATACCACTGTCGACGATTGAGAGTAAACTGATGGGGTGGTAATTCGTCGGTGGATTTGTCCTGCTTTTTGTGGACAGGACATACCTTGGCAGTTTTCCACATTGTTGGGTAGATGCCAGTGTTGTAGCAGTACTAGAACAGCTTGGCTAGAAGGGCGGCTAGTTCTGGAGCACAAGTCATCAACACGACTGCCAGGATGTTGTCGGGGTTGGTAACCTTTGCTGTATCCAGTGCTCTCAGCCATTTCTTGATATCACGTGGAGTAAATCAAATTGGCCTGAAGACTGACTTCTGTGATTATGGGGCCCTCAGGAGGAGGCCAAGATGGATCATTCACTCGGCACTTCTGGCTGAAGATGATTCCAAACCCTTCAGCCTTGTCTTTTGCACTTGCATTCTGGGCTCTGCCATCATTGAGAATGGGGATGTTCATGGAGCCTCCTCCTCCCATTAATTGTTTAATGGTCCACCACCATTCACGACGATGTGGCAGGACTGCAGAACTTTAATCTGATTTGTTGGTTGTGGAATTGCTTAGCTTTGTCTATAGCATGCTGCTTCCATTGTTGAGCATGCATGTAGTCCTGTGTTGCAGCTTTCCCACATTGACACCTCATTTTTAGGTACGTCTGGTGCTGCTCCTGGCATGCTCTTCGACACTCCTCATTGACCCAGGGTTGTTCCCCTGGCTTGATGGTAATGGTAGAGTGAGGGATATGCAGGGCCTTGAGGTTAGAGATTGTGGTGGAATACAATTCTGCTGCTGCTGATGGCCCACAGTGACTCATAGATGCCCAGTTTTGAGCTGCAATATCTGTTCTTTAATCTATCCTATTTAGCACAGTAGTAGTGCCACAAAACATGATGGAGGGTATCTTCAGTGTGAAGATGGGACATAGTCTCCACAAGGACTGTGCAGTGGCCACTGCTACCAACGCTGTCATGGACAGATGCATCTGCGACAGGTAGATTGGTGAGGACGAGGTCAAGTAGGTTTTTCCCTTGTGTTGGTTCTCCCTCCTGCTGTTACAGGCCCAGTCTGGAAGCTATGTCCTTCAGGGCTCGGCCAGCTCAGTCCAGAGTGGTGCTACTGAGGCACTCTTGATGATGGGCATTGAAGTCCCCACCTATAGTACATTCCATGCCCTTGCTACACTCAGTGCTTCTTCCACATGGTGTTCAACATGGAGGAGTACTGATTCATCAGCTGGGGTTGGGCAGTAGGTGGCAATCAGCAGGAGGTTTCCTTGCCCATGTTTGACCTGATGCCATGAGACTTCATGTGGTCTGGGATCAATGTTGAGGACTCCCTCCAGACTATATACCACTGTGCCGCCACCTCTGCTGGGTCTGTCCTGCCGGTGAGACAGGACCTATCCAGGGATGGTGATGGAGGATTCTGGGAGATTGGCTGAAAGGTATGATTTTGTGAGTATGACTATGTCATGCTGTCACTTGACTAGTCTGTGGGACAGCGCTCCCTATTTAGGCACAACAGATGTGTGTGCCTTTGTCATGTCAGAAGCCGTTGCTGAAGCCGATGCCGTTTTTATTCCAATTATTGGACCCAAGTTTCGGGTCGCGCCTAGAACGGTGCAGCCCTGACATGGACGCCCGTTTTTCGCGCATGAAAGTGGGCCGAAAAAAATACCTGCAGATTCTCCGGCTCCCTGCAGGTCGTTTGGAGCTCGGCGCAGCGCAGCACGAGCTGTGGGGGGGCGAAGCCAGGTCCCTGCGCTGAAATCAGTGCCGGGACCTCTGCATAGGCGCTACAGTGGGCGCACATGTGCAGTAGCTCCAGGCGCCCGAAACTGTGTGGGTGGGACCCGAAGCACGCAGCCCCTAGCCTTGGCCGAATGGCCTCACTGGGGCTGCGCGGTTCAGGCTGCACATCACTCGTCCAGCTCCTGCTCTGGCTCCAGCTGGCTCTCTCAACCCCCTGCCCCTCCCAGCTCCTGCTCCGCTCCCCCCTGGATCCCTCTCAGCTCCCGCTCCGCTCCCCCCTGGACCACTCCCAGCTCCCGCTCCGGTCCCCCCTGGACCCCTCCCAGCTCCCGCTCCCCTCCCCCCTTCCCATCCTCCCTTCTCCCCTTCCCTCCCTCGCTCCCTCTCCTCATCCCTCCCTCCCTCCCTCTCCTCTCCCCTCCCTCCCTCCCACCTCCTCTCCTCTCCCCTCCCTCCCTCCCACATCCTCTCCTCTCCCCTCCCTCCCTCTCCTCTCCCCTTCCCTCCCTCCCTTCTCCTCTCCCCTTCCCTCCCTCCCTCTCCTCTCCCCTTCCCTCCCTCCCTTTCCTCTCCCCTTCCCTCCCTCCCTCCTGCTCCTCTCCCCTTCCCTCCCTCCCTCTCCTCTCCCCCCTCCCTCCCTCCCCCCTGCCACCCTCCCTCCCTCCCTCTCCTCTCCTCCTCCCTCCCTCCCTCTACTCTCCCTCTCCCCCTCTCTCCCACCACTCCCTCCCCCGTCTCCTCTCCTCTCCCTCCCTCCTCTCCTCTCCCTCTCCTCTCTCCACCCCTCCCTCTCCTCCCCCCCTCCTCCCTCACCTTGCTGTCAGACACTGACAGACAGAGAGAGAGAGACACTGACACTGACAGACAGAGGGCCCAAGTTTCGGGCCGCGCCTAAAACTGCGCAGCCAGACCTGAACACCCGTTTTTCACGCCAGAAAGTGCGCCAAAAAAAACTTACCTGTTCTCCGGCTCCTTGCAGGTCCTCTGGAGCTGGGCGCGGCACAGCACGAGCTGTAGGGGGCGGAGCAAGGTCCCTCCACTGAAAACAGTGCCGGGACCTCTGCACATGCGCGCTACAGTGGGCGTGCATGTGCAGTAGCTCCAGGTGCCCAAAATTGTGGGAGGGGCCTGAAGCACGCAGCCCCTAGCCCTGGCCAAATGGCCTCACTGGGGCTGTGTAGATAAGGCTCCTCCCACCTGATCGGACCCGACCGGACCCGACCGACCCCTTCTTTCCCCCCCCTCCCGGGACCTCCGCGACTCCCCCCCCCCCCAGACCTCCGCGACTCTCGCCCCCCCCTCCCCCTGACCTCCGTGACCCCCCCCCCCCGAGACCGGACGCCACCTACCTGTAAATCCAGTCCGAAGTCTTGGGCCCGGCCGTTCAGCCTCCTTCTCTCCTTTCCCCCACCCCCTCTCTCCTATCCCCTCCTTCTCCTTCCCTCCCTCCCTCCCTCCCTCATCTCTCCTTCCCTCCCTCCTCTCTCCTTCCCTCCCTCCTCTCTCCATCCCTCCCTCCCTCCCTCCCTCCTTGCTCTTTCCCTCCCTCCCTCCTCTCTCCTTCCCTCCCTCCCTCCCTCCCTCCCTCCTCTCTCCTTCCCTCCCTCCCTCCTCTCTCCTTCCCTCCCTCCACCCCTCCCTCCTTCCTCCTTCCCTCCCTCCCTCCTCTCTCCCCCTCTCCCCCCCTTCTCCCCCTCTCCCCTCCTCCCCCCTCTCCCCTTCCCCTCTCCCCCCTTCTCCCCCTCTCCCCTCCTCCCCCCCTCTCCCCCCTTCTCCCCCTCTCCCCTCCTCCCCCCCTCCCCTCCTCCCCCCCTTCTCCTGGCCTCTCCTCTCCTCCTCCCACCCCCCACCCCTCATCCTCCCCCCCACCTCCTCCCCCCCTCCTTCCCCCCTCCTCCCCCACTCCCCCCCTCCCCCTCCTCCTCCACCCCACCCCACCCCCCTCTACCCCCACCCCAACCCACACCCCACCCCCCTCTACCTCCCTCCTCCTTCCTCCCCCTCCCCCCCCACCCCCCTTCTCCCCTCTCCCTCCCACCCCTCTTCTCCCCCTCCCCCTCCCACATCCCCCTTCTCCTCCTCCCTTTCAACCCCTCCCCTCGCTGTCAGAAACACAGAAAGTGAGAGACTCACACACAGACAGACAGAGAGATAGAGGCACTGACAGAGACACACTGTGGGGGCCGTCCCAGCACGCTGTTGGAGGACTCCCGTTGCTGCAGTCGGTAAGTAGAAAAGTTTTATTTATTGATTTTTTCAATTGTTTTTATTTTTTATTAATTTTTTTTGATTGATTTATTGGTTGATTTATTGATGTATTAATCATTTATTATTGATGATGGCTCTTTATTTGTAAAACTGAAGTGTTTAATGTTTGTAAACTTCCCTTTAAACCCCTCCCCCCCCCATTCCCTACGCCTAATTTGTAACCTACGCCTGATTTTCTAAAGTGTAGACAAGGTTTTTTCGAATGTACAAAAATTTTCACTTACTCCATTCTAAGTTAGTTTGGAGTAAGTTTTCACTGCCTAAACTTTGAAAACAGGCGTAAGTGGCCGGACACGCCCCCTGTTGAAAAAAAAATTCTGTTCCAAAGTGAAACTGTTCTAACTGACTAGAACTGGAGCAAACTAAATGCCGAGAATTCAAATTTCTAAGATACTCCATTCTAAACCAGTTGCTCCAAAAAAACAGGAGCAACTCAGGCCGAAACTTGGCCCCAGAGAGTGAGAGAGAGACACACAGACAGACAGAGAGAGAGAAAGAGACACACTGGGGGGGGGGGCCCGTCCCAGCATGCTGTTGGAGGGCTCCCGGTGCTGCGGTCGGTAAGTAGAAATGTTTTTATTTATTGATTTTTTTATTTTTTTTAGATTTTATTAATTTTTTTGATTGAGTTATTGGTTGCTTTATTGATGTATTTATCATTTATTATTGATGATGGCTCTTTATTTGTAAAACTGAAGTGTGTAATGCTTGTAAACTTTCCTTCCCGCCCCCCCTCCCTCGTTCCCTACTCCTGATTTGTAACCTACGCCTGATTTTCTAAGTGTAGCAAGTTTTTCTGAGCGTACAAAAATCTACAGTTACTCCATTCTAAGTTAGTTTGGAGTAAGTTTTCACTGCTTAAACTTTCAAAACGGGCGTAAGTGGCCGGACACGCCCCCTTTTGAAAATAAAATCTGTTCCAAACTGAAACTGTTCTAACTGACTAGAACTGGAGCAAATTGAATACCGAGAATTGCAATTTCTAAGATACTCCATTCTAAACCAGTTGCTCCAAAAAAACAGGAGCAACTCAGGCTGAAACTTGGGCCCATTGTTCCTTGTGGTGGTTTGTTACAACTGAGTGGCTTGCTAGGCCATTTAACAGTCAACCATTTTGCTGTGGGTCTGGAGTCACATATAGGCCAGACCAGGTAAGGACGGTTGATTTGCTTCCAGTGAAGCAAGTGCATTTTTAAATTCATGGTCACCATTACTGATACTAATGAATTCTAGCATTTTACTGGTGACTGATAACCTGGGGCACCGGTACCAGTACTGGGGAAAAAGGGAGCTGTTCTGTTGGGATGGGCTCCACTTAAACCGGATTGGAACCAGTGCCCTGGCAAATTAAGTAGATAGGGTTTTAAACTAAAAAGTGGGGGGAGGGGTCAGGTGAGGGAACAATTAGCAATCCAAAGAGTAAAGTCAAGGCAATGGAGCAATGTAGCGATTTGGGTAAAGATAAGCAGAGTGTGACGGGAAGGGCAGTGTGTTTAAAGGTACTAGTGAATCAGCAAATAAGGTGGAGGCAAATAAACAGGGACTAAAGGTAAAAAGTTAAAATTAAACACTTTTTATCTGAATGCACAAAGCATTCATAACAACATAGATGGCACAAATAGAGATAATTGGCTTTGATCTAATAGCCATTACAGAGACGTGGGTTGCAAGGTGACTAAGATTGAGAATTAAATGTTCCAGGATACTTAACATTTCAAAAAGACAGGCAGAATGGAAAAGTGGGGGTGGAGCGGGGGAAGCCCTGGTAATAAAGGATGACATAAGGACAGTAGTGAGAAAGGATCTTGACTTGGAAGATCAGGAATTAGAATCAGCATGGTTGGAGATAAGAAATAATAATGGACAGAAAACACTAGTGGGAGTAGTGAATAGGCCCCCTAACGATAGCTTTACCATTGGTCAGAGTATAAATCAATAAATAATAGGAGCTTGTAACAAAGGCAATACAATAATTATGGGGAACTTTAATCTTCATATAGTCTGGGCAGATCAAATCAGCAAATGTAGTCTGGAGGACGAGTTCATGGAATGCATTTGAGACAGTTTCCTAGAACAATACATCATGGAAGAGTGTTAGACCACATCATACACTTGGAAGCTCTCCACTTCACCGTCTGTGGTAAGGGCTCTTTGGGCTGGATTTTTGGGTCTTCTGTGCTCCGTTTTATCGCCCCGGAGTGGCAGCAATGGCGGCGGTGAGGTGTTTCGGCTGGATGGTCAGTGCCCGGAAGAGCTGCGCCTGGTGTGCAACGCCCCTGGTTGCCACACCGGTGCCAGTTTGAACTTTAGCCCAACCCCTACACTGCAAAGCACACCTCGCACTGACTGCCTGGGAAATCAGGTTGTCCAACGATCCTGACAGTGAAGAGGTAAGTAATGGACTCCTAAGGTAAGTGTGATTGCTTTTCCTTTTAATTTTTTTGTGTTTTGTGTTGTGGTGGCGTGGGCAATGTTTTGGGAATGTTTTTATGTTTTTTCTTAGGTTCCCCCCTCCCCAGGCGTCTCTCAGAGTGCTTCCGGCCCAGATCTTTAGCTCGGGAGTTTCCCATCTTAACGCCCTAAGAGAGGTGTCCAATGTCGCCCTTTGTGCTGCACCCGCTAACTCAGGGCCCAGCTGCCAAACTTACTTACTAAGGCATAACCAGTTCCTTGGCGCTAACTTTCCCAGCTGGTCGCCATTAACGCCCCAAAAACATCAAAGCCGAATATCCAGCCCTTTAGATCTTGCTTTTATTCTCTTTTTAGGGGTGGATCTGATGTAGAATATGGACAGGACCATTTAACCTGTAAGGGTTCTTCTTAAACTGAGGTGCCCAATGGTACGTTGAGTTCTTTGTCTTAACTTTCAGATGAAAACCCTCCCTTCAGGGATCTCATGCTTTTTCTCTCATGCCTTTTCGATTTATACATTCTGAAACCCATCCATCTGATTTCCTTTGATCTCTCCTGTCCTTATCTTCCCAAGTTTGGAGTCAGACATGCCATTCTCGGCCTTCAGATGTTCGTAGCTGTTTGTTATCATGTTATTTATGTTCAAGCTGTTCGTGCAGCTTTAGCTACACTAATCTATTTAGTTCAGTTATACTATTGTACCATGGAATGCATCATTAAATTCCCAAAGATATAGAAACATAAAAACATAGAAATTTACAGCGCAGAAGGAGGCCATTTCGGCCCATAGTGTCCACGCCGGCCGACAAGGAGCCGCACGGCCCTCGGTCAGCACCCTGAAGGTGTAAACCTATTCTAACCTAGCCTCTATTCTATTCTCATACACTGGTTAACTTATGCATTTTAAAACAGTGTTGTTAAACAAAGTCAAAATCCTACTTAGCATTATAATATGGTTATTAGCTGTATGGAAGAAACATCGGCATTGGGTCTTAGTTGGTCAAATTAAAGATACATAAAACAAAGTCGAAATCCTAACTTATAAACAGCAGAGAGCAAGCCTGGAAACAAGGTCATACGTAACTGTTACAGTGCAGAATGTTATAACATCCGCAAGGAAACAAAAACAACAGCAAATTCTAAGCATCTATCCAAATATTTTACTACTAGTCTGAAGAGACTTGTGTTTCAAGTTAGATGATACAATCATCTAAACACAGTATTATTTGCGTCACAATTTCATTCGTCTGAAACGAGAGTCTTAAACTTGAATAAAGATAATTACATAGAGGTGAGGGGCGAATTGGCTAAGGTAGATTGGGAAATTAGATTAAAAGGTATGATTGTAGATAAGCAGTAGCAAACAGTTAAAGAAATATTCCAAAATTCTCAACGAATATACAATCCATTGAGAAATAAAAACTCCACAGGAAAAGTGATCCATCTGTGGTTAACTAAAGAAGTTAACGATAGTGTTCAATTAAAAGAAGGGGCTGATAATGTTGCAAAGAGGACAAGGAGAGCTATAGAAACCGGCAAAAGATGACCAAAAAATTGATAAAAAGGGAGAAAATAAAATATGAGAATAAACTAGCAAGAAATATAAAAACAAATTGTAAGAGTTTCTACAAGTAAGTAAACAGGAAGAGAGTAGCAAAAACAACTGAGAGACCACTTGTTGAGTTTAAATAGCCCAGCAGCACAGGGCTTCCAACACTTCCGTTTTTTATTTCAGATTTACAACACTGGCTCTTTTTACTTTAAATAATTCATTGCCATAATAGTAAAGCTCGTTCCACAGCTCTGGCTAGTCCAGTTTCTAAATCGCATCAATAAAAATGAATAAAGTGAATAAAAATGATTTTTTTTTTAAATGCTAATAACATTTTTTTTAATATTTATAAAAATGAGTTATTTCTTTATTTGAAAATAAATCAGTGAAAATAGTGCATGAATGGTATTCAGGTGATTGGTATTGTTCCCAAGTTCATGCAATATTACTGTGGACACTGGTAGCAACAGACTGGATGGTGACAAGTCTGATGGCCTGGCTGGCTTGCAATGGGATTGTCGATGCAGGGAGACTCTGCCATCTTGTGGCAAAGAATCATTCTTTTTGCTTCTCAAAATGAACACAGCTAGGCAGTATTCATACATAGTACATGCCTTACTTAAGTTTTACATGTTAAAATAGAATAGAGGGGGGAAATTGAGTGATCCATGAAATTTTGAAAACTTGATCTGAAAATATTTGATAAAAGCCGACCAATTTAAAAGAACTAAAACGGAAAATGCTGGAAACAGGCAGCTGGTCAGGCAGCATTTGTGGAGCAAGAAAGCGAAATTGGGGGCTAAATTCGATAAGGTCCAAAAATGGGCGCAGGGATCGCGATCTGCCCGTGCCTACTGAAAGTGATGCAGACCGTGAAATTGGTGCTGCCAGCTAATTAACATGATTGAATCGCTGAGCCCAGCGCTGTATATGTAGCTGGTTGGCTCAGCGCTCAGCAGGGGGCCCAATTTAATGGGAAGTGTGATCGCTATTCAAAGACAGCCTGTAGTGTGAAATGCAGTCTGTACTTCTTAAAGCAGAGGTACTTTTTGAAATAAGCTGCAATGTATATAATGACTCAAAAGACTTGTTACTGTAAACTCACTCAGGTGTAGACCTGGTTCAACTTTATTCACGCCCAAAGTGCGCACATGACATGGTACTCGCTCTTATATACCATGGCCCGCGCACATGTGCGTACAGCCCGATGACCTCAGACAGTGGCGCCCCCTGGTGTCTAGTGACCCCAAGCATCAATACATAACAACATCCCCCTTCAAGATCTTAGTATCAGTCTCTTTACAAATTAAGACTGTCCGGGGCTTTCCGCTCACGAGTTGATCATCTCAGTTCAACTCCAGTTCTGGGCGAGCATTCTGAGTCGGTTATGACTGGAGGCTGAGTAAGCGATCTGATGGGAGTGGTGATGACCATGTCAGAGACTGAAAGTCCAGATTCAGTAACGACAGCAGAGTCTTCTGATCAATGAACATTGGTTGGTTGGTCGCTGACTGTATCTTCCGCAAATGGTTCCAGTTCATCCGTGTGCCGCAGTTTTATCTGATCAACATGTTTCCTGCATGTTTGCCCATTCTTGAGCACGACAATACTCACTCTGTTACCTTCCTTGACTGTAACAGTACCGGCGATCCACTTTGGACCTTGACCATAATTCAGCACATAAACTGGATCGTTGAGAGATGTCACATGACACCGCAGCACGACCATGATACCATTGCTGATTTTGACGTCTGTTTTCAACACAATCATTCAAATCAGGATGGACAAGAGAAAGCTTGGTCTTGAGACTTCTCTTCAGCAGTAGTTCAACAGGGGAGACCCCGATAAGCGTATGGGGTCTTGTCCTGTAACTAAGCAATATACGTGACAAACAAATCTGCAGTGAACCTTGAGTCACATGTTTCATAGTTTGTTTCATCGTTTGAACCGCACGTTCTGCTTGACCATTAGAAGCAGGTTTGAATGGAGCAGACCTTACATGTCTGATACCATTGAGTTTCATGAACTCCTGAAACTCCAGACTTGTGAAGCACGATCCGTTGTCGCTCACAACAATGTCAGGCAAGCCATGAGTAGTAAACATGACACAAAGGCTCTCAATAGTAGCTGTGGATGTACTGGATGACAGAATAATGAATTCTATCCACTTTGAATATGCATTCACCGCAACAAAAAAACATCTTTCCTAGGAAAGGGCCCACAAAATCGATGTGTATCCTCAACCATGGTTTAGAATGGCCACGACCAAAGACTCAGCGGGGATTCAGCTAGTACTTTACTTAGCTGCATGCAAGTATTGCACTGATAGATACATGATTCCAGATCAGAGTCAATTCCAGGCCACCAAAAATGAGCCCTAGCAATGGCTTTCATCATGACAATGCCAGGATGAGTGCTATGTAGTCCACGAATCTCTCCAGAATTCCAATGGTGCATGCGAAGGTTCTTAATTTACCTCATCGCCAAATGTAATGTATATAATGACTCGAAAGACTTGTTACTGTAAACTCACTCAGGTGTAGACCTGGTTCAACTTTATTTGCGCCCAAAGTGCGCACATGACATGGTACTCGCTCTTATATACCAGGGCCCACACACACACGTGTACAGTCCGATGGCCTCCGACAGTGGCACCCGCTGGTGTATAGTGACCCCAAGCATCAATACATAACATAAGCACCTCATTGTTATTGTAGTAAAGGAAAGTGAAAGGTAGCTGTGGCTCAACAGGGCAGAGAAAGGGCACCTAGGTTCTCCGATGCAGCACTGGTGACCTTAGTGCAGGTGGTCGAAATCAGCTACCCACAGGTAGCCAGGAGGCCCTCCAGTCTGACTGTAAGAGGGTAGTATGAGCAGACTGCTGAAGTGGTCAGTGTTGCGTATGGAGAAAGAATCAGACTGAACACTGTGAGCTCAAAGTAAAGTGTGACCTTAGGCTTTTATTGCAAGTCTCCAGAGTGCCTCTCCCACCTGTGAAGCCTCCTTAAATACCTGTGCTCCCAAGGGATTATGGGATCACTTGGGATTTCAGGCAATGAGCCCTCGGGTGGCTGTACAGAGTAAATACAAGTCCACATATATAACACCCGCCCCCCCCCCCCCCCCAGCAAAGTCAATAGTGTAACAATTTACAATGTGAGTCGATCTGGGGCCCTTCTTGCCCTGGTTGATCATCTCAGTGTGAAAGCTAGTGTTGCTGAATCATTTGTTGGGCCTTCGCTGGGCTGCTGTGCAGCTGGCCTTGCTGAGTTGCCTGATGTGTTGGGCCCTGCAGGGCTGCTGTGGATGATGGGTTCTGCTTCGTGGTCAACCGTGGTGCCGGTTGCCACTGGTGTGTATGTTGGGGGATCAAAAAAGGTAGGGTCCAAGGTGGGTTGCTCAGGATAGTCCATGAATCTGAGTTTGATTTGGTCCAAGTGTTTCTGGTGAATGAGTCCATTTGAAAGTTTGACCCAAAACACCCTGCTCCCCTCTTTGGCCACGACAGTGCCGGGAAGCCACTTGGGACCTTGTCCATAATTTAATACAAATACAGGATCATTGATTTGAATCTCGCGTGACACATTTGCACTATCATGGTATGCACTTTGTTGAAGCCGCCTGCTCTCTACCTGTTCATGTAGATCAGGGTGAACTAACGAGAGTCTTGCCTTAAGTGCTCTTTTCATGAACAGTTCAGCAGGTGGGATAGGCGAATCTGCAGTGAGCCTTCAGTTACCCTCGTCAAGCCTTGCTTGATGCTTTGCACTGCTCTCTCTGCCTGACCATTGGATGCTGGTTGAAATGGGTCAGATGTAACATGTTTGATCCCGTTATGGGTCATGAATTCTTTGAACTTAGCACTGGTAAAGCATGGCCTGTTGTTGCTCCTGAGGTCATTGGGTAAGCCATGAGTGGCAAATATGGCCCGCAGGCTTTCAGTAGTGCCAGCGGTCGTGCTAGCATACATTATCTCACATTCAATCCACTTGGAGTACGCGACTACAACCACAAGGAACATTTTACCCAAGAATGGGTCTGCATAGTCAACGTGAACCCTTGACCAGGTTTTGGAGGGCCAAGACCATAAACTTAGCGGTGCCTCCCTGGGTACATTGCTTAACTGCGAGCATGTATTACATCTGTGAATGCAGGATTCTAAATCCGCACCAATACATGGGATCTGGCTATCGCTTTAATCATTATGATGCCTGGGTGGGTATTGTGGAGGTCATTGATGAACGTGTCTACTCGATTGCCCCATAGAAGGCAGTCTGCCTATAAAGACATTTCATCTTTGCGCCGCTGGAACGGCTTTATCTCTTCCTGCATTTCCACTGGGGCACTGGACCAGCTCCCGTGAAGCACACAGATTTTGACTAGAGATAATAAGGGGTCCTGGCTTGCCCAGGTTTTGATCTGCCGGACAGTGACAGGTGATTGCTCACTCTCAAATGCTTCCATAACTTTGGTTAGATCTGTGGGCTGCGATATTTCCACCCCCGTAGTGGGCAATGGCAGCCTACTGAGAGCATCAGCGCAGTTTCATGCAGTATACCGATAGAGGTGTACCGATGGATGTGGTGTATTTAGATTTCCAAAAGGCATTCGATAAGGTGCCACACAAAAGGTTACTGCAGAAGACAGAGATACCGGAGTCAGAGGAAATGTATTAGCATGGATAGAGAATTGGCTGGCGAACAGAAAGCAGAGAGTCGGGATAAATGGGTCCTTTTTGGGTTGAAATCAGTGGTTAGTGGTGTGCCACAGTGATTGGTGCTGGGACCACAACTGTTTACAATATACATAGATGACCTGGAAGAGGGGACAGAGTGTAGGGTAACAAAATTTGCAGATGACACAAAGATTAGTGGGAAAGCGGGTTGTGTCGATGACACAGAGAGGCTGCAAAGAGATTTAGATAGGTTAAGCGAATGGGCTAAAGTTTGGCAGATGGAATACAATGTCGGCAAGTGTGAGGTCATCCACCTTGGGGAAAAAAACAGTAAAAGGGAATATTTTTTGAATGGGGAGAAATTACAACATGCTGAGGTGCAAAGAGACCTGGGGGTCCTTGTGCATGAAACTCTTTTGAGTTTACGTGAAAAAAAAAACATAAACATTAAACCGTGCCACCCGCCTGGGTGACACGGCAGACATTTTCAAGGCCCCTTTTTTTTCCTTTTTTTGTGGTTTTTTTTTTGTTTTTCTTTTTTTTTGGTTTTTTTTTGGGCGCTAAAATCACAATTTTTCCCCAGTGCCCCCTATAAAAGGGAAGGGGGACACTAAAAGCACCGGCAATTAAAACAAATTAAACTTTAAAACGTAAAATCAAATTAAAATTTGGTTGTCGGGCGTGATGATGCACTCCAGTCCCTCCGGTGCCCACCTCTCGCGGAAGGCCGCGAGCGTACCGGTGGACACCGCGTGCTCCATCTCCAAGGACACCCTGGACCGGATGTAAGAGCGGAAGAGAGGCAGGCAGTCAGGTTGAACGACCCCCTCGACCGCCCGCTGCCTGGACCGGCTGATGGCACCCTTGGCCGTGCCCAGGAGCAGTCCTTGTGCATGAATCCCAAAAAGTTAGTTTGCAGGTGCAGCAGGTAATCAGGAAGGCGAATGGAATCTTGGCCTTCATTGTGAGCGGGATGGAGTACAAAAGCAGGAGGTCCTGCTGCAACTGTATAGAGTATTGGTGAGGCCGCACCTGGATTACTGCGTGCAGTTTTGGTCACCTTACTTAAGGAAGGATATACTGGCTTTGGAGGGGGTACAGAGACGATTCACTAGGCTGATTCCGGAGATGAGGAGGTTACCTTATGATGATAGATTGAGAAGACTGGGTCTTTACTCGTTGGAGTTCAGAAGGATGAGGGGTGATCTTATAGAAACATTTAAAATAATGAAAGGGATAGACAAGATAGAGGCAGAGAGGTTGTTTCCACTGGTCGGGGAGACTAGAACTAGGGGGCACAGCCTCAACATACGGGGGAGCCAATTTAAAACCGAGTTGAGAAGGAATTTCTTCTCCCAGAGGGTTGTGAATCTGTGGAATTCTCTGCCCAAGGAAGCAGTTGAGGCTAGCTCATTGAATGTATTCAAGTCACAGATTGATAGATTTTTAACCAATAAGGGAATTAAGGGTTACGGAGAGCGGGCGGGTAAGTGGAGCTGAGTCCACAGCCAGATCAGCCATGATCTTATTGAATGGCGGAGCAGGCTCGAGGGGCTAGATGGCCTACTCCTGTTCCTAATTCTTATGTTCTTATGTTCTTAGTTTTCTGTGCCTGACCTGTGGCGGATGGCATAATTGTATGCGGACAACGTGAGCGCCCATTTCTGGATGCGGGCCGATGCGTTGGTATTTATCCCTTTACCCTTGGAAAACAGGGATATAAGTGGCTTATGGTCAGTTTCCAATTCGAATTTTAACGCAAACAGGCATTGATGCATTTTCTTTACCCCATAAACAGACGCTAACGCTTCTTTCTCAATCATGCTGTAGGCTCTCTCAGCCTTAGACAGACTCCTGGATGCATAAGCAACCGGTTGCAGTTTCCCGAAATCATTAGCTTGTTGTAATACACACCTGCGCCATATGACAACGCATCACATGCTAATACCAAATGCTTATATGGATCATACAACACAAGCAATTTGTTTGAGCATAACAATTTTCTCGCTTTTACAAAGACATTTTCTTGGCTTTTGCCTCAAACCCATTCGCCCCCTTTTCGTAGTAAGACATGCAGCTGTTCTAGCAGCATGCTGAGACCCAGTAAGAAGTTACCAAAGTAGTTCAAGAGTCCCAGAAATGACCGCAGCTCCTCGGTGCATTCTCGATTGCCTCCATCTTCACGTTGGTGGGCTTGATGTCATCCGCCGCAATCCTCCTTTCCAAGAACTCCACTTCAGGCGCCAGGAAAATACACTTCGAGCATTTTAACCTGAGCCCCACGTGGTTGAGTCGACTAAGAACCTTCTCCAGGTTCTGCATATGCTCGACTGTGTTCCGACCTGTGACCAAGATGTCGTCCTGGAAAACCATGGTGTGCGGGACTGACTTCAGTAAACTTTCCATGTTTCTCTTGAATATCACCGTCACTGATCAGATTCCAAACGGGCATCTGTTATAAACAAACAGACCTTTGTGCGTGTTGATGCAGGTGAGGGCCTTCGATGATTCCTCCAGTTCCTGCATCATGTAGGCTGAAGTCAGATCCAGCTTCGTGAATGTCTTTCCTCCCGCCAGCGTTGCAAAGAGGTCAACGATCTTTGGTAGTGGTTATTGGTCCTGCAGGGAGAAACGATTGATAGTTACTTTGTAATCACCACATATTGTGCCGTCTTCCTTGAGGACTGGGACAATCGGACTGGCCCACTCGCTGAACTCGATCGGAAATATGATGCCCTCTCTTTGCAGCCGGTCTAGCTCGATCGCTACCCTTTCTCTCATTGTGTATGGTACTGCTCTCGCCTTGTGATGGATGGATCACGCCCCCGGAATTAGGTGGATCTGCACTTTTGCTCCCTGGAATTTCCCGATGCCTGGTTCGAACAGCGAAGGAAATTTGTTTAAGACCTGGGCACACGAAGTGTCGTCAGCGGGCGATAGCGCTCGGACATCGTCCTAGTTCCAGCGTATCTTTCCCAGCCAGCTCCTGCCGAGCAGCGTGGGACCATCGCCCGGTACCACCCAGAGTGGTAGCATGTGCACTGCTCCATTGTAGGAGAGCTTTATGGTAGCGCTGCCGATTACAAGAATCAGTTCTTTTGTGTAAGTTCTTAGTTTCATGCGAACTGGAATTAAGACTGGCCTTGAGGCCTTTCGAAAATCGTTTTGCCCATGATGGACTGGCTCGCACCCATGTCCAGCTCTATTGACACCGGGAGTCCATTTCGTTCAACATTCAGCATTATCGGGGGACAATTAGTGGTGAATGTGTGCACCCCATGTACCTCTATCTCCTCTATCTGAGGCTCTGGTTCGTCATGATTCTCCGTGGATCTGTCCTCCTCTGCAACATGGTGGTTTTCAGATTTAACAGGCTTTGCAGCTCGCCTGCACACTCGTTGGAGGTGTCCCATTGTTCCACAGCCCTTGCAAATGTACTCTTTGAATCGGCATGAATGGCAACGATGATCACCCCCGCAGCGCTAACAAGGTGTTAATGGCCTTGCATTCATCATCCTTGATAGTGGACTCTGAGTCATCTGCCGATGTGCAGCTGCAGGTATGTCTGACCTGCCATGTACGTTACGATTCGAAAACAACATCACTTTGTTCACAGTACTTGTAGCAGCACTTGTGTGCTGAGATATTTGCTTCGTATTGTCACTGGTGTCAATGAACACCTGGGCTCTAGCTATAGCCTTACTCAAGGTTGGGGTCCCTACAGTCAAAAGTTTGCGAAGTATGGTTTCATGGCCAATGCCAAGTATGAAAAAGTCTCTGAGCATGTGCTCCAAATGTTCTTCAAATTCACAATGTCCTGCAAGGCGTCTTAGCTCGGCAACATAACTCGCCGCTTCCTGACCTTCAGACCTTTTTTTAGGTGTAGAACCGGTACCTCGCCATCAGAACGATTTTTTTCAGGTCCAAATGCTCTCGGACCAGTGTGCACAAATCGTCATACGATTTCTCCGTGGATTTCGCCGGAGTGAGCAGATTCTTCATTAGACCATACGTTGGTGCCCCACAGACGGTGAGGAGGATCGCCCTGTGTTTGGCAGCGCTCTCTTCCCCATCTTGCTCGTTGGCCACGAAGTATTGGTCGAGTCACTCCACAAAAGTTTCCCAATCATCTCCCTCTGAAAATTTCTCCAGGATGCCCACTGTTCTCTGCATCTTTGGGTTCGCTATGTATTTCTCTTCGCCAGTTGTTGTGTATGGAGAATGAGTCAGACTGAACACTGTGAGCTCAAAGTAAAGTGTGACCTCAGTCTTTTATTGCAGTCTCCAGAGTGCCTCTCCAACCTGTGAAACCTCGTTAAATACCTGTGCTCCCAAGGGATGATGGGATCCCTTGGGACTTCAGGGGATGAGCCCTCTGGTGGCTTTACAGAGTAAATGCAAGTCCACATATATAACAGTCAATGCCGCCAGTCTTTCTCCAGGACCTGGATCCAGTGCCGAAAGAAGTTTAATGACATCACTCGAGTGGTAAAGGTCAGTGAATGCATCTTCAAATGCCATATCCAACCAAGTGCACCACTAGCCTCACACACTGCTCAATGCACCACACCCTCATCATTCACCGACCAAGAATCTCTATCAATCACGACTCATACCTCAGAATCATTGCTTCATCTCACCCTCACACACTTACCACTGTTGCAAGACTCACACCCACAGCTCAGATATTGCACACACTACCAACTATTCAACAATGACAGGAACATCACTCAAACACATTGCACCACTCTCACTGATATACTTCCCTTTCGCTTGCAGGCCAAGGTGGCACACAGTAGCAGCTAACTGGCAGGAGGCAGGCAAGGCTGCAGAACCTAGCCCAGCTGGATGAGCCAGTGCTGGAAATCATTGGAGGGGCCGTAACTGAACCCGTGGTGATCGGTGAGGTTGAAAGCATTGATAATGATGATATGCTCACACCTAATCCTCCTCACATCGCACTGCCCCATCATCCCACAATGTTTTCTCATTACAAGATGCTGATGGTGCAAGCATGCACAACTTGCTTCCTCCCTTGCCCCTCCCCACAACCCTACCTATGTGCATTTCTCCTTTCAGATATCCAGGAACTCCAACCAGCCCAGCCAGTGCACGAAGAACAAGTGAGGCGAGTGATGGAAAAGAAGACACACTGTCGCTCGATCTGACACTCACAGGCACCAGCTCAGAAAATGGCACTGCACATGCTTCAGAGGCAGGATCTGCATGACGTGAGTCACCAGGCATGAGTGACCTGCAGTCAGTGCAAAGGGAAAGGATAGCGCAGATGCCAGCTCCCTAGAAGGCGAGGTCACACATGAATTAAGAACATAAGAAATAGGAGCAGGAGTAGGCCTTTTGGCCCCTCGAGCCTGCTCCGCCATTCAACAAGATCATGGCTGATATGATCCTGGACACAGCTCCACTTCCCTGCCGCTCGCCGTAACTCAATATTCCCTTATCGCTCAAAAATCTGTCTATTTCCACCTTAAATATATTCAATGACTCAGCCTCCACAGCTCTTTGGGGCTGAGAATTCCACAGATTTACAACCCTCTGAGAGACGAAATTTCTCTTCATCTTAGTTTTAAATGGGTGACCCCTTATTCTGAGACTATGCCCCCTAGTTTTAGTTTCCCCAAGAGTGGAAATATCCTCTCTGCATCCACCTTGTCGAGCTCCCTCATTATCTTATAAGTTTCAATAAGATCACCTAACATTCTTCTGAACTCCAATGTGGAGAGGCCCAACCTACTCAACCTATCCTCAGAAGTCAACCCCCTCATCTCCGGAATCAACCTAGTGAACCTTCTCTGAAAAGCCTTCAATGTAAGTATATCCTTCCTTAAATACGGAGACCAAAACTGTACGCAAAAGTTCTGCTGCAGAAGAGTCAGGTGAGGAGTCGATGAGGTGATCTACAGAAGAAGGGTGATGGGCACGCACACAGAAATACTGCTTGCATTGGTAGGCCTGCCAGAGAGCCTGTTGTCACTGTCAAGGAGCATGGAGGAGATTGGTTCCAACCTTGCACAGGGCTAAGCCCATGATTTCCAGGATGGAATTGATGGGCAACTGATTAGAGCACTTGTGGACCCAACCATGATGCAGGGTCTGATGGGTAATGTCTCAGCTTCCATTGCAGCACAAGTGGATGTGACCCAACTTTTCAGTGCTACAGTGGAAGCTCAGACTGAAGTCGTGTAAGGTCAGCTTGCTTCCACGCAAGCTCAGACAGCTGCCATCATGGCTGCGTTTACCAGTGTGGAAAGGGGTTTGCAGGCTATCAAAGCAGTCCAGTAATCTGTCCTTCAACAGATTACTAGGATAGCTGAGGCGGTGCCCTGGGGAGTGGCAGTGGCTCCGTGGAGCACAAACCTGCTGTCCTCTCTCAGGATGACAGTATTTGTGCTTCCACCATTGTCACTTCAACAGTGTCCTTGCTGTTGCCTGTGAGCCAGCCAGCCCAGACTGCTGCTGCCCGTGCCAAGATGCTGCAGACTACAGCTGGGTCTTCTAGGCCCAGAGCTGCTTGAGGACGTCCTGCAAGTTGTAAGATTTTGTAAAAGTTTGCAGTAACTTGACCAAATTTTATGTACCAGCATGCCTTGTGAGGCCAACAGGACTTTCTGCTGTACAAATTTAAATTAAAACTGCTAAACGCTGCAAGTTGTTCTGTGGTTGAGCTATTTCGAAAGCTGTGTTTCATAGGTAAGGAGGTGGCAGACCTTGACAGAACAAATGCTTGGGCAACTTCGAAAGCTGTCTTTTGCAGGTAAGGGCAATAGCAAGCCTTCTGACCTTGAGAGCTTTGCGAGAACAGACTCGGAAACAGGAACATCTGCAGACAGGATGTTTCCAGTTTTGAAGCCCACTGATTAACTGTCTAGTTGATTGATAAGGAAAAGAGAAGAACATCTATGGCCATTACTCCTATCGAAAGGGACACGTACACATTAAGGGACTGCCCAGTTTTGGGGCTATAAAACGTGCTGCGAAAAGACACTCGGGGCTGCTGCAGTCGGCAGCAACTTGGTCAGTTGCTAATTAAAGAGCTACATCTAGTCACCGCCGAACCGTCCACTCGCTGGTATTTGTATGTATGAGATGCTTATGATTGCTTGATCTTAACATAAAAGAATAGACCTGTGCATACTTATTTGTAATCCAGGATTACCGTGTGTAACACTACTATTGGAGACTTACTTGTAATCTCTTGGTGATTTTAAATAAAGAGAACTTATTCCCTAAATCTTTGTCTTAAGTTGTCTGATCCACGGGGTCAAACTCTATAAACTGTTCGACGGGGCAAGGGGTAATTCCGCAAGTCCTACAGATATTTGGCGCCCAAACAGGGACTCGGTCAGAACAAATAATGACAAAGACAATGGATGAGTGAGTCACAAAGTATGTGATGGTGCAGTTACCTCTCAGGAAGGGGTGGCTACGGGTCATTATAGATGGTGATGATCTGGTTTGTGAGGCTGGACAGTGGTGGTCCAGTAAAATGAAGGCCGTCTGGTTAATGGCATATCAGAGGAAGATTAAAAATGATGAATGTAAAATTCAGAAGATGGCAAAGAAAGTCAGGGATAGGGAAGCAGTGGTGAACCAACTTCTGAAGGAGTTAGAGGAAGAAAGTGAAAGTAAGAAAAGGCTCAAGGAAAAGTTTGAAAAGGAGAACGAGAGATGCTATAATAAAGAACAATACCTGAAGAGCCAATAATCAGAATCAGTGCGATGTGTGGGCACTGTGCAGAACAGGCAGCAAGGGCTAAAGAGGACCTGAAAGCTGCATATAGGATTGCTCAGAAGCAGATTTCTGAATAACAGGGTGATCGAGGGAACCACACAGAGTGTACGAAGAGGATTAAGGGTTTGGAGGATAAATTACGGCTTCAGAGGGGCATTGTGTGTGTCATGACCCCTTCATCACGAGGGACTGGGAGATGGTGAGAGGGATAGTGAATCGGATGATGGTGAAGTGGACTTAGACAAGGGACCAGAACATGGCCCACCGGTGGGGATTTGGCCCCCACCTATGGCGCTGATGCACCAAAACCGATACTAGGCGCCGGCCGACGGGGCGGCAGCACGAGCCCTGGGAGTACTAGATCGGGAATTTGTGGTTCCATACAATACTGAGAACTTAAGGAAAATGGCCAGTAATATGAAAGAGTTGGAGCAGGGAGAAGACCCCCAAGGGCATTATTTGGAGGTGCAACAAATGGCCGCCCTGAAAAGCCTGGATAATGAGAAGAAACGCTGATTGCTATTCACCCTAAGTCCCGGTGTTTTTGCCGGCCTCCCGCCAGTAAATAAAAGAGCGGGAGGCGATTATGAGGGTCTGAAAGTGAGGATTGCTCAGGTTATGGGAGCAGGAAATGGAGGATCCTTTTAAGGCCATAGCGGACGTGGAGCAGGCCTTACGTCCCCACGACATTTGCCAACAGACTGCGGTCCACTCATCTCGCGGCCATGGGAAGGGCATTGGGAAACAGAAGACGGAGGAGCATGAAACTATTGGCTGTGTGCTCTAATCACTCACAGTTTGCCTCGAAGCTACAATGTCAGATTTTGATCCTGAAGACGTGGAGAATACAGAGGCTAAGGTCTTGAGGAAAATGACCCTGTGCTTCGAGGTGCGCCAGGCGGATAAAATTAATATCTGTGTAATGAATAAGCCTCTGCTGCCTTATTTATTGATGGATAGATTTGTCTCTCGATTGAGCAACCTGGAAATGGTGGCACTATTATTGTTGCAATTTAATTTTTAATTCTCAGTGTTTTTTTTTAACCATGTGAGTCTGATCAAGGCATTCTCTAACATCCTGTAACACTGTACTGTACACTTTTAAAATTATAAATTACTGGTGACCCTTTCTATTAATCAGACAATAAAAGGGACAAACAAACACCCCCCCCCCAAATAAAATAAACCAAAAGGCAAGGTGTGTGAGATGAAGGGTGGAACACCTCGTAAGTGGCAGAAAGAACGGACCATGCCAGGAAAAGGGTGGGAGCAGGACAAGGGGTTATAACTGTGGAGACCGGGGACATTTCGTACGTAACTGTAAGAAATCTAGGAGGAAAGAAACTAAGGCCCAACACTCGACGTAGCCCCGACCTAGGGCTCCCAGCTCCGAGGATTTGGTTAGATTATTAGCTAAGCATATGAGGGAGCTTGAGAAAGCCCAAGGAAAGATCTACGCCACACATGGGGAGGAAAGCGGGGAGACCTTGGCATGAAGGAGCCGTGCCAACCCCGTGTACCTGTGTCCATTCAGGTGCGATGATTGGGGAAGACCATGTGTAGACATCGTAACAGAGCGAGAGAGAGGGGACTATTTAGTCGACCCGTGTGTATCCAGTACGGTAGTCCACTCTCTCTCCCCGATGGGGTCTTCCTGGTCAAATGGGGCCCCCTAAGCTTTAGGTGGCTTCATGGGTGACTCAAAGGCTGGGATGGTGTCAAAACCTTTCGGCTTCAAGGTAGGATCCTTCCAAACAAATTGGACATGTACATTAATGAACTGGGACCAACCAGGAATGGGAGTGCTGGCCCATAATGTGATCGTGGACAAGGATAATAATTGTTTTTGGGGCGGGGTGGACCATGGTGCGGAAAAAGTCGTCATACCCCCGCGACATGGAGAAGCGTGGGTGGTAACGCCTGCGGGACCCTATGATTTAGAAACATTAACGGCTCGGGTGCCTGAAAGGTATCAAACCATAGTGCGGGCTGCTACGCAATCTGTTGCTACATGATTGTGGTAGGATGGCAGGAGTAGAGGTTCACGTGGACGGGAAGCCCATGTCCCAGCCCCAGAAACAGTACACATTCCCTAGGGAAGCTGAGAGAGATCTAGGAAAAGCTGTGACATTCTTAGTGGAGCAAGGGGTACTGAGACCTATTGCGACACATGTTGGTCCATGAGGCTTCCGGCGGGCGGATGCCTCCGATGGCAATAATTTCTACAAAAGTACCTGATGGTCTCAGAGGTTTGGAGACTTGCGGTCCTGGGGCTCTACGCATAGACCAGGATAGGGGCCCACGTAACCCAGAGACTTAAGCAGTTTGTGCAGATCTCTGGGATCACGTGGGCCAGCCCAAACTATCAGAATTGGGGGATCCCCATTCCATCATAGGCGGTCCCTCGAACGAGGATGACTTGCTTCCACATGAGTTTACAGATATTTCAATGAAGGACCCAATGTTCCAGTCCTGAACTCCAATTGAGGGGGTGGAAGGTGCCTGTGCGTGGATTTTTTTTAACCTTTTAGCATTTTTGTTGCCAAATTAAGTTCATCTAAGGGTTAAGTCGTGGCAGGAGACATGTGTTATGCTCCTCCTGTAATATGTGGGAAGCCAGGGATGCTTCCAGTGTCCCTGATGACTACATATGCGGGAAGTGCATCTGCCTGCAGCACCTGACAGACCGCATTGCGGCACTGGAGCTGCGGGTGGATTTATTCTGGAGAATCCACAATGCTGAGATTGGCCACACCGCAGGTAAAGGGTACACAGCTGGATAGCGTATGGATGACCAATAGGAAGAGCAGTGGAAGGAAGGTAGTGCAGGGGTCCACTGCGGTCATCCCCCTGCAAAACAGATACACTGCTTTGGGTACTGTTGATCAGGATGATTCATCAGAGGAGAGCAGCAGCAGCCAAGTTTATGGTACCATGGATGGCTCTGCTGCACAGGAGGGCAGGAAAAAGAGTGGGATTGCTATAGTGATAGGGATTCTATTGTAAGGGGAATAGATAGACGTTTCTGCGGCCGCAACCGAGACTCCAGGAAGGTATGTTGCCTCCCTGGTGCAAGGGTCAGGGATGTCTTGGAGCGGGTGCAGGATATTTTGAAGAGGAAGGGTGAACAGCCAGTTGTCGTGGTGCATATAGGTACCAACGATATATGTAAATAAACGAGATGAGGTCCTATAAGATGAATTTAGGGAGCAAGGAGCTAAATTAAAAAGTAGGACCTCAAAAGTAGTAATCTCTGGTGTAATTGGCATCACGGAGACATGGCTCCAGGGTGACCAAAACTTGGAACTCAACATACAGGGGTATTCAACATTTCGGATGGACAGACAGAAAGGAAAAGGAGGTGGGGTAGTGCGCTGGTTAAAGAGGAAATTAATGCAATAGTAAGGAAGGACATTAGCGTGGATGATGTGGAATCGGTATGGGTGGAGCTACGGAATACCAAAGGGCAGAAAACGCTAATGGGAGTTGTATACAGACCACAAAACAGTAGTAGTGAGGTTGGGGACAGCATCAAACAAGAAATTAGGGACGCATACAATAAAGGTACAGCAGTTATCATGGGTGACTTTAATCTGCATATTGATTGAGCTAACCAAACTGGTAGAAATGTGGTGGAGGATGATTTCCTGGAGTGTATTAGGGATGGTTTCCTCGACCAATATGTCGAGGAACCAACTAGAGGGCTAGCCATCCTAGACTGGGTGATGTGTAATGAGAAAGGACGAATTGACAATCTTGTTGTGCGAGGCCCCTTGGGGAAGAGTCACCATAATATGGTAGAATTCTTTATTAAGATGGAGAGTGACACAGTTAATTCAGAGACTAGGGTCCTGAACTTAAGGAAAGGTAACTTCGATGGTATGAGACATGAATTGGCTAGAATAGACTGGCAAGTGATACTTAAAGGTTGACAGTGGACAGGCAATGGCAAACCTTTAAAGATCACATGGCTGAACTTCAACAATTTTACATCCCTGACTGGAGTAAAAGTAAAACGGGGAAGGTGGCTCAACCGTGGCTAATAAGGGAAATTAAGGATAATGTTAAATCCAAGGAAGAGGCATATAAATTGGCCAGAAAAACCTGAGGACTGGGAGAATGTTGTAATACAGCAGAGGAGGACAAAGGGTTTCATTAGGAGGGGGATAATAGAGTATGAGAGGAAACTTGCTGGCAACATAAAAACTGACTGCAAAAGCTTCTATAGATCTGTGAAGAGAAAACGATTAGTGAAAACAAAACGTCGGTCCCTTGCAGTCAGATTTTATAATGGGGAATTTATAATGGGGAACAAAGAAATGGCAGACCAATTGAACAAATACTTTGGTTCTGTCTTCACGAAGGAAGACACGAATAATCTTCCGGAAATACCAGGGGACCGAAGGTCTAGTTGGAAGGAGGAACTGAAGGAAATCCTTATTATGCTGGAACTTTTGTTCGGGAAATTGATGGGATTGAAGGCCGATAAATCCCCAGGGCCTGATCGTCTGCATCCCAGAGTACTTTTAAGGAAGTGGTCCTAGAAATAGTGGATGCATTGGTGATTATTTTCCAATAGTCTATCGACTCTGGATAGGTTCCTATGTACTGGAGGGTAGCTAATGTAACTTTTTAAGAAAGGAGGGAGAGAGAAAACGGTTAATTACAGACCGGTTAGCCTGACATCAGTAGTGGGGAAAATGTTGGAATCAATTATTAAAGATGAAATAGCAGCACATTTGGAAAGCAGTGGTGAGATCAGTCCAAGTCATCCATGGATTTATGAAAGGGAAATCCTGCTTGACAAATCTTCTAGAATTTTTGAGGATGTAACTGGTAGAGTGGACAAGGGAGAACCAGTGGATGTGGTGTATTTGGATTTTCAAAAGGCTTTTGACAAGGTCCCACACAAGAGATTGGTGTGCAAAATCAAAGCACATGGTATTGGGGGTAATGTCCTGACTTGGATAGAGAACTGGTTGGCAGGCAGGAAGCAGAGAGTCGGGATAAACATGTCCTTTTCAGAATGGCAGGCAATGTCTAGTGGGGTGCCATAGGGTTCAGTGCTGGGACCTCAGCTCTTTACAATATACATTAATGATTTAGATGAGTGAATTGAGTGTAATATCTCCAAATTTGCAGATAACACTAAGCTGGGTGGTGGTGTGAGCTGTGAGGAGGATGCTAAAAGGCTGCAGGATGACTCGGACAGGTTAGGTGAGTGGACAAACACATGGCAGATGCAGTATAATGTGGATAAATGTGAGGTTCTCCACTTTGATGGCAAAAACGCAAAGGCAGAATATTATCTGAATGGCAGCAGATTAGGAAAAGGGGAGGTGCAACGAGACCTGGGTGTCATGGTGCATCAGTCATTGAAAGTTGGCATGCAGGTACAGCAGGCGGTGAAGAAGGCAAATGGTATGTTGGCCCTTATAGCTAGGAGATTTGAGTATAGGAGCAGGAAGGTCTTACTGCAGTTGTACAGGGGCTTGGTGAGGCCTCACCTGGAATATTATGTTCAGTTTTGGTCTCCTAATCTGAGATAGGACATTCTTGCTATTGAGGGAGTGCAGCGAAGGTTCACCAGACTGATTCCCGGGATGGCAGGACTGACATATGAGGTGAGACTGGATCGACTGGGCCTGTATTCACTTGAGTTTAGAAGGATGAGAGGGGATCTAGAAACATATAAAATTCTGACGGGACTGGACAGGTTAGATGCAGGAAGAATGTTCCCGATGTTGGGGAAGTCCAGAACCAGGGGACATAGTCTAAGGATAAGGGGTAAGCCATTTAGGACTGAGATGAGGAGCAACTTCTTCACTCAGAGAGTTGTTAACCTGTGGAATTCCCTACCGCAGAGAGTTGTTGATGCCAGTTCATTGGATATATTCAACAGGGAGTTAGATATTGCCCTTACGGCTAAAGGGATCAAGAGGTATGGAGAGAAAGCAGGAAAGGGGTACTGAGGTGAATGATCAGCCATGATCTTATTGAATGGTGGTGCAGGCTCCAGGGGCCGAATGCACCTATTTTCTATGTTTCTATGTTTCTATGTGTGATGACCATTGCACATCAGCCACCACATGGGTTTGATAGAGCTAGGCCTTTATCCAGTGGCAAGGGTTAACCAAGGCGACTGGAGACCTGCTCTGCTGCACGGACCTAGTGCGCACACATATCGTAATGTGGGCAGGCCCATGCTGCCCCTGGGCATTCGGCTCTTCTGGGCCCTGTATCCTCATTCACCACACTTCCGCCACGATCTCTTGCCGCTCTTCCGTCACAAAATTCGCCGCACCTCCGCTATGATTCCTCACCGTTATTCCGCCACAAAAACACTCGCCGCACCTCCACCACGATCTCCCTCCGCACCAAACATTCGCCGAACCTCCGTCACGATCACCCAATAAATCTCAGCCACGATCCCTCATTACTCCTCTGCCCCGATCACTCCTCGTAAGTCTGCCACGACTTTATCGTTCCTCTGCTGCACTAGGGCCCCTCCGATGCTCCTGCCCATGCTCCAAACGGCGACCTGGGTCCTGATGACGTCACCCAGTCACACTTATAGTAATGTCATATATATGGAACTGCAATATGTATAAATGGGAATGCCCCAAAAAACACAGAAACACTGAAAATAAATTTAAAAAGCATATTACATATTTAAAATTAATTAAAATGCAAGTTAATTAAATATTTTATACAAACATTTATTTTTTTGATTTTTTTTAAAAATGGGGCTAAAAATAATCTTACCTTAATGGACAGAGTTTTTAATATATAAATGAGTGATAACATTTTATTTTTCTATTTTTTAAAACTCTTACGCTGGTAAAAGCAGGTGTGCTTTCTTTTACCAGCGTAAGAATTTGAAGGACATTCGCTGGGCAGGACGCTCCGCCGCGGAGGCCCTTCTCCTTCACATGTTTGCGATCTGTCAAAAGGGTTTTTGACAGATCGCAAGTGCCGGGTTTAGGTGCATGCGCTTTGCATACATAAACCCGGGACTTGCGGGTACCCCGCGGGCACGTGTGCACTTTGTACGCGCCCATGGGGAGCCGTTAACTATCCCATTTGGCCGGTAAAGAAGTCAGACAACTCTTGGAGGATGACTTTAGATTACAGAGTCCTGAATAAGAACATCACTGCCTGTACTCCCACGGTGGCAGCCGTGGCTGATTTGATCGGCAATATCCCCAGCTCGGTCACTGTGTTCACGATACTGGACATATCAAACGGATTCTGGGCGATTCCCTTACTTCCGAAGGACCAGTACAAGTTTGCTTTCACATTTAAGGGACAGCAATGTGTGTGGACTTGTTTGCCCCAGGGATTTTACAATAGCCCGTCTATTTTCCATCAGTGTATGGCTAACTGCCTATCAGAATTCAGTCAGCCAGGTCTGCTTGTACCATATGTGGATGATTTACTGCTGTTTCCAAATAATGAAAGTGAACACGAGGAATTACTGCAGGAATTGTTAGCATTGCTTAAAGTAACAAGGTTTAACGTCGACCCCAAAAAGACACAGAGAGTGCAAGAGAAGGTTCAGTTTCTCGGACTGACGCTTCGACTGGGAGAGCTATAGACGATGCAAAGTGTATGATGGTTCAGGAACTGCACCGTCCGGTTTTGATAACTGCTCTCCTGCCATTCCTGGGTTTGACAGGGTACTGTAGAGAATTTATTGTGGGTTATGCGGCCATGGTAACTCCCTTGCTGAGATTGCTCGGAAAAGGAATAGGTTGAGAGTGGGATGAGCACTGTGAGTAGGCATTTGTAAAGCTGAAACGGCTCTGGGGGCGGTTGACCCTACGAACGATTTTTTTCCTTGAAGTGGTGGCAAATGACGCCAGTCTGGGCGCTGTTTTAATGCGGGAAGTAAATGTGCATATGAGACCAGTCGTTTATGCCTCTAAAGTACCATCAGAGGTGGCGAAGGGATATCCTACCTGTGAGAGGCATTTGCTTGATACATTTTGGGCAATGAAGCATTTTGCCCTATTTACAGGAACCTTACTCTCCTTACCCACCACACGCCGACCCGTCTCCTGTTAGAGGGCCGAATTAAAGGAGGGACAGTATCCAGTACTCGGGTAGCTACCTGGACCGTACAGTTAAACGGGATGGATTTGCGGGTAAAAGCGTCAGGCGAGCCGAAGCTGGCGGCCAACCTTAATGATCAAGGGGAACCCCACACCTGTACAGTAGAAGGGGTGTGGGAAACGGATGGCGGATTCAAATCTGGTATCCACCTGGAGAGAAGAGAAATACACGTGGATGGGCCTAGTTTTGTGGAAAAGGGGAATGAAAAACAGAATTTATGACCCACAGAAAAGGGTGGAAGTGGTGATTTCATTACCCACCACTTTTAGTGCTCAACAAGCCGAATTGATACATGGTAACGCATTCCACTGAGTTTTCCCCACCTTATATGATCTGTTCCGACTCCATGTGTACGTCTAACTCTTGCACGGAATATTTGGCAATTTTGGCGAGAAGTTTTAAATCGGCAGACAGCAGACCGTTAGTTACCGTGCCAATGCTGGCAACGATAGTGGAAGCCGTAGAAAAGAGAGGTGAGGACTATTATACACATAACGTAAAAGCTCATTCTAAGACCGAACCCAGGTGGGAGGGGAACAGGAATGCAGATGAACTAGCCAGGTGGTCGTGGAAAGGGGAGTCCAGTGGGATCCGTGACAATCAATAATAGTGGCCGCAGCGATCCCCATGGGATGCAAACTATCAGGTCCTGGGGATTTATCGGCCTTCAGTCCCTTCAATTTCCCTAATACCATTTCCTGACTAATAAGGATTTCCCTCAGTTCCCCCTTCTCGCAAGACCCTCGGTCCCCTAGTATTTTCGGGAGGTTATTCGTGTCTTCCTTAGTGAATACAGAACCAAAGTATTTATTCAATTGGTCTGCCATTTCCTTGTTCCCCATTATGAATTCATCTGATTCTGACTGCAAGAGTCCTACATAAGTCTTCACTAATCTTTTTCTCTTCACATAGCTGTAGAAGCTTTTGCAGTCAGTTTTTATGTTCTCTGCAAGCTTACTCTATTTTTCCCCTCCTAATTAAGCCCTTAGTTTCAATTCTAAATTTCTCCCAGTCCTCAGTTTTGCTGCTTTTTCTGGTCAATTTATATGTCTCTTCCTTGGATTTAACACTTTCCCTAATTTCCTTTGTTAGCCACAGTTGAGCCACCTTCCCTTTTTTTATTCTTACGCCACATAGGAATGTACAATTGTTGTGGTTCATCCAAGTGATATTTAAATATCTACCATTGCCTATCCACCGTCAACCCTTTAAGTATCATTCTCCAGTCTATCCTAGCCAATTCACGTCTCATACCGTCGAAGTTTCCTTTCTTTAAGTTCAGGACCCTAGTGTCTGAATTAACTGTGTCATTCTCCATCTTAATGAAGAATTCTACCATATTATTGTCACTCTTCCCCATGACCAGATTGCTAATTAATCCTCTCTCGTTACACAAAACCCAGTCTAGGATGGCCTGCTCTCGAGTTGGTTCCTCAACATATTGGTATAGAAAACCATCCCTTATACACTCCAGGAAATCCTCCTCCACAGTATTGCTACAAGTTTAGTTAGCCCAATCAATATGTAGATAAAAGTCACCCATGATAACTGCTGTACCTTTATTGCACGCGTCCCTAATTTCTTGTTTGATGCCATCCTCAACCCACCTACTACTGTTTGATGGTCTGTAGATAACTCCCACTAACGTTTTCTGCTCTTTGGTGTTTCGCAGCTCTACCCATATAGATTCCACATCATCCACGCTAATGTTCTTCCTTACTATGTGTTAATCTCCTGTTTAACCAGTAACGCTACCCCACCTCCTTTTCCTTCCTGTCTGTCCTTCCTGAATATTGAATATCCCTGGATGGTGAGTTCCCAGCCTTGGTTACCTTGGAGCCATGTCTCCGTAATCCCATTTACATTATATCCATTAACTGCTATCTGCGCAGTCAATTCATCCACCTTATTACGAATGCTCCTCGCATTGAGACTCAGAGCCTTCAGGCTTGTTTTTTTAACACTCTTTGTCCTTTTAGAATTATGTTGTAATGTGGCCCTTTTTGATTTTTGCCCTTGATTTCTCTGCCCTCCACTTTTGCTTTTCTCCTTCCTACCTTTTGCTTCTGCCCCATTTTTACTTCCCTCTGCCTCCCTGCATAGATTCCCATCCCCCTGCCATCTCCAACAGCACTAGCAAACACTCCGCCTAGGACATCGGTTCCGGTCCTACCCAGGTGCAGACCATCCGGTTTGTACTGGTCCCACCTCCCCCAGAACCGGCCCCAATGTCCCACGAATTTGAATTCCTCCCCCTTGCACTATTCCTCAAGCCACGTATTCATCTGAGCTATCCTGCAATTCCTATCCTGACTAGCACATGGCACTGGTAGCAATCCTGAGATTACTACCTTTGAGGTCCTACTTTTTAATTTAACTCCTAACTCCTTAAATTCAGCTTGTAGGACCTCATCCCGTTTTTTACCTATATCGTTGGTACCTATATGTACCACGACAGCTGGCAGTTCACCCTCCCTCTCCAGAATGCGCTGCAGCCGCTCGGAGACATCCTTGACACTTGCACCAGGGAGGCAACATACCATCCTGGAGTTTCGTTTGCAGCCGCAGAAACACCTATCTATTCCCCTTACAATAGAATCCCCTATCGCTATAGCTCTCCCACTCTTTTTCCTGCCCTCCTGTGCAGCAGACCCACTCCTGGAGCCATGGGCTTGGCTGCTGCTGCCTTCCCCTGATGAGCCATCTCCCCCAACAGTACCCAAGGTGGTGTATCTGTTTTGGAGGGAGGTGACCGCAGGGGACCCCTGCACTACCTTCCTTCCACTGCTCTTCCAGATGGCCACCCATTCCCTATCTGGCTGTGTAACCTTTACCTGCGGTGTGACCAACTCACTAAACATGCAATTCACGACATCCTCATCATCGCGGATGCTTCACAGTGAATCCATCCGCAGCTCCAGTGCCGCAATGTGGTCTGTCAGGAGCAGCAGCTGGATACACTTCCTGCACATGTAGTTGTCAGGGACACTGGAAGCGTCTCTGACTTCCCACATAGCACAGGAGGAGCATGACACGAGTCTGGGTTCTCCTGCCATGACTTAACCCTTAAATTAGCCTAATTGGTATCAACGCCAAAGGTTTCTTACTGATAAGAAAAGAAAAAGAAAAAGATTAAATACTCACCAATAAAATATAAAAGCAGACCTACCAGTCGGCCAAGGGTATGGTTTTTCCAAGCTGAAGTGGGTAACCACACATGGTACTATCAGATAGGGGAAATACAGGGAGTCCAACTCAATTGGAAAGCATCGGCGAGACAAGGTTATGCTGGCCACGGTGGTGGCAAGAGCATGAGGGGACCTACGGGTGCATGGGCCCTCACGAGGTGCCAAACGTTCGTGTGGGTCAGGCTCAGTGTGACATAGTCAATGATGAGGGTCCCTACTCATGGTATGAATCTGGTACAAATGAATGTGTATACAGTAGGAAGGACCAGCCCTGCACTAAAAACTATCTTGTGTGGGGATGCGGTAGTGGAAATGCTGTAATACATGCAGTGGAGTTAAAAGTCTGCTCCAAACCACCCCCGCCCCCACCCTGTCCTCCCCACCTTTGATTAGGACATGGGAAAGACAAGAGGAAACATAGGTTTTCTGCCTCAAACACACCCAGGGGCCAACAAATGGTATAGTGGTAATCCCAATTGGATGATATTGTATCATGGTGTGCATCACGAGGTGGTGCCTGTAGTGCTGAATGTGACTGAGGTGGGACAGCCAAACTGGCGCAAGCCAGAGACAGCATGGTTTTATGGGAGAATGATGCGGGAATTAATAGAGGGATTTTGGGAAAGGGTCGGTACAACTCTTGCGGAATCAGAATTAGAGCCATTATATCACATGGACCCAAGGGAGAGTGATGGGTTGAATAATACATATGAAAACAATAGTACCAAACTCATTGAAGAGAATGATGTCGGTTGTAGGATTAAAGAAACTAATGTCAGAAGACGACAGGGACTAATGAACGATGCTGCGACTGTTTTTAACACCGGAACCTCCCTTGTTAATAGTCTTGGTTTAGATCGACCTGTGAAGGCGGTCAGAAATCACCCAAGAGAAATTCTGTACAAAATGAACGATTTGGAAAATGGGGAATTAAGGGAGGGCCAAATTATAACCATCCACATGTAGGTTGTGGTTAAATATTTTGAATCCCACGCTAAAAAGATAAATCTGATTATAGAGTAGAATGGGAAAGCCTCAATGAGGCCGCATAAAATGATATATTTTTAATGTATGGATCTTGGTTAGTGGAACAAGCCCAAGGAAATCTGCAGTGTATTGCTGAGGGCAAGCTCTCCTCATTGGTGACTGATTAACATCTGAGGGCAATGTCCACTTACCAACTTACTACGACTCTGGCAAGTCAGAGGGTTGGTACAGGTGTTCCCGGTGAAACGCAAGTTCCATCTACAGGAACAGAACAACATTGCCCTGTTGGGGAGGGTATTATATTATCCCATGACCTGAAAAGGCAATCCCAAATCCTCTGTTCTGTGCGGAGAACATGGGAGTACGTCACGGAGGCCATTCAGTAGAATACAGTGAACCCTCAAAGTATGTGACCCGGGTGGATGGGACCACTTGGGTGGTCTCAGATCTTCCCAGGTGTGCTCAAGCTTGGGACACATTCAACGTGGCAGAGCATGCAGCCCTCGCATACAGGTTTAGTTGGGATGGGATAGCATGGAACTGCACCATCAAGGTAATTGTGGGACAGCATTTCCCCTTACGATCAGCATTAAGAGGGAGGGGTGGATATTGTGTCACCACAATGCATCGGGAATACCCATATGGTAACAACCTGACTTGTCCTATCGAGGTGGAAATGTTTTGTTTTACCCCTGAGACTTGGGATGCGAGTTTTTTTCAGCATTTATTCGCAAGTAGAGGCAAGTACTTATCACTGTAAAAGATGAGTTAAAAGAGCAATTACATCAGTATGTGACTCGGTTCGGCTATGGCATTCCACCTCTGCCGGAATGCTTGGTAGAGTTGATGAGACACGTTAGTCAGTCTGAAAAGCACTATTGTGCCTCGGCCCAGGAAAACCATGATTTGTGTAATGAAATACCTAAGGTCGGGGATGATACGTCCTGGTGAGATATCGGTATGAATATTGATGTTCATCCCTGGATAAGGATTATGTCCCATGTTCTGGTCATTGTTCAGTTGGTGATTGTGTTATATCCATTGATAATAACCTGCCATCTTAACAGGTAACATAAGCAGCGAGAGTTGGTCGAGATATTTCAGAAGGTGCCAAAGGAAGACAAAGTGCAAGTGCCTGTGACCCAAGAGTTGGATGCACAGCCACTTGAGGGTGGACTATAAGATTTTGTAAAATTTTGCTGTAACTTGACCAAATTTTATGTACCAGGATGCCTCTTGAGGCCAACAGGACTTTCTGCTGTACTAATGTAAATTAAAACTGCTGAACGCTGTAAGTTGTTCTGTGGTTGAGCTATTTCGAAAGCTGTTTTTCGCAGGTAAGGGAAATAGCAGACCTTCTGACCTTGAGAGTTTTGCGAGAACAGACACAAAAACAAAAACATCTGCAGACATGAAGTTTCTAGTTTTGAAGCCCACATATTAACTGTCTAGTTGATTGATAAGGAAAAGAGAACATCTTCAGCCATTACTCCTATCGAATGGGCCACGTACACATTAAGGGACTGCCCAGTTTTGGGGGTATAAAACGTGCTGCGAAAAGACACTCGGGGCTGCTACAGTCGGCAGCAACTTGGTCAGTTGGTCAAGATCCACAGCGTGGCCCTGGACGACGTGGACCATTTCCCATACCTCGGGAGCCTCTTATCAACAAGAGCAGACATTGATGACGAGATTCAACACCGCCTCCAGTGCACCAGTGCAACCTTCAGCTGCCTGAGGAAAAGAGTGTTCGAAGACCAGACCCTCAAATCTGCCACAAAGCTCATGGTCTACAGGGCTGTAGTAATACTCGCCCCTCTGTATGGCTCAGAGACATGGACCATGTACAGTAGACACCTCAAGTCGCTGGAGAAATACCACCAACAATGTCTCCACAAGATCCTACAACTCCCCTGGGAGGACATTAGCGTCCTTGACCAGGCCAACATCCCCAGCATTGAAACACTGACCACATGATCAGCTCCACTGGGCAGGCCACATTGTTCGCATGCCAGACACAAGACTCCCAAAGCAAGCGCTCTACTCAGAACTCCTCTATGGCAAATGAGCCAAAGGTGGGCAGAGGAAATGTTACAAGTCACCTCAAAGCCTCCCCGAAAGAGTGCAACATCCCCACTGACTCCTGGGAGTCCCTGGACAAAGACCACCCTAAGTGGAGGAAGTGCATCCTCGAGTCTCATCACCGAGAGCATGAAGAAATCAAGCGCAGGAAGCGGAAAGAGCATACGACAAACCTGTCCCACTCTCCCTTACCCTCAACGACTATCTGTCCCACCTGTGATAGGGACTGTGGCTTTCCTATTGGACTGTTCAGCCACTTAAGGATTCATTTTAAGAGTGGAAGCAAGTCTTCCTCGATTCCGAGGGACTGCCTATGATGATGATGGCTGCAGACTGAAGATGGGAGATGGGAGAAGGTATATTGAAGAGCATTATCTGCCCAATTAAAGAGATGGCAGACTGCTGCTGCAGAGGAGACGTTACACCCGACGCACTTACAGGGAAAAATGATCATACCTGAACTTGTCCGATAACATGTGCCTGAGGAGGCTGCGTTTCTGAAAGGAGGTCATTGCTGAGTTATGTCAGCTCATCAAGGGAGATCTACAGCCTACCAGCACCATCAGGACTGCACTGTCTGCTGAGGTAAAGGTTACTGCGACACTTTCCCTCAACACATCAGGCTCCTTTCAGGCCTCAGCTGGCGACATTTGCAGTACCGCTCAGCCACACATTGCTCCATTCGACAGGTGACTAAAGCCCTTTATGCTCGCAGGATGGACTTTATCAGCTTCCCTATGACCAGGGAGGCACAGAGCGGGAGGGGTTTGGGTTTCTCACGAATATCAAACTTCCCCAAGGTACAGGGAGCAATAGACTGTACGCACATCGCCCTGAGAGCACCTTTATAGGATGTGGAAGTATTTTGGAACCGAAAGGGATTCCACTCCCTGAATGTGCAGCTCGTTGTCGACCATAACCAAATAATCATGGCAGTAAATGCTAATTTTCCAGGCAGCATCCAAGATGCGCACATCTTGTGTGAGAGCACTGTCTCTGACCTGTTTAAGAGTCAGTCACAAGGTCACCGTTGGATGCTGGGGGATAAAGGATATGGTCTTGCCAGCTGGCTCATGACCCCCCTGCGTAATCCCCAGATGGAAGCCGAGAAGCATTACAATAAAAGCCATATAGCTACACACAATATTGTCGAAAAGACAATTGGAGTACGGAAGTAGCACTTCAGATGCCTGGACCACTCAGGAGGCAACATACAATACCACCCTGACCAGGTCGCTGAGTTTATTGTGGTGTGCTGCATGTTGAATAACCTAGCCATAAGGAGAGGACAACAATTGCCAAATGGGACTGCCGGTCCACCTCAGGAGAGAGGGGAGGCGGAAGAGGAAGATGAGGAGGAAGAGAAGAATGACGAGGACCTTGGGGAGGACAATCAGCCTGGCGATGCACCCATGGCCACCCCGCCCCCCACACCCCACCCCCGTAAGACTGGAAACACCCCGTAGGAGTTATGCAGCTGAAAAACTCTTGCGTCATCAGCTCATAAATGATCGCTTTGCATGAACTTACATTGATGACAGTTGCAGTTACAGTGACAGAAAGACAACAGTTGCAGTTGTGTTACATTTCATCCTTACCTGGCCTGGCCATTGTTTTCCAACAATTGTATTCATGTCTTACCTTACCTTACGTTATTAGAAGTCACTGCACAACAATTGTAAAATTCAATAAAATATTTTAATAATTTAACAATGTAGGATTTATGTATCCATCCCCCACCCCCATTCCTTCCACCCCCAACAGTCAACCAACAATAAATACAAAATACAACACCCTCCCACCATCCCCAACATTAAATAAATTTGTAACAAAATCAAATAATACCCCTCCCTCCCTACCTGTGGCCACGCTTTCCTCCAGCTCCTTTACCCCCCTTGTCCGAGCCCCCCATTGTAATCCCCAAGTAATGGGACCAGGACGACTTGCAGCAGGGGACCGCAAGGCCTGCTGCTGTGGGGGGGGGGGTTGGGAGGGGGGGGGTGACGGTGGCAGCAACCCTTCAGTGGGTGGAGGAGAAGACATTTCGGATGAAACGACTTCCGAGCCAGAAGGAGGTTCTTCCTCCCGACTCGCATCTGTGCTGGTGGTTGGTGGGTCGGCACCTTGGAGTGCAGTGCCGTCTCCCGATACTATCGCATACCGCAAGGCATGGATGGCGGCGGTTGTTTGGCCCATTGCCACAACCATGCGATCCATACCCTCCGATATGTGAATGGACATTATGGCAATGTTCCCGGTCAACCCACCAATCGCCTGGAGGAGCTCTCGACTGATGGCGACGCTCTCCCTGCACAGTATCACCCTGTCCTCATTGGGATCTGCCCATCTCGCTGACTCAACCTCTGTGGGGTCGGCGTGGGCACGGTACATCTTGGAGTCGCCTGCTGCAAGCCGTTTGGGGCCGCAACTTCTTCCGTCAAAGACGACGATGTGGCCTTAGGTACAGCAGATACCGGGATGCAAGCAGCATCCTCCTTGGTATCTTGCATTTCCTCTTCTGGCTCCGTGGTCTCTTCCTCAGCACCCGTGGTGATAATCACCTATAAAGGGACAGGGACAGGTGCGGCCTCCCTTTGTGCCTGCGGAGTTGGACCTGCAAAACACAATTGAGCTTATTGAGCAGAAGGGTACATATGATTCTTGTGCTGCGCTGTCATACATAGGAGAAACCGCACTACAGCAATAAATGTGACCAAGAGACATTCCATATTAATACATCATATGGTAGTACATCTATGTGGAATCTTCCTCTGCAAATGTGACATGAGCATGGCATAAGCTAATTGATTAGGTACTATGATGGAAAGACAACAGGTTCCAACGTTATATGCTAATATGGTTTGTATCCACAATTGTTGCATGGTTACAACATCTACGTTCAGATAAAATATTTCATAAGATCGTGTTTAGAATCTAATGCTTGACACAAAACATCTCGACTGCAATCTCCATGAGAGCCCCCAAGGGTGGGGGGGGAGGGATCAGGACCACTGGTGAGCTCGGCAATGACAGGAGCTAATGTCCGAATGTGTCCCAGGGCAGACAGTGATCCAGGGCAGCTCACCCCCAGTCCAGGCTGGCTCACTGTGTAAGTGACAGTAGCTGGAGAGACTGACACAGTCTGGGTAAAGGTTACCGGACCCCTCAGTGCTCAGTCGTGCCCCATCCACCAACGTAACCCAAAAGGAGACGGTGCCAAAATTAGACTTAAAGGGCGCAGGTTCTGAGCCCTGTCCAGATATTAACAGGAAATCTATGCAAGAATAACCAGCTTAATTTCAATCAGGCAGATTTACATATTCTGTGGATCATTACAATTTAAAATCTATTTAATACTTACTCTTGCCGAAGCAACCAGGCTGTTCCAGCGTTTGCAGCACTGGTTGGAACCCCTCGCCTCATGGGACAAAGACATAACCAGGTCGGCGATCCCGTCCCAGATTTTATGATACGCCTGGGGTGGAAGTTTCCCACACCCACCCTGGGTTAATTGGCCCCACCTCGAGTGCACCTCCTGGACGAGGGCATCGTTGGCCTCGTCGGAAAAGGGTTTTGCCCTCCTCCTCCCCTCTACATCCTGGCCACACTCTGCTGACTCTTGCTCCTGGTTGGACATTTTTGCCTTATTGATTTTTGTTGATCTCTGCTCTGTTTATCTGGCTCTCTCTCTCTGTATTCCTCTGTCTCTCTCTCTGTCAGTCTCTCTCTCTCTCTCACTCCCTCCCTTTGCCTTCTGCGCATACCAAGATGACCCCTGACCTCTTGAATCGCGGGAAACCTTCTTTGCAAAAAAAACTGCATGTGCAGACAAGCCGTTGTTCGGGACGGCATCCTTCCACATTGCTGAGGCCCATTTCACATCGCTGAGCTATCGCTGAGCTGCCGCCCAGCCCCAAAAAAGCCAAAAGTAGCGATCAGAAAAATGGGCGATCTTCCAGTGATCCTGAAAGCTGAAACATCGCTCAGGTTGGAACATCACCCATTTTTTGGGCGATAGCCACTAAGTGGAAAGTCTAGCCCGTAATCTCTTGTTGATTTTAAGTAAAGAGAACTTATTCCAGAAATCTTTGTCTTAAGTTGTCTGTTCCACAGGGCTGAACTCTATAAATTGTTGGATAGGGCGAGGGGTAATTCTGCACATCCTACAAAGTCCATCTGCAGTCTCCCTCACTGAACATCAGCAGCCTTCCACCAGCCATGCTGCAGGCACTGGGCTAGCACTTCGTAGGAGCACTAGGATAGCCAAAGGCACAGGAAACACAGGCACTAAGATAATGTACAAGGCTGATTAGTTGACTTTGTTATGTAGTTTTGGAATTATTAATTTAAAATTTTTTTCGGAATGTTTGTTTTGATCAGGGCAGTTCCGTGAGCAGCTAGAAACAGTTCAATTCCCAAACTTCACCTTGCAGTGACCTTGGGCTAGAACACTAAAGGGTAGAAATTGCCCCCTACCCGAAACGGGGCGCACGCACACAGTTTGAATTGTTTTTGCCGCAGCTGCGGTTCAGGCCTTCTCTTGAGACACATTCCGCTCTTTGTTGTTTTTTTGGGCTAACCAAACTGATAGCAACGCGGTGGAGGAGGAGTTCCTGGAATGTATTAGGGCTGGTTTTTTTAGACCAATATGTCAAGGAACCAAGTAGAGGGCTGGCCATCCTAGACTGGGTGATGTGTAATGAGAAGATATGTGAAGAGAAAAAGATTAGTGAAAACAAAACGTCGGTCCCTTGCAGTCAGATTCAGGCGAATTTACGATGGGGAGCAAAGAAATGGCGGACCAGTCAAACAAATACTTTGGTTCTGTCTTCACGAAGGAAGACACAAATAACCTTCCGGAAATACTAGGGAACCGAGGGTCCAGTGAGAAGGAGGAACTGAAGGAAATCCTTATTAGGCGGGAAATTGTGTTAGGGAAATTGATGGGATTGAAGGCCGATACATCCCTGGGGCCTGATAGTCTGCATCCCAGAGTACTTAAGGAAGTAGCCCTAGAAATAGTGGATGTATTGGTGATTATTTTCCAACAGTCTATCGACTCTGGATCGGTTCCTATGGACTAGAGAGTAGCTAATGTAACACCACTTTTTAAGAAAGGAGGGAGAGAGAAAACAGGTAATTATAGACTGGTTAGCCTGACATCAGTAGTGGGGAAAATGTTGGAATCAATTATTAAAGATGAAATAGCAGAACATTTGGTAAGCAGTGACGGAATCGGTCCAAGTCAGCATGGATTTATGAAAGGGAAATCCTGCTTGACAAATCTTCTAGAATTTTTTGAGGATGTAATTGGTCGAGTGGACAAGGGAGAACCAGTGGATGTGGTATATTTGGACTTTCAGAAGTCGTTTGACAAGGTCCCACATAAGAGATTGGTGTGCAAAATTAAAGCACATGGTATTGGGGGTAATGTACTGATGTGGATAGAGAACTGGTTGGCAGGCAGGAAGCAGAGAGTCGGGAGAAATGGGTCCTTTTCAGAATGGCAGGCAATGACTAGTGGGGTGCCGCAGGGCTCAGTGCTGGGACCCCAGCTCTTTACAATATGCATTAATGATTTGATGAGGGAATTAAGTGTAATATCTCCAAGTTTGCAGATGACAGTAAGCTGGGTGGTGGTGTAAGCTGTGAGGAAGACACCAAAAGGCTGCGGGGTGACTTGGACAGGTTAGGTGAGTGGGCAAATGCGTGACAGATGCAGTATAATGTGGATATATGTGAGGTTATCCACTTTCGTGGCAAAAACACGAAGGCAGAATATTATCTGAATGGTGACAGATTAGGAAAAGGGGAGTTGGCCTTCATAGCGAGGGGATTTGAGTATAGGAGCAGGGAGGTCTTAATACAGTTGTACAGGGTCTTGGTGTTCAGTTTTGGTCTCCTAATCTGAGGAAGGACGTTCTTGCTATTGAGGAAGTGCAGCAAAGTTTCACCAGACTGATCCAGGGATGGCAGGACTGACATATGAGGAGAGACTGGATCGATTGGGCCTGTATTCACTGGAGATGAGGGAGGGATCTCATAGAAACATATAAAATTCTGACGGGTCTGGTCAGTTTAGATGCAAGAAGAATGTTCCCGATGTTGGGGAAGTCCAGAACCAGGGGACATAGTCTAAGGATAAGGGGTGAGCCATTTAGGACTGAGATGAGGAGAAACTTCTTCACTCAGAGAGATGTTAACCTGTGGAATTCCCTACCGCAGAGAGTTGTTGATGCCAGTTCATTGCATATATTCAAGAGGGAGTTAGATATGGTCCTTACGGCTAAGGGGATCAAGGGGTATGGAGAGAAAGTAGGAAAGGGGTAGTGAGGTGAATGATCAGCCATGATCTTATTTAATGGTGGCGCAGGCTCGAAGGGCCAAATGGCCCTATTTTCTATTTTCTATATTTCTATGTTTTCCCTTGGATCTGGAAGATGCTCCTAATGGGGGCGGTGACAACATGTGAGGGGTGGGTACGGGGCGGTGGCAACACCTGAGGGGCGGAAGTTGGGGGCGGGTGCGGATTGACCACCGCGATGATGTCATCATGGTGCCACATACCACAGTTATCACCTTCACTTAAAGGGGAGAGCCTCGGCGCTTTTAAAACTTCGGGCCACTGGGCCACCAGGGAGGGTTTTGGCTCGGCCAGCGGCCTGGCTCCCAATAGCGTGTGCCAGGCTGCCTGTTGGCGGCCCGGCTAAGCCCGGGGGCATAATTGTCGGCCCGACCTGGCAGTCAGCCGACAAAAAAAAAACATGGCGGCAACGGCAGTGCCTGCTCCCTTTTAAGGGAAGCCACACTGCCGTTGCAGAAGGTTACAGCCTCACTGGACCACCGGGAAAAAACAGATTTTGGTACTGCCGGGCGGGCTGAAGATTTTCAGAGGGGAATGTCGCCATCTGGGGAGTGGGTGGGGGGATAGATCGATGGTGCACATGGCGATGATACGCTTATCATGGATCGGTGGGGATCAGGGCACCGCAGGAATCCTCGGAAGGGCAATTGGACTATCAGCGGCCATTCCACGAAATATTGGCATCCACTCCACTCCGCAGCGTGGCCGCCGATTTGCGGTGGTAAGAGGCCTTAAGGAGAGGGGCAATTTCGGACCCTCAGACATGATGCACCAGGAGTAAAAGCTTTGATACCTAATACTGTTCTCTTTCCAAATTTGCTTTGTGATTTGATCTGAAATGGACAATTAATTGGTTTTCAAGGCAGGATATGACTGGGGCTGTTCTGGCACAATCCACGCCTGATGCATGTAAATATGGTAAAGCTTCAGCTGGGTGTGTTTGCTCTACTGGCTAAATTGGGCTAGAAATTCATTGTAGCCAAGAGATGGGCAGTGTTTAGACTAAAATTCAGCTTCGGGGGTGGGACTTCTGGGCCGGGCGCTAAAAGTCCTGCCCCCGGAAGGTTACTACTCCCAATCGGGACAATTTCACCCCCTAAGATCAATGGCATTACACTGAAAAGATGGACCAATATCGGGAGCAGTCTAAACACAAGTAATGATTGCCACATACTTTTTTCACTACTTAAAGGGGAGCTTAATTGATGCTGCAGCCCCTCATTCTCAGCATTGGGTGTGCAGCTGCCTCAACAACCATAAGAAGGACAAGGAGAAGGAGCACTTATTTACAAATCCTGATGGCAGATCTTCCACTCAGAGGTTTTCCGAGGAAGCTTTGGAGGCATTGGTTTTAGCAGTGGAGAGAAGGTGGGGGCTCCTGTACCCCCCGACTGACAGAAGGTCCTCGCCACAAGTCTGCCGCATTATGTGGAGGGAGGTGGCACATCACATCACGGGCAGCACTGTGGTCCCAAGACCTACACCCAGTGCAGGATAAAGATTAGTGAGCTCACATGGGTGGTCAGGGTGAGTGAAGGGCTCAACAAATCCTACATACCACCATCTGTACCACAAACTTCACAATGCACCAGACCCCCAGCACTCACCCACCCAACAATCCCTACCCAGCAACACTCACACCCCCGTCTCAAACAGATGCTCATGAGTTATTAGAATTCAAGTGATATGTTTATAGATAAATTCATGAGTAGTGTTTGGAATATTTTGTGGTCTCTCTCATTTCAACATTGTGCCCAGGAGGACGCTGTGATATGGCGTGAGACAGGGATTGTATGATGGGGATGTGGTGGGCTCTGGGAATCTGGGGTTTCATTCATACAAATCACAATCTGACAGCCCGCGGCTCTGTAACCTTATCCTGCAGCAACATGCAGCCACTTCAATGCAGATTAGTAATTTGATTTTGATCATTTGAACCCATGCAATGTTTTTTCTTGCTTCTTCCCCCTCCCTTTATTCTGCCTGTAATGTTTTGCCCTGTGTGCTGTTGCCACTGCCGGTCCCGCTCTCCGCTGCCCGGATCCCGCCCTCCCTCCGGGCTCCTGACTGCCGCCGCAGCTTTGCACAGCGTCCCCTGATCTCCAGGCGACCCGCCCGCTCCCAGCGTCCCGTTTCCATGGCAACGCACGCTGGGCGTTGGGGGGTTTCCCTGGTAACCGGCGCCGGGGAGGGTTCGGGGGCGGGCGAGAACCGGGATCCTAAGCCGACTGAGTGCGGCCGGCACCGAGCCCGCGGCGGGAGGTGCAGCGCCACCGGATCCCCATGAGTTCACCGAGCGAGCTCCCCGAGGACAAGCTGGAGACGGTGATCCAGGTAGACGCGGCTGCTTCCCTTTTATTTTTCCTTTCGCTTTTTGGGCCGTTAACTTCCCACATTACAACAAGTGACTGCATTTCAAAAAATGCTTCATTTGGGCTGGAAACACGTCCGCTGGTCGTGCAAAGGTTGCTATATAAATGCAATGAATGCGTTTAGTGCTCAAGGACAGCACAGCACTGAGGGACGTGTCCCCTTGAGGGGCTGTTGCAGTCCCCAGACAAATAAAGAAAGACTTGCATTTATATAGCGCCTTTCACGACCACCAGACCTCTCAAAGCGCTTTACAGCCAATGAAGTACTTTTGCAAGCTCGCACAAACAACAATGTGATAATGACCAGATAATTTGTTTTTTTTGTTATGTTGATTGAGGGATAATTATGGGCCAGGATATCGGGGGACAACTCCACTGCTCTTCTTCCAAATAGTGCTATGGGATCTTTTACGTCCACCTGAGAGGGCAGACGTTGCCTCGGTTTAACGTCTCATCTGAAAGATGGCACCTTCTTTCAGTGCAGCACTCCCTCAGCACTGCACTGGAGTGTCAGCCTGGATTTGTTTGTGCTCAAGTTCCTGGAGTGGGACACAGGCGAGAGTGCTGCCCACTTAATCACAGCTGACACTGTGGGACCCAAGGGACAGAGAATCCTCGGCAGCGCACCCGCCTTTTCCCGAGAAGCGCAGCCAGACGACTCAGGTTCCGTTCCGGGAGCGCTGCTTCGCAAAATCGTCCTGTCCCCGCGGAGCGGCTCTGAGCACACGTTATCCTAAAACTGGCAGTGTGACTCTGCACTCGAAAATCATGTGTGATATGGATCATTGAAACACATACAATTCTTATGGGGCTTTGCAGGGTAGATTGTGACAGGATTGGTCCAAGTCAGCATGGATTTATGAAGGGAAATCATGCTTGACAAATCTTTGAGAATTTTTTGAGGATGTAACTAGTAGAGTGGACAAGGGAGAACCAGTGGATGTGGTGTATATGGACTTTGAAAATGCTTTTGACAAGGTCCAACACAAGAGATTAGTGTGCAAAATTAAAGCACATGGTATTGGGGCTAATGTATTGACGTGAATAGAGAACTGGTTTGCAGACAGGAAGCAGAGAATCGGGATAAATGGGTCCTTTTCAGAATGGCAGGCAGTGACTAGTGGGGTGCCGCAGGGCTCAGTGCTGGGACCCCAGCTATTTACAATATACATCAATGATTTAGATAAAGGAATTGAGTGTAATATCTACAAGTTTGCAGATGACACTAAACTGAGTGGCGGTGTGAGCTTTGAGGAGGATGTTAAGAGGCTGCAGGGTGACTTGGACAGGTTAGGTGAGTGGGCAAATGCATGACAGATGCAATATAATGTGGATAAATGTGAGGTTATCCACTTTGGTGGCAAAAACATGAAGGCAGAATATTATCTGAATGGCGGCAGATTAGGAAAAGTGGAGGTGCAACGAGACCTGGGTGTCATGGTACATCAGTCATTGAAAGTTGGCATGCAGGTACAGCAGGCGGTGAAGAAGGCAAATGGCACGTTGGCCTTCATAGCTAGGGGATTTGAGTATAGGAGCAGGGAGGTCTTACTACAGTTGTACAGGGCCTTGGTGAGGCCTCACCTGGAATATTGTGTTCAGTTTTGGTCTCCTAATCTGAGGAAGGACGCTCTTGCTATTGAGGGAGTGCAGCAAAGGTTCACCAGACTGATTCCCGGGATGGCAGGACTGACCTATGAGGAGAGAATGGATCGACTGGGCCTGTATTCATTGGAGTTTAGAAGAATGAGAGGGGATCTCATAGAAACATATACAGGTTAGGTGCAGGAAGAATGTTCCCGATGTTGGGGAAGTCCAGAACCAGGGGTCACAGTCTAAGGACAAGGGGTACGCCATTTAGGACCAAGATGAGGAGAAACTTCTTCACTCAGAGAGTTGTTATCCTGTGGAATTCTCTACCGCAGAGAGTTGTTGATGCCAGTTCATTAGATACATTCAAGAGGGAGATAGATATGGCCCTTACGGCTAAAGAGATCAAGGGGTATGGAGAGAAAGCAGGAAAGGGGTACTGAGGTGAATAATCAGCATGATCTTATTGAATGGTGGTGCAGGCTCGAAGGGCCGAATGGCCTACTCCTGCACCTATTTTCTATGTGAAGATGCTGGGAGAATGTTTCCCCTGGCTGGATAGTCTAGAACTAGGGGTCACAGTCTCAGGATAAGGGGGCGGTTATTTAGGACTGTGATGAGGAGGAATGTCTTCACTCAGAAGGTGGTGAATCTTTGAGTATATTCAAGATAGAGATCGATAGATTTTTGGATACTAATTGAACCAAGGGATATGGGGATTAGGTGGAAAGGTGGAGTTGAGATAGAAGATCAGCTATGATATTAAATGGCGGAGCAGACTCGAGGGGCCAAATGGCCTACTCCTGCTCCTATTTCTTATGTTCTTATGTGTGATATGCACCTCTTCCCACCCACCTCGAGTCCGCACCGGGTGCAGTTTAACTCAGGAGACCACCCAGTGAACTAAATCCATTATTGAAACCTCCGCCTTTCTTTGTACTGACCCCTGTCTAACTACATTTGCACCAAATACCCGCACCCTCCTCCATCGGGCTTCATTTCGTGTTTGCCCTGACTCCCCTCCCCCAAACTGGCTCCATTTTTGAAGCTGTATCATTCACCCCACCGCCCTCATTGGACTCCACTTCGAGTTTGAAACTCAAGAAGCCATCCAGCAGATTAAAACCTTGAAGTGTGGGGCCCAATTTCCATCTCACTCCAATTTGAATCACAGAATTTCCAGTGCAGAAACTGGCCTTTCAGTCCACCAGGTCTGTGCCACCTCCCACCTTACTTCATCTCACCCTCAACATATCAAGCACCTTTAACTTGACGATCACTTTGACTATTATGCACAGGGACATTAGCAGTGGCAGACATCTAAGCTGTGTATTCAGTTCATTTTGCAATTCTTTACTTTCATCAGGCTGACTGCCAAAGAAAGTTGTAATTTTTCTGTCTCACTTTTTACATTTTCAATGAATGAGTAACATCACAATTGCCTGCTAATTTCTACTCACTGCAGTGTGCTTCATGTGCCTGCCTTGAGAGTTCTACTCTAACGAAAGGTCATCTACCTGAAACGTTAATTCTGTTTTTCTCTCTCCACAGCTGCTGCTTGACCTGCTGAGCATTTCCAGCATTTCCTGTTTTCTGATGTGTCTGCTGGCCTGAATTAATATCTGTAACTGGCCTGCACTTGGGATCAGAAAGAAAACATTGAGGTCAAACTGAACACAATAGCTAATGGTTCCCAGTGAATGGAGAGTTAGTGTAAAGATTAGCAATGTTGTATGTGTGGTACTGGACATGTGCTGCATGCACTTTCATACAATCATGCTGAAGGAATAAATAAGAACATAAGAACATAAGAAATAGGAGCAGAAGTAGGCCATACAGCCCGTCGAGCCTGCTCCGCCATTTAATATGATTATGGTTGATCCGATCATAGACTCAGGTCCACTTCCCTGCCCGCTTCCCATAATCCCTTAATCCCTTATCTGTTAAGAAACTGTCTATCTCTGTCTTAAAGGCTTCCACAGCTCTCTGAGGCAGTGAATTCCACAGATTTACAACCCTCTGAGAGAAGAAATTCCTCCTCATCTCAGTTTTAAATGGGCAGCCCCTTATTCTAAGATTATGCCCCCTAGTTCTAGTCTCCCCTATCAGTGGAAACATCCTCTCTGCATCCACCTTGTCAAACCCCCTCATAATCTTATACGTTTCGATAAGATCAACTCTCATACTTCTGAATTCCAATGAGTAGAGGCCCAACCTCCTCAACCTTTCCTCATAAGTCAACCCCCTCATCCCCGGAATCAACCTAGTGAACCTTCTCTGAATTGCCTCCAAAGCAAGTATATCCTTTCATAAATATGGAAACCACAATTGCACGCAGTATTCCAGGTGTGGCCTCACCAATATCCTGTATAACTGTAGCAAGACTTCTCTGCTTTTATACTCCATTCCCTTTGAATAAAGGCCAAGATTCCATTGGCCTTCCTGATCACTCGCTGTACTTGCATACTAACTTTTTGTGTTTCATGCACAATTACCCCCAGGTCACGCTGTACTGCAGCACTTTTCTCTATTTAAATAATAACTTGCTCTTTGATTTTTTTCTGCCAAAGTGCATGACCTCACAATTTACAACATTATACTCCATCTGCCAAATGTTTGTCCACTCACTTAGCCTATCTATGTCCTTTTGCAGATTTTTTGTGTCCTCCTCACACATTGCTTTTCCTCCCATCTTTGTATCGTCAGCAAACTTGGTTACATTACACTCGATCCTTTCTTCCAAGTTGTTAATATAGATTGTAAATAATTGGGGTCCCAGCACTGATCCCTGCGGCACTCCACTAGTTACTGATTGCCAACCTGAGAATGAATCATTTATCTCGACTCTCTGTTTTCTGTTAGTTAGCCAATCCTCTATCCATGCTCATATATTACCCCCAACCCCATGATCTTTTATCTTGTGCAGTAATCTTTTATGTGGCACCTTGTTAAATGCCTTCTGGAAGTCCGAATATACCACATCCACTGGTTCCCCTTTATCCACCCTGTTCGTTATATCCTCAAAGAATACCAGCAAATTTGTCAAACATGACTTCCCCTTCATAAATCCATGCTGACTCTGCCTGACCAAATTATGCTTTTTCAAATGCCCTGCTACTGCTTCTTTAATAATGGACTCCAATATTTTCCCAACCACAGATGTTAGGCTAACTGGGCTATAGTTTCCTGCTTTTTGTCTGCCTCCTTTTTTAAATAGGGGCATTACATTTGCAGTTTTCCAATCTTCTGGGACCTCCCCAGAATCCAGGGAATTTTGGTAACTTACAACCAATGCATCCACTATCTCTGCCGCTACATCCCTTAAGACCTTAGGATATAAGTCATCAGCTCCAGGAGATTGCAGCTACTGAAAAGCCACAGGTAAGGGCCGATACCCAAATCAGACGCTCCCAGTAATGAGTGGTGCTCGCAGGGAGCACTGGTTGAGATGTCATGGCCCGCAGCCTCTAATCTTTCACGTGTCATTTGTACGTGTCATGGCTCAGTTGCTCCAGTAGGTTATCCAAACATGGTCCAAACTGAAAGTTTAATAGTTGTGAATGAGTAGCAGTTTACTGAGTGATAATTGGCTTTCAGTGAAGTAGCAGTAAGTGTATTATAAGGCTGACTAATCTCGTTGGATGTTCCTGGCATTGAAGGCACCCACAGGGAGAACTGAGCAGGAAACCGCAGGCCTGCATCCTTGATTGATTTAAATGGGTGAAATACTGAATGAAACTGTATAAATGGATACAGAGCCCACCCGCCCCCAGTCCCCATCCCTGTGATGTAATTGGTAAGCACAGGGCCTGTTGTCAGCTGACTATACTTGGATGTGGTAAGCCAAGGCATCACAACTCATTCAATGACCCATGTCCAAAAGCAAAATACTGTGGATGCTGGAATCGGAAATAAAAACAGAAAATGCTGGAAATCTCAGCGGGTCAGGATCTGTGGAGAGAGAAACAGAGTTAACGTTTCAGGCGATGATCCTTCGTCAGAACTGGCAAAAGTTTAAAATGTGATAGAATCTTAAGGAAGTGCAAGGGGCAGTGGGCACTGTAAGGGGTGGGGGGGGGGGCGGCAGACAAAAGGGAAGGTCTGTGATAGGGTGGAAGGCAGGAGAGATTAAATGACAAAAGGGAGTGATGGGCCAAATTGAGATGGTAATGGCATAAATTAGGAAACAAAAGTTGAATTTAGATAGTGTGTGAATGGCAGAATAATTACCAGCTACCATGGGAAACAGAGAGAAAAAAAATAAAAGGGTGTTTTTTGTAAAAAAAGAGGGAGAAAAAGGGACAAAATAGGGGCAGAGATTATGGTCTGAAATTGTTGAACTCGATGTTGAGTCCAGAAGGCTGTAAAGTACCTAAACGAAAGATGAGGTGCTGTTCCTCGAGCTTGTGTTGAGCTTCATTGGAACAGTGTAAGAGGCCGAGGATGGAGACGTCAGAGTGGGAATGGAGTGGAGAATTAAAGTGACAGGCTACTGGCAGCTCAGGGTCACATTTATGAACTGAACTAAGGTGTTCCGCAAAGTGGTCACCCAATCTGTGCTTGGTCTCCCCAATGTAGAGGAGACCACATCGTGAACGGCGAATACAGTATACTAAATTAAATAAAGTACAAGTAATGACCCATGTACTTTGCTGGGCTGCTGCTGATGGCAGCTCTGAGTTGAAAGGTTGTGGGCTCCAGCCCCACTGTAGGAGTTTAGCACATAATCTGAGCTGACACTCCAGTGCAGTACTGCTGGGAACTGCGCAGCAAAGTAAACAAGGCTGTGCTTCTGCCTCAGGAAGCTCCACAATCCATTGAAAGAGGCATTTCTTTTGCCAAGGTTCAGCCTGTACACATAGGCTTCTGATGCTTCTTGTTGCTTGTTGGCTTGCATGTATCCATCTCCACCTAGTGGGGAAAGTGTGACTGCTATAACCAATTCCAGAAATTAGGAGTTTGAGATACACAAACTTGTACAAGCACTGTTGTATTTTTTTGCTGTATGTCTGTTACTCTGAGCACTGCCCCATGAAAAGAACAGGTAGTTCGGCCCCTGGGCAATGATGAATCATAAAGCCACAGTGTACCATTGCACCCCTATAATTGTGTTTTTCGAGTATATTGCAAAACAAGCTGGCCTGCTACAAAACTTGCTCCAGCCTGGCATCCAGTGCTACGGAGATAACCAAGTACAAATCAGCTTGTCTGCTCACATCACTGATCTCTGCACTTTGCCTTGGGTTGCTATCAATCAAGCAGCAAAATCTTTGGGGAGGTGGGCGGAGGTCACCAGCAGGATTGCACCAGTCAGAAACTTTGGAGATTTTTGTCTAGAGTAAACCATCTATCTAACCTATTCTAAAATGTTGAAATCACCAACTCCGGCAGTGCATTCCAAAGCCTCACAGCCACTAGGATCTGGGTCCGAATTCAACAGAGACTGATTGGCTGTAAGTCTTCACAGGCTGCTGGCAGTAAGGCGTTTGGGCAGTTTCAACCGCCCCTAATTTGGAACTAAAGGAGAGATCCGCGGCGTTCCTAGCAGATACCTGGAACGCATATCAGAAATTGTGAACCCCTAGCCACGGATTTTCCATCCATTAAAATTGATGGGTTGAAGATCACGGGCCAGGCGTGTGCCACTTCCAGAAATGTGACGTGAGCCTTCGGCAAGAGTGCTGAGGTGAAAACAAGCTCCTTAAATTGGCAACCTCATTCAGAGAAGTCACAAAGTTTGTCTGATGTGAGAGGTGGAATAAATCACACCGTGCAGTAAGGACTAAAGGAATATTCCTGGGGCAGAGTAGAGGAGGCTTTACTTTGTTGCTGACAGCATTCCATTCCCCATTAACCAACACCACTACAAAAAAAACGATCTGGTCATTATCACATTGCTGTGCGCAATTTGCCTGCTGCATTTCCAACATTACAACAGTGATTACACTTCATAAAATATACATAATTAGCTGTAAAGTGCTTTGGGATGTCCGGAGGTTATGAAAGGCCCATTATGAGTGCAAGTCTGTAGCCTAGAAATTCGTGACCGCTACAAGAGCTGCTGGTGCCACTGCGACCAGGTGTTAACAGCGGCCGAAAATGGTGGCTCTGACAGGACCGAAAAATTGGCGCTGGGGACTAATTAACATTTGTCCAATGCTTAACCCACTGTGCAACGCTGTCCTGGTGGGGAGCAAGCAAGAGGGTGGGATCGGACTAAGTTACTTGTTGGGCCAAGTCATATGGGCTACATATTGACTGAAAGGCTGATGTCCACAGTCTGGAAGGAGCTGGAGGCAAAAGAAAATGTTCAGGACTTCAGTAAAGCTGATGGTGCAAAACTACACGAATCAGTTGGAGCTGATTTCTGCCCAATTTTCTGATCTGTGACACCTCACCTTTGCCCAGTTTCTGGCCATAATGGGCACTAAGTTTGACTTCATTACCTCTGTCTAGTGATTCTGGGGCACTAAATGGCTTAACCTGATGTAAATTCTTATTGAGATCCTTGTGTCTTATAAGGTCTAAAATCATTGTATCCTTCTAATGGTAGATGTTCCTCCAGTGGTCAGTCCAACAGTTCAGTTTGTCATGGACATGCACATGGACATGCGTATGGCATTCTTCCCTCTAGGGTTCATCATTCCCTTGCTTTCTCTTAACACTTCTGTTACTTTAATGTTAATAAAGGTTTTGGCTAACAGCAGGAAAACTTTACAAAATAGCACCGTTCACTGGCATTGGGATTAGATTCTCCAGGTTTATTATTTTAAGTGCCTGGGAAGCTACGGTAGGTGTTGCAGTGCATTCTGAGTTTGTGGATCTGAGCGTCTGTGTATGTGTGTCTCACTTCGTTATTTTCATGTTGTTGCAGAAGCTAGAAGACACTGTCCTGAACCCAGAGGTGAGTGGAGAGGACAAAAGTTTGACGGTTCGTGGAGAAGGGGAGGGCGCTGCACCAACTCCAGTCCCTGCTCGAATCCGACAGATCGTTACCAAGAATCTAACTGAGGAAAGAATGGAAGGTTAGTGTACAGCTCTAAATAGGAGTCACATTACTAGGGAGCAGAGGGGTAATGGTGAATACAATGCCTGCATTACTATGGGAATGAAGAGTGACATTTACATTTAGTTTTACAAGGGCAATGACTTCTGTCTTCTGAAGCCTTTGCAGTGTGCTATTGTACTCCAGTGCTTGCTGCAGTGTATTGTATTTTGTTAAGTCTGTGGGAGTGGCTTTTTAAAAATTCATTCACGGGTTTTGGGAGTCACTGGCAAGGCCAACATTTATTGCTCATCCCTAATTTCCCGTGAGACAAAAAAAACACCATTGGTGGTGGTGAGCCGCCATCTTGAACCACTGCAGTCTGTGTTTTGAAGGTGCGTCCACAGTGCTGTTCGAGAGGGAGTTGCAGGACTTTGACCCAGAGACGATGAAGGAAGGACAATATATTTCCAAGTCAGGATTGTATGTGACTTGGAGGGGACCGTGGAGATGGTGGTGTTCTCATGTGCCTGCTGCCCTTGTCCTTCCAAATGGTAGAGGGTGTGGGTTTGTGAGGTGCTGTCGAAGAAGCCTTGGTGAGTTGCTGCAGTGCATCTTGTAGGTGGGCCACAGTTTTAGTGCCGGAAGATTGCAGTAAATTTTTACTCTTTGTTGCCAACACACAACTTCCCTGTGCATTTTCAAGTTGGGCGGATTCCAATTAATGCTCAGAGCCAGTCAGCACGTGACTGCAATTGAGCTCCTTGTTTTCGCTACTTGCTGAGCTGCTAATGTTGCTGTGTACTGAGCATGCCTTCAGTGCTTCTTGCTCGGTTAATAGTGCAGGATTAATTTGCTTTATTGCTCTTAGCTGTTCTTTTCATTCAGCTTATCACCGTCTGCAAGATAAATATCCACCAACTCATGGCACAGCTTGGCCATCTTTCAAACTTTCATAGTGAAATCAAGTAACAGGTAGCACGTAGCAGAAATTAAAAATATTACACCGTTGTTCACAGAGAATGCGTTGTTAACACCTGTTATACTGGGACTATTTATAAGCTCACATACAGAATTATGTTTTCTAAAATTGTTATTTTTTGGACATAATGGATAAGTGAGGATGTGCCTGCGTATTCCAGAATATGCAGTAGGGCTCAGCTTCTTCACTCTGTTCATTTTGGCACATCAGAACCTGTAAATACATCAGATCCCTTTGTGCTCCAGTATTTGAGTGCCTGTATTATATGGTACGTAAAATTAATTCACACCGTGCTGCTAGCAGGTTGAATATCAGCCTATGTATTAAAGTTTGGCAATTTGCCTGCATCATCACTGCATTCATTGTGTGAAGTACTCTGAGACCTGTCAGTGATATGATAAAGTGCTGTATAAATGCAAATATTTCTTTTTTTCACTCAACGGTAAGTATCACTGAAGGAGGCCATTTGGCCTATCCAGCTCATTCTTTCATTGAAACTGATGGTCCACCTATCACAGCACACAATTTGCTCTAAATTGGCTCCATAGTTTTCCTCCATTAACCTACCTGGTGACCATTCCATGTTTTAATCATTTTCTGTGAAGAAGTGCTTCCTGACATCAATGGTCCAACGACAATGAAGGAATGACAATATATGTCCAAGTCAGGAGGCTGTGTGACTTGGAAGGAAACTTGGAGGTGACGGTGTTCCCATGCACCTGCTGCCCTTGTCCTAACCCTAACCCTAAATGCAGTGGTAAGGTCGTGGGTTTGAGAGTTTCCGCGAAAGAAACCTTGCTAAGTTGCTGCAATATATCCTGTAGATAGTACACACTGCAGCCACGGTATGCTGATGGTGGAGAGAGTGGATGTTTAAGTCAATGATTGGGGTGCCAATTAAGCGGACTGGTTTGTCCTGGATAGTGTTGAGCTTTTTCAATGTTGCTGGAGCTGTACCAATCTAGGCAAATGGGGAGTATTCCATCACAATCCTGACATGCCCTGTAGGTGATAGAGAGGCTTTGGGGAGTCAAGAGCAGATGCATCTCGGAGAGATAGATTGGTGAGGAAGGTCAAGAAGGTTATTCCCTTGTGTTGGTTCTTTCACCACATGTTGCAAACCAGGTCTGGCTGATATATCTTTCAGGACTCGGACATGTCGGCCAGTGGTGGTAATACCGAGCTAATCTTGGTGATGGACATTGAACTTTCCCATTCAGAATACATTCTGTGCCTTTGCTATCCTCAGGGCTTCCTCCAATTGATGTTCAACAGGGAGTAGTGTTGATTCATCAGCTGAGGGAGAGCGATAGAAACATAGAAACATAGAAAATAGGTGCAGGAGTAGGCCATTCGGCCCTTCGAGCCTGCACCACCATTCAATATGATCATGGCTGATCATGCAACCTCAGTACCCCATTCCTGCTTTCTCTCCATACCCCTTGATCCCTTTAGCCATAAGAGCCACATCTAATTCCTTTTTGAATATATCTAACGAATTGGCCTCTACAACTTTCTGTGGTAGAGAATTCCACAGGTTTACAATTCTCTGAGTGAAGAAGTTTCTCCTCATCTTGGTCCTAAATGGCTTACCCCTTATCCTTAGACTGTGACCTCTGGTCCTGGACTTCCCCAACATCGGGAACATTCTTCCTGCATCTAACCTGTCCAATCCCATCAGAATTTTATATGTTTCTGTGAGATCCCCGCTCATTCTTCTAAATTCCAGTGAATATAAGCCCAGTTGATCCAGTCTTTCTTCATATATCAGTCCTGCCATCCCGGGAATCAGTCTGGTGAATTTCGTTGCACTTTCTCAATAGCAAGAATGTCCTTACTAAGATTAGCAGAACAAAACTGTACACAATATTCAAGGTTTGGCCTCACCAAGGCCCTGAACAACTGCAGTAAGGCCTCTCTGCTCCTATACTCAAATCCTCTCGCTTTGAAGGCAAACATGCCATTTGCCTTCTTTACCACCTGCTGTACCAGCATGCCAACTTTCAATGACTGATGTACCATGACATCCAGGTCTCGTTGTGCATCCCCTTTTCCTAATCTGTCACCATTCAGATAATATTCTGCCTTCCTGTTTTTGCCACCAAAGTGAATAACCTCAAACTTATCTACATTATACTACATCTGCCATGCATTTGCCTACTCACCGAACCTGTCCAAGTCACCCTGCAGCCTCTTAGCATCCTCCTCACAGCTCACACCGCTGCCCAGCGTAGTGTCATCTGCAAACTTGGAGATATTAAATTCAATTCCTTCGTCTAAATCATTAATGTATATTGTAAATAGCTGGGGCCCCAGCACTGAATCTTGCAGTACCCCAGTAATCACTGCCTGCCATTCTGAAAAGGACCCGTTTATTCCTACTCAATGCTTCCTGTCTGTCAACCAGTTCTCTAACCACATCAATACCTTACTCCAATAACATGTGCTTTAATTTTGCACACTAATCTCTTGTGTGGAACCTTGTCAAAAGCCTTTTGAAAGTCCAAATACACCGCATCCACTCGTTCTCCCTTGTCCACTCTACTAGTTACATCCTCAAAAAATTCTGGAAGACTTGTCAAGCATGATTTCGCTTTCTTAAATCCATGCTGACTTGGACTGATCCTGTCACTGCTTTCCAAATGTGCTGCTATTACATCTTTAATAATTGATTCCAACATTTTCCCCATCACCGATGTTAGGCTAACCGGTCTATAATTCCTTGTTTTCTCTCTCCCTCCTTTTTTAAAAAGTGGGGTTACATTAACTACCCTCCAATCTGTAGGAACTGATCCAGAGTCTATAGAATGTTGGAAAATGACCACCAATGCACCCACTATTTCTAGGGCCACTTCCTTAACTACTCTGGGATGCAGACTATTAGGCCCTGGGGATTTATCGGCCTTCAATCCCATCAATTTCCCTAACACAATTTCCTGACTAATAGATGATAATCAGCAGGAGGTTTCATCTCCTTATTTGACCTGAAGGAATGAGACTTCATGGAGTCCAGATTCAAGGTTAAGGACTCCCACTCTACCCTGACTCCCCATGCCAGCCTTCCATTCTCCTCCCCATTCCGCATCCTAACTTTACAATCCCCTCCCCTTCCCCCATCTTAACCTTACAATCTCCTCCCTCCCCTCCGCTTTTCCCAACATAACAAGTCTCTCCAATTTCCCCAACCTAACCTTAAAATCTTCTCCCTTTTCCCCAGCTTAATCTTAAAATCTCCTCCCCTTTCCCCATCTGAACCTTAAAATCCCCTCCTCTTTTCCCATCCTAACTAACAATCCCCTCCCTCCCCTTACCCCATCCTAACTTCAAAATCCTGTCCCCTTTCCCCATCCTAACCTTCCATTCTCCCTTCTCCTATCCTAACTTCTTCACTCCCTTCCTCTTTGTCCATCCTAAGTTCTCCATCTGCCTCTATTTCTTGAATGAATCAACTAATTCCTGCTTTTGATTCTAATCTTTTATCAATAAATCTGAGAGGAATCATAAGAACATAAGAAATAGGAGCAGGAGTAGGCCATTTGGCTCCTCGAGCCTGCTCTGCCATTCAATAAGATCATGGCTGATCTGATCATGGCTTTAATGTGGTGTATTTAGATTTCCAAAGGTATTCGATAAGGTGCCACACAAAAGGTTACTGCAGAAGATAAAGGTACACAGAGTCAGAGGAAATGTATTAGCATGGATAGAGAATTGGCTGGCGAACAGAAAGCAGAGAGTCGGGATAAATGGGTCCTTTTCCGGTTGGAAATCAGTGGTTAGTGGTGTGCCACAGGGATCAGTGCTGGGACCACAACTGTTTACAATATACATAGATGACCTAGAGGAGGGGACAGAGTGTAGTGCAACAAAATTTGCAGATGACACTAAGATTAGTGGGAAAGCAGGTTGTGTAGAGGACTCAGAGAGGCTACAAGGAGATTTGGATAGGTTAAGCGAATGGGCTAAGGTTTGGCAGATGGAATACAATGTCGGAAAGTGTGAGGTCATCCACCTTGGGAAAAAAAACAGTAAAAGGGAATATTATTTGACTGGGGAGAAATTACAACATGCTGTGGTGCAGAGGGACCTGGGGGTCCTTGTGCATGAATCCCAAAAGGTTAGTTTGCAGGTGCAGCAGGTAATCAGGAAGGCAAATGGAATGTTGGCCTTCATTGCGAAAGGGATGGAGTACAAAAGCAGGGAGGTCTTGCTGCAACTGTAAAAGGTATTGGTAAGGCCGTACCTGGAGTACTGCATGCAGTTTTGGTCACCTTACTTAAGGAAGGATATACTAGTTTTGGAAGGGGTACAGAGACGATTCACTAGGCTGATTCGAGAAATGAGGGGGTTAATTTATGATGATAGATTGAGTAGACTGGGTCTTTACTCCTTGGAGTTCAGAAGGATGAGGGGTGATCTTATAGAAACATTTAAAATCATGAAAGGGATAGACAAGATAGAGGCAGAGAGGTTGTTTCCATTGGTGGGGGAGACTAGAATTAGGGGGCACAGCCTCAAAATACAGAGGAGCCAATTTAAAACCGAGTTGAGAAAGAATTTCTTCTCCCAGAGGGTTGTGAATCTGTGGAATTCTCTGCCCAAGGAAGCAGTTGAGGCTAGCTCATTGAATGTTTTCAAGTCAAAGATAGATAGATTTTTAAGCAATAAGGGAATTAAGGATTACGGGGAGAGGGCGGGTAAGTGGAGCTGAGTCCATGACCAGATCAGCCATGATCTTATTGAATGGCGGAGCAGGCTCGAGGGGCTAGATGGCCTACTCCTGTTCCTAATTCTTATGTTCTTATGTTCTTATGTTCAACTCCACTTCGCTGCCCACTCCCCATAACCGTTGACTCCTTTATCGTTCAAAAATCTGTCTATCTCCACCTTAAATATATTCAATGACCCAGCCTCCACAGCTCTCTGCGGCAGAGAATTCCAAAGATTCACGACCATCTGAGAGAAGAAATTTCTCCTCATTTCCGTTTTAAATGGGCGAATCCTTGGGCCCAAGTTTCCACACGCGCCTAGAACGGCGCAGTCCCGACCTGGACGCCCGTTTTTCGCGCCACAAAATGCGCCTAAAAAAATCCTCCATATTCTCCACCTCCCTGCAGGTCCTCTGGCCCTCGGCGCAGCGCAGCAGGAGCTGTGGGGGGGGCGGAGCCAGGTCCCTGCGCTGAAAACAGTGCCGGGACCTCTGCACATGCACGCTACAGTGGGCACACAAGTGCAGTAGCTCCAGGCGCCCGAAACTGTGTGGGAGGGGCCCGAAGCACGCAGCCCCTAGCCCTGGACCAATGGCCTCACTGGGGCTGCGTGAATAAGGCTCCTCCCACGGCCAGCTCCTGCTTCCTCCTGACCCGACTCGACTCCCGCTTCCCACCACCGCCCCCCCCCCGGACCGGACCCGACACCCGCTCTCTCCCTCCCCCCCTCTCTCTCCCTCCCTCCCCCCGACCCGAACCGAACCGAACCTCCCCGACCCGACCCAACGCCACCTACCTGTAAATCTGGTGCTGGGGACGGGCCCTGCCCGAAGTCTCGGGCCGGCCCGTTCAGCCTTCGGTCCCAAAAGGCCTGCCTGAAGCACTTTCACACAGGTAGGAAGATGGTTTATTTAATCTTTTCTTTGCTTATAAATGTTTATTCAGGTTGGATTTATTTGTATAATATTTGTAGAAGTATAAATAAGGATTTATTGTAGAATTTAATGACTTCCCTTCCCCCCCCCAACCACCCCCCCCACCTCGTTCTGGACGCCTAATTTGTAACCTGCGCCTGATTTTTTTAACGTGTAGAACAGGTTTTTTCAGTTCTACAAAAATCTTCACTTGCTCCATTCTAAGTTAGTTTGGAGTACGTTTTCACTGTGGAAACTTTCAAATCAGGCGTCAGTGGCCGGACACGACCCCTTTTGAAGAAAAAATTCTGTTCCAAAGTCGAACTGTTCTACCTGACTAGAACTGCAGAAAAAAAATGTGGAGAATTGCAATTTCTAAGATAGTTCGTTCTCCACCAGTTGCTCCTAAAAATCAGGCGCAAATCATGTGGAAACTTGGGCCCCTTATTCTGAAACTATGCCCCCTAGTTCTAGATTCCGCCATGAGTGGTAACATCCTCTCTGCATCTACCCTGTCAAGCCCCTCAGTATCTTATACTTTTCAATAAGATCACCTCACATTTTTCTAAACTCCAAGGAGTATAGGCCCAACCTGCTCAACCTTTCTTAATATGACAACCCCGTCATCTCAGGAATCAACCTCGTGAATCTTCTCTGAACTGTCTCCAATGCAATTATATCCCTCCTTAAATAAGGAGACCAAAACTGTACGCAGTACTCCAGGTGTGGTCTCACCAATGCCCTGTACAGTTGGAGCAGGACTTCCCTACTTTTATACTCCATCCACCTTGCAATAAAGGTGAACATTCCATTTGCCTTCCTAATAACTTGCTGTACCTGCATGCTAATTTTTTGTGTTTCATGTATAAGGACCCCCAGATCCCTCTGTACCTCAGCATTTTGTAATCTCTCCCCATTTAAAAAATTATTTGCTTTTTTATTTTTTCTACCAAAGTGGATAACTTCACAATTTCCATTATACTCCATCTGCCAAATTTTTGCCCACTCACTTAGCCTGTCTCTATCCCTTTGCAGATTCTTTTTGTCCTCCTCACAACTTGCTTTCCCACCTATTTTTGTATCATCAGCAAACACTCGGTCCCTTCATCCAAGTCATTAATATAGATTGTAAATAGTTGAGGCCCCAGCACTGATCCCTGTGGCACCCTACTAGTTACAGTTTGCCAACCTGAAAATGACGCATTTATCCCGACTCTCTGTTTTCTGTTAGTTAGCCAATCCTCTGTCCATGCTAATATATTACCCCCAACCCCGTGAGCTCTTATCTTGTGTAGTAACCTTTTATGTGGCACCTTATCGAATGCCTTCCGGAAATCCAAATACATGACATCTACTGGTTCTCCTTATCCACTCTGCTCATTATATCCTCAAAGAACTCCAACAAATTTGTCAAACATGATTTCCCTTTTGTAAAACCATGCTGAATCTGCTTGACTGTATTATGATTTTCTAAATGTCCTGCTATTATTTCATTAATAATGGACTCCAGTATTTTCCCAATGACAGATGTAAGGCTAACTGGTCTATAGTTTCCTGAATCTGTTGTTCAAATACTCTCAAAAGAAGAATGACAGCCTGTGTATGCAATCTTCATGTTAATTATGTTCATGAAGGGCAAATCAAATTTTTTCACAAATTCTCTAAACCCTGTTGGGAGGCAATGAATCTATGGGGGTATGGTCAGGGTGTGGAGACATTTACACCATTCTCTATATTCGGTGAAAATGGGGACTACATTGAAGCAACAATCTAAAGGATTGAACAGATCATAGGATTTTTTATGTGCACTTGGATTCTCAACATTGTCTTCCCAGCTTACTATTGAAGGCTCTTTACAGGGACTTCTCGCCCGCTTTCCTCACTTCTGCAGAGACCTCTGGAGCCCCTCCTGGAGAGCTGCACAGTGATACTGCTCTGGAAGGTTTCTCAGGCAGAAAGGCTGCTGTAATGTATTTGCTACATGGGTTCTCACAATGCAACAGCTCTACAAACCTGTGAGCATACTCACAGGTGCATACTTTACAGATGCTGTGTTCCCTGTGGCCGGATTAACAGAATTCATTTTGGATGTCTGGCACCCTTCCTTGACTGCCATACACAGGGTATATATAGATGGCGAAGAAAGGGATAGGTTTGGCCTTCTAGGTTCCTTCAGCAGGTTCCCTGTTGTTGTAAGGACCAGACTTTCTTATGTCCTGGATTAAACCTAGGGCGGGGCATTCCATGCGGGGTCTGGAGGTCTCCTACCTGTCCCATGCCCATGTTATGGCTGGAGGGGGTCCCATGTCCTCTGTACGCAGGTTCCATCACACATTTTATGAATTATTTCCCTAAATATATATACTAATTAGGGTGCTTGCATGGCTGAATGTTCTAATCCAAATGTGCTCTGTAATGTGACATGTCAACTGCACCACCAGTTGACCTCTTCAGATACCCGCTGAAGCATTCTCACTTCCATGACTACTCAGGAAACAGTTGCATTAGCAGTGGGAAAGAATGCAGGTTGTGAGTGTTGCTCAGGGGCTGCTCATGAATGGCATGTCAATTCAATTGGGAATGTTTCATGTCAAATGGCTGTGTAGCACCAGAAGGCAAGTTGTGGCACTAGTGTCGTTAATTAATAACTGAATGGCCGTTATCTGCTTTTGGGCCCACAATGATTGAAATGATTAATGCCGATTTCAGAAGTCAGTGTAACCAGAGTGGGTGAAACCAATACCAAATTTGTGCACAGCACGACCGCACAAAGTGTATTGGGTATTGCTAATCCAAGGCACTGCTGATATAAAATGCGAGGGGTACAAATTACCTGCATCTGGTGCAACTTAACTATAGTACCTCATAGTGACAGCATTACAACTCACTTCATGTACTGACAGTATAGCTCAGTTCATGTAAAGAAAGAAACAAAGAACTTGCATTATATAGCACTGTTCAGGTCCCCAGGACGCCCAAAAGTGCTTAAAGGCAATGAAATACTTTTGAAATGTAGCTACTGCTGTAATGTAGGCAAGCATGACAGCCGATTTGCACACGAAAATGTCCCACAAATATCAATGAGACAAATGGCCAGGTAATTTGTTTTGGTGGTGTTGGTTGAGAGATAAATGTTGCCCAGGACAGCAGGAGAATTCCCCAGCTCTTCTTTGAATAGTGCTATGAGATCCTTCCATTCACTTGAGAGGGCAGATGAGGCCTTGGTTTAACATCTCATCCAAAAGGTGACACATTTAACAGTGGAAGCAATCCCTCAGTAATGCACTGAGGTGTGCTGCGTATGCAACTCAATGGGCTAGAACCTCCACTTTTTTGCCTGCTTAACGCCCACTTAACGTCCATTTAACCGCTGAAATGACGTATAATGCCCAGATATCACCCATTTTGGCACAGAATGAAAACTGACGGGCTTTTTTAGGAGACTTATCGGCGAGCGTTATTTTCCCCATGTGCTTAACACCAGGAAAAAATATTACTGCCCGCCCACCTTTTTTGGGTGGAATCAGCAGAATGGGCGATTTCAACACTCATAATATCGCCCAGCGTTACTTTCCTCACGGACGTAACGCCGAGATTCAATAATAATGCTTGCCGACTGCTTTTTGGCGTAAAGAGCATATTTACCCAAACTAGCGGCCATGGAGATCGCCCACTGTCAATTTCACCATCTTGCACACATATCGGCTAGAATATCGCCCGCTCAAAAAACCACCCATAAAAAGTGGAACTAACCGGGACGGATGCCAGCGGTGTGGCTGGCATTTGTTAAATCCCACACTAACGTGAGGAACTGATACCAGAAAGATTTGCCTGAAAGAGCGCTGATGTGAGTGACGACGCTGACACACTGCTGTGCAGCTCAGACATCAATGGTGCCCATCACCTTGGTGCCAGTTAAAGTTTACGTCGATTGATGCAAAGTTGTATTTAACCCTTTCACGGTAAGGAATTACCAGTGTGTAATGGTCCAGTTATCTGAGGCAATGCGCAACAAGGTTATGAGGTTATGTTCAATAACAAAAGTTTAATACCAACATTGGTCTGAAATCATAAGTAATACAGCCAATAACACCCAAACCCCGCGCACATCCCACTTTTTCCACCATTGACATAAATCATATGGTCAACATGTCCAGCAACACAGAATACAAAGGCAAAGCAGGAGGGTGGTTCCCTCCCCCAATACATTGCAACAAATTGCATATACCCAGATGGAGATATAACACAGCCATCACCTGCGGACATGCACCTCATTTTCCTTCCCCCCTCTCTTTCTTCTCCCCACCACTACCCCTTCCCCTCCTCGCTCCATGGCATTTAGCCGAGGAGCTCTGCAGGCGGTGCCTCATTGGGGGGATGAAGGCAGATGCGTTGGTTGGACGGGTACGGGAGCGGCGGGGGGGGGGGTTCTCTGATGCAGAAGCAGGATCTTGGTCCTTGCTCTCATCTGTCGTTCACAGTGGTCGTGCAGAACCTAGGGGTGGAGTGCCACGCTCTGGGACCACTGGGAGGGCTGTGGCAGCAGTGTTCCTGGCTAGCACATCCAGGGACTCCGCCATGCACGGAATGTACTCGGACATGGTGGCCAGGTGTCGGAATATGCCCCCCAAAGCTTCGATGAGCTGGTTACGAATGTCTACGGTCCTCCTGGACAACTGTACCATCTCTCCGCTGTCATGTTGTGCTCGTGGAACGGACCTGCCGCATCCACAGGGCCTCCGCAGCGTCTGAGCCGTCCTGGGGATAAATGGGGTGCCCTGTGGAGAGGTGCTTGGGGCCAGTACCGCCAGAATGGAGGTGGGAATGACCGGTGGACCACTAGATGGCCTGAGGGTGGAATGGGTTCTGGAGCATGGCGATGCAGGTTCTTCGAAGTCCACGCTCTCATCCGTCGAAAACAGGCCCAGCGGATTGACGGGCGAGAATCAGAGCTCCTCAGCACCAGATGTAGTAGGTTCGTCCGCTGACTCCTGCCCCGCACCTCCACCTTCAGGCTTCTGTGGCCTTGCCTGGGGCTGCGTTGCTGGCTGAGCTGCAAGGCACAAATGAGGTTGTTAGAGGAGAAGGGGGTGCTAGGGTGACAAGGTGAGTCTAGCGCTAACCACAGCATATGCAGGACAAAAGTAGTAATCTCAGGATTGCTACCAGTGCCACGTGCTAGTCAGAGTAAGAATCGCAGGATAGCGCATATGAATACGTGGCTTGAATAGTGGTGCAGCAGGGAGGGATTCAAATTCCTGGGGCATTGGAACCGGTTCTGGGGGAGGTGGGACCAGTACAAACCGGACGGTCTGCACCTGGGCAGGACCGGAACTAATGTCCTCGGGGGAGTGTTTGCTAGTGCTGTTGGGGAGGAGTTAAACTAATATGGCAGGGGGATGGGAACCAATGCAGGAGACAGAGGGAAACAAAAAGGAGACAAAAACAAAAGACAGAAAGGAGATGAGAAAAAGTGGAGGGCAGAGAAACCCAAGACAAAAAACAAAAAGGGCCACTGTACAGCAAAATTCTAAAAAGACAAAGGGTGTTAAAAAAACAAGCCTGAAGGCTTTGTGTCTTAATGCAAGGAGTATCCGTAATAAGGTGGATGAATTAACTGTGCAAATAGATGTTAACAAATATGATGTGATTGGAATTACGGAGACGTGGCTCCAGGATGATCAGGGCTGGGAACTCAACATCTAAGGGTATTCAACATTCAGGAAGGATAGAATAAAAGGAAAAGGAGGTGGGGTAGCATTGCTGGTTAAAGAGGAGATTAATACAATAGTTAGGAAGGACATTAGCTTGGATGATGTGGAATCTATATGGGTAGAGCTGCAGAACACCAAAGGGCAAAAAACGTTATTGGGAGTTGTGTACAGACCTCCAAACAGTAGTAGTGATGTTGGGGAGGGCATCAAACAGGAAATTAGGGGTGCATGCAATAAAGGTGCAGCAGTTATAATGGATGACTTTAATATGCACATAGATTGGGCTAACCAAACTGGAAGCAATATGGTGGAGGAGGATTTCCTGGAGTGCATAAGGGATGGTTTTCTAGACCAATATGTCGAGGAACCAACTAGGGGGGAGGCCAACTTAGACTGGGTGTTGTGTAATGAGAGAGGATTAATTAGCCATCCCGTTGTGCGAGGCCCCTTGGGGAAGAGTGACCATAATATGGTGGAATTCTTTATTAGGATGGAGAATGAAACAGTTAATTCAGAGACCAAGGTCCAGAACTTAAAGAAGGGTAACTTTGAAGGTATGAGGCGTGAATTGGCTAGGATTGATTGGCGAATGATACTTAAGGGGTTGACTGTGGATGGGCAATGGCAGACATTTAGAGACCGCATGGATGAACTACAACAATTGTACATTCCTGTCTGTCGTAAAAATAAAAAAGAGAAGGTGGCTCAACCGTGGCTATCAAGGGAAATCAGGGATAGTATTAAAGCCAAGGAAGTGGCATACAAATTGGCCAGAAATAGCAGTGAACCCGGAGACTGGGAGAAATTTAGAACTCAGCAGAGGAGGACAAAGGGTTTGATTAGGGCAGGGAAAATGGAGTACGAGAAGAAGCTTGCAGGGAACATTAAGACGGATTGCAAAAGTTTCTATAGATATGTAAAGAGAAAAAGGTTAGTAAAAACAAACGTAGGTCCCCTGCAGTCAGAATCAGGGGAAATCATAATGGGGAACAAAGAAATGGCGGACCATTTAAACAAGTACTTTGGTTCGGTATTAACAAAGGAGGACATTAACAACCTTCTGGATATAAGAGGGGTCAGAGGGTCTAGTAAGGAGGAGGAACTGAGGGAAATCCTTATTAGTCAGGAAATTGTGTTGGGGAAATTAATGGGATTGAAGGCCGATAAATCCCCAGGGCCTGATGGACTGCATCCCAGAGTACTTAAGGAGGTGGCCTTGGAAATAGCGGATGCATTGACAGTCATTTTCCAACATTCCATTGACTCTGGATCAGTTCCTATCGAGTGGAGGGTAGCCAATGTAACCCCACTTTTAAAAAAAGGAGGGAGAGAGAAAACAGGGAATTATAGACCGGTCAGCCTGACATCCGTAGTGGGTAAGATGATGGAATCAATTATTAAGGATGTCATAGCAGCGCATTTGGAAAGAGGTGACATGATAGGTCCAAGTCAGCATGGATTTGTGAAAGGGAAATCATGCTTGACAAATCTTCTAGAATTTTTTGAGGATGTTTCCAGTAGAGTGGACATGGGAGAACCAGTTGATGTGGTATATTTGGACTTTCAGAACGCTTTCGACAAGGTCCCACACAAGAGATTAATGTGCAAAGTTGAAGCACATGGGATTGGGGGTAGTGTGCTGACATGGATTGAGAACTGGTTGTCAGACAGGAAGCAAAGAGTAGGAGTAAATGGGGACTTTTCAGAATGGCAGGCGGTGACTAGTGGGTAACGCAAGGTTCTGTGCTGGGGCCCCAGCTGTTTACACTGTACATTAATGATTTAGACGAGGGGATTAAATGTAGCATCTCCAAATTTGCAGATGACACTAAGTTAGGTGGCAGTGTGAGCTGCGAGGAGGATGCTATGAGGCTGCAGAGCGACTTGGATAGGTTAGGTGAGTGGGCACATGCATGGCAGATGAAGTATAATGTGGATAAATGTGAGGTTATTCACTTTGATGGTAAAAACAGAGAGACAGACTATTATCTGAATGGTGACAGATTAGGAAAAGGTGAGGTGCAACGAGACCTGGGTGTCATGGTACATCAGTCATTGAAGGTTGGCATGCAGGTACAGCAGGCTGTTAAGAAAGCAAATGGCATGTTGGCCTTCATAGCGAGGGAATTTGAGTACGGGGGCAGGGAGGTGTTGCTACAGTTGTACAGGGCCTTGGTGAGGCCACACCTGGAGTATTGTGTACAGTTTTGGTCTCCTAACCTGTTATTGAGAGAGTGCAGCGAAGGTTCACAAGACTGATTCCTGGGATGGTAGGACTGACCTATCAAGAAAAACTGGATCAACTGGGCTTGTATTCACTGGAGTTCAGAAGAATGAGAGGGGACCTCATAGAAATGTTTAAAATTCTGATGGGTTTAGACAGGTTAGATGCAGGAAGAATGTTCCCAATGTTGGGGAAGTCCAGAACCAGGGGTCACAGTCTAAGGATAAGGGGTAAGCCATTTAGGACCGAGATGAGGAGGAACTTCTTCACCCAGAGAGTGGTGAACCTGTGGAATTCTCTACCACAGAAAGTTGTTGAGGCCAATTCACTAAATATATTCAAAAAGGAGTTAGATGAAGTCCTTACTACTAGGGGGATCAAGGGGTATGGTGAGAAAGCAGGAATGGGGTACTGAAGTTACATGTTCAGCCATGAACTCATTGAATGGCGGTGCAGGCTAGAAGGGCCAAATGGACTGCTCCTGCAGCTATTTTATATGTTTTTATGTTTCTAAAAGCACCACCGCTCTCAAAATCATCGCAGACATCACATTTCATGACCATCAACACATTGTGGATTGCAGTGATTTTCAAGAGGCCAGCATTATTTCTATGACACTTTTAGAAATCATCCATCATATATGATTGGTCGGATATGAGTTGGTGTGACATCTATTGACTTTACATCACGCAATGGTGTAAGCTTTACTCACGTGGCATCACTTCAGGGTTTGCAGATGCATCCGTGGCTGTCCGGGGGTGCTTCCTCATGAATGCTAGCACTCGTTCCTGCATGTCAGTGATGTCGCTGGGGACTGGTGGCCCCCCCACCCGTTCACCTCTGCATGGACCTCATCATCGATAGCTTCTTCTGTAAAAGGTGACAGGACGACATGGCATGGGATCATTGCATGATATCATTGCTCGGTACTGTCACAGACACTGATACAACACATAACCAACAGATGTAATCATGATTATTATAATTGTTATCATTCTTTACCTAAAGACGTTCACCGTGACCGCAGGCTTTGAGTAAAACATTCCTGGTAAAATTGGAAGACCTCACATCTGCTGATAGTAACTCATGACTGTTACAAATCAAATTATATAAATACATAAGTACATGTAAATCAATGTAATACTTACTCTTGTGGATCCCACAAGGTCGTTCCATCATTTGCAGCATCAGTTGCCCTCATGCACCTCATTGGTTGTCGACGAGACCATATCCTCTGGTAGTCCTTTGGGGTGGGCTACCCACGCTCTCCCTGTGTCAAATCACCCCAGCGTGATTCGACCTCCTGCAGGAGGGAGGCATTTGCCTCGTCCAAGAAACTCCTGGCTCTTTTGCGGTCTCCAATGTGATCCTCTCCCACCTCACTGCTCTCCTGCGTCAGTCTCCACAGTGTGCTGTGATACCTCCTCCTCTCCCTCCATTATAGGGCAAATTCGGTCAAATATGTGGCTGTTACCAGCTACTTTTTGTTTGCCTACTTGCTGTGAAGCTCTAAAGTCACCCTCCTTCCTCCAAAAGCAGCCACACCACACACAGACACGCCTTCAGTCCCTCTGAGCTCCCTCTCTCTCTGTCTCCTCTTCTGCACATGTCATGACGACCTTTGACCTCCTGAATCGAGCGTTACCATGCCGTTGCTAAGGATGGCCACACTTTACGGCAGAAGGTCAAAAAAATTTAACGCTACCGCCCATTTGATATTGCTTGTGGTGATGCCCATTTTCAAAAATGTCAACTTGATCTGAAAACCCATTTTTACCGCCCACGCTGGAAATAACACCCATTTTTGGATGATAAGCTCAAAAGTGGAGGTTCTAGCCTAATGTATGTAATGCAAGCATGGCTCACCCCATGTTCTGCCAATATAGCTCACCCCAAGAGCTAGAACTGTGGGTTTAACTAACTCAGTTGAACCTGTGGAACTCTAAGTCTTGTTGGCCCTTTCCAACTTGGGCAGTGCACTGACTCTCTGGCACATTGTGAAGCTTATTGTCAAACTCATGGTTGGCAAACCACTTTTTGATAAAATGCCACCTCCAGTGTAAAGTGGTTGATGATGATCTTTCCAAGTTTGTTGATTAAAGCTGGTCAATGACAACAAGGCTCCGAAATTCCATCCGGTGAGCTGCGCCGTATTTTCATCAATGTGTCAGGAGGTGCGGTCTCTTATACACCTGAATTTCGTGGGTTAACTCATTTTCATATCCATTCGAGCATCACCAGCTCAAATCCCATGTAAAATGTGAGTTATATGCTGGGTGGGGCTTTAGAATTAGAGCATAGCCTTTAAAAAGCTAAGTCTGGCTGAGGATTGCAGTAGCAGGCTGAGGGAGCAGCAGTGAAGTGTTTGACTCGTTGAGATCCCTATCAGGTATCTCGTGCAATTTTGTCCCATGTTTTAAGAATACCTTCTACAGGAGCTTCTGGCACAGATTTCTGAAGAAGGGACAACAGCATTGCAAGGTGGTACAGGAGAAGAGCAATGTCAGTGAGCGTAATCTCTAAATCTTTCCCAAAGGAGACTGAGCAGAGGGGAGAGAGACTGTTGGTTATCCACAGGAGAAGGCCTTCAGAAGTGCCTTGTGCCATGTGGAGGGTGATAGCACTGGCATTGAGTGCCAACTGGCTCACCCAGGACTATAGACCAGTGCTGCAAGAAGTTCAATGATCTGACAAGAGCAGGCAAGGTAACACACTGACCTCTCTCCCTTGTCCCATTTGGTCATCCTGGGTTTGAATATACACTTCATCCTCTAAAATTAAAAGCTGCAAAACTAACCGTTCACACTACACTCTTGTTAAAGAGGGCAATAATTAGGGATACCACTGCTAGTGTAGCTATCTTCCATAACAGCACTTTACTTGCATGCACATTCTTAAAGTCCCTTCCTCCACTTTAACAGGTGGTACCACCACATCTCTTGCATCTTACATCAGCTGTCCGATGTCACCTGGAAGAGTCCTCAGTTGTTTGCCGTCATCTAATTCACTCAATCCAGTTACAGGAGAACATAAGGACATAAGAAATAGGAGCAAGAGTAGGCCATATAGCCTCTCTAGGAGCATAGCTGATCTTTGACCTCAGCTTCACTTTCCCGCCCGATCCCCATATCCCTTGATTCTCTTAGAGTCCGAAAATCTATCGATCTCAGTCTTGAATGTAATCAACGACTGAACATCCATAACTCTCTGTGGTAGAGAATTCCAATGATTGACAACCTTCTGATTGAAGAAATTCCTCCTCATCTCAGTCCTTAATGGCTGACTCCTTATCTTGAGATTATATCCCCTAGTTCTAGACTCTCCAGCCAGGGGAAACAACCTCATGCAAATTGTCTGCTCTTGCAATTGGAAATGGTGAGGTCAGGGCACCGTTGTAAGGTTGCATAATTTGTGGGGAAACCCCCCAGTGTTTGGACTCATTGGAAAGGAAATTTAATTTGGAACTATCAACCAGAAAGTTTGAGATCCTGAGTGCACATGGAAGAAACTACGAGTTTTAATCAAATTTGGGATTTTTTAAGGCAGTTTGGGTCCGTGTGGGAAGGGCTAAGAACTAAAGGATAACTATCCTTCAAAAGAAACCAGTTTTGAGGATTGAAACTGTCTGGGGTATTGAAGCTAAAACAAATCGTCTGGGGAATTGTGTAAATTCGAAAACCCTTCTCCCCAGGAGACATTAACATAGCAACAATCAACCCAGAGATAGGCAGCCATCACCCTGAGCAAGAAACCAATACAGCATATATATAATGACAATGGCACATCGCATGGAAAACCCAGACCTAGGCAGTCATTGCAAATACCAGAGCTAATTTTTCCCCATCAAGAAACAAATTTAAAAGATCGACACATCCAAGACAGGTTAACATTAATAGGCCTGCCAAAATATGACAAAGAGATATCAAGCCTGCCAAAAATTAAACAAAGAATCAGGGCTGATTTGGCGCAAAGATTAGAACAGCTCCCACAGTATAAGTGGGGCCCTGTTTTAAACGAGATAATGCATCCACTTGCAATGCATCAGAGGGAGAAAGGAGAGAGACCACCGCAGCAGTTTTAACAAGCCTCTCCAGCCTTGACAACACTACCGGGGTCACACTGCCCTGCTATCGAGAAGGAAGGAAAAACATCGCCATGGCAGAGAAAGCAGCCCCAGAACCTTGGACATCACCATCGTGACAGCAACCGACCACAGCCAACTTGGTACACCGAAAACACCGCGATCGAATAACTCCGAAACAAAGCTCCTCAAAGAAGAAACCGAAGATTCAAAAGTTTTCACTCTACAATCTAGTCCTGACTACCAACAGGTGAAAACATTACCTAAAGAGACTTTGAAACCTATTTCTAACGAAAGAAAGTGGGTACTCACCCCATAAGTCCAATACGTGCCCTAACGCATCAGCGGACACCACCCAACTGAAGACTACGCAGTGAGAAGTCTTCTACGACGTTCGGAGTACGGCAAGCAGAACCTATAGAGTCCAGCGAACCCCGAAATCGTGAACCACCGCCAACTGTCAATAAAGGATTGGTGAGAATAGTCCCTGTTTGCCTTGGAATTTAACTTAGTCAGAGTTAGGCATTGGGAGGTGGGAGGTGTATTATTTTCTGTAATCCCTTTGAATGTGTGATATAGTGTTCTTTATTTGAATGATTACAAGTTTGACATTGTATTTTCATGTTCTTAATAAAATTGAAGTTCTTTGCACCAAAACAGTTGTCTCTTGCACTTTGTCACATCCCGCAAATAAATCCAGAGTCTAGAACCCAGGGAGTGGGAGCGATTCGGACTGCTCAGAAGGTCAGAGGTGAACCTGACCCCAAAGGCCACCCCCTAGACAGTGCCAGGTTAATGGCTGGGAACCTACACAGACCCTGTGGTATCTCTGAGGCGGCCCACAGCAACAACTTTCCACACCCATCTCAGCCTCTTTAATCCCAAGGGGGTTTTGCTTGCCCATTCTTCGCTTATACTCTCCTTCCATGCAGATCCATTGCAGGAACGGGGCAGAGGATGAGGAAGATAGTGATGAGGAGGAAGTGGAGCTTCTTCCTTGTCAACCATGAGGCTGACAAAGACAGGGCTGGTGATGAAGAGGGAAAGGAAGTTAAAGTCAACTCATCCATGAGATTCTGGATCAGCTTCTTACCACATCTTCCTCTGCCATCATCATCATAGGCAGTCCCTCGGAATCGAGGAAAACTTGCTTCCATTCTTAAAATGAGTCCTTAGGTGGCTGAACAGTCCAATACAAGAACCACAGTCTCTGTCACAGGTGGGACAGATAGTCGTTGAGGGAAAGGGTGGGTGGGACTGGTTTGCCGCATGCTCTTTCCGCTGCCTGCGCTTGATTTCTGCATGCTCTCGGCGATGAGACTTGAGGTGCTCGGCGCCCTCCCAGATGAACTTCCTCCACTTAGGGCAGGGACTCCCAGGTGTCAGTGGGGATGTTGCATTTCATCAGGGAGACTTTGAAGGTGTCCCTGTAACGTTTCTTCTGCCCATCTTTGGCTTGTTTGCCGTGTAGGAGTTCCGAGTAGAGCACTTGCTTTGGGAGTCTCGTGTCTGGCATGCGAACAGTGTGGCCTGCCCAGCGGAGCTGATCAAGTGTGGTCAGTGATTCAATGCTGGGGATGTTGGCCTGGTCGAGGACGCTAACATTGCTGCGCCTGTCCTCCCAGGGAATTTGTAGGATCTTGCGGAGACATCGTTGGTGGTATTTCTCCAGTGACTTGAGGTGTCTACTGTACATGGTCTATGTCTCTGAGCCATACAGGAGGTCGGGTATCACTATAGCTTTGTAGATCATGAGCTTGGTGGCAGTTGATGCCACCCTCTGGGTCACTTGCATCCTCATTTATACTTCCACTAGGAGGAATCAGATTACGTACCAAGCATGAAGGAGCAGAACAGTGGGGAGTGGGTGAGGCTGGGCCACCTTCTCAGTGGAAGCTGAGGAGAAGATTGACCATAGCTTAGGGGTTTTGGGGCCTAAATCTCAAGCATATTTGAAAAGAAGGATGTTCAAGGAGCTTTATACCTACGTACAGGCTCTGAGGTCAGTCTCCAAGCATGTGCGGCAACTGACAGTATAATTCTAGAGTCTAAAGCTATCTTGTGCAGCAACATCAAAGCAGCCTTTTCTTTATTGCTGACAGCAATATAGCATGTGACAGCTTCACTGGAATCTGGAGCAGACCCACACTGACGAAGCAGCCACAGACCAGTTGGTTCCTCCTCCTCCTCCTCCTCCTCCAGGGAGCATAGACTGCAGCCCTGATGACAATAGGCAACAGAACAGACAGGACCCGGCGTAGCAGCTTCCAGAGCCGAGTGGCCAGGGTGCAGGTTGATGTCTCTCAGGGCTCTCAGGATCTGATAACTGTAACCAGATCAGCCAGCCTGCTGCTCAGTTGGGGCACAAATATAAGAGCTCAGTGGAATGGTGGCGGCTGGAATTGACCTGCCTGATACTGCCCTCACGCAGGACAGCAGCACATGCCAGGCCTCTGATCTTCCCCTTCTGAGCACCATGCCAGTGGCACATTGCAAGTCATACCAGCCTGCCTGGGTTCAACTCCATAAATGCAGTAAATGCATCCTCAGTGAGAATGGTGATTAAAAACCTCTACCCAAGCATGGTGCGAAGAACATCTTAAAGCTGTGTACAGCAGCTTGAATGTCACTAGTATTCCAATCCAGTTTCTAATCCGAGAGCAAGCTGCCACAAGAGGAGTGCCACCTTGGTCCCATGTATCTTTTGTTGCATAGGAGCAGTGAATTACCTTCCATGATACTTGCCCTCCAGAAAACTAGAATAACAGAAAGAAAGGCGCATTTAGACAAGTTTTCAGAAAGAGTAGGTTGGCTTCTGCTCACTTTGGAGTTTGTCGTATTAAAGGAGAATGTGCACGAAAGCCGTGCTTTGTATTCATGTTAGTCACACAGGAAAGGATGCACTTATGCTGAGTTGACTTATTCAATCAGGTGGTGATTATTGGTATGGTCTTGTCGAGGCAAAGAGGGCTGATGTATTATAATATTCTAGATGGATACTGGATTGAAGGATTCATCTTTTACTTGATGGTGGGAGAGAAGGAGTTAAGACAGTGGCAATAACAGTAGACTGTGTTAAACAGAGCAGAACACTTCAGTGATCAGCTGTGCTCTAATGCCCTTTGCAGCAGTAATTTAGAAGTCACTTGAGTGATAGTTACCATGATACTCTTTTCCATGTACTTCTGCCTCCAAAGCAGCTAGAGCCATCTTCCTAGCAAGGTCCAAGTCCAGGCCTTTTTATATGGCAAAGTTGTGCAACGCACAGCAGGCAAAAGCAAAGCAGGACACGCAAACTGGAGCCTAATGCAGAGTCCCCCACAGTCTGTCGAGGCAACAGAAGTGTCCCTTTAAGACTCAGATGGTCCTCTCAATGACCATGCTTGCAGAGGAATGATCCTCACTGTAGCACTCCTTTGCTGCTGTTCTTACAACTTTTAGTGGGGTCATTATCCATTGGAGCAGATCCCATGGCCTTGCCACCCACAAGCTACTCATTGACATGATTTTCTTCCTTGGAGAGTTCATGAAGGGCTGAATTCTGAAGAATGAATTAATTGTGATAAGTTGCAGAGTATCCCGTATTGAAGTGTCGGATCCTTTTCCTATTGCCACAAACAATCTGTAGGTACCAGCTTTGGCTCAATGCTCAGAAAGTCATGGGTTCAAGAATCACTCCAGAGGTCTGAGTACATAATCTATGCTGAGACGTCAGTGCAGCACTGCGGGATTGCCTCAGTGTCGAAGGTGACATCTTTCGATGAGACATTAAACCAAAGTCCTGTTTTCTCTCACAGGCAGATATCATGGGCCCCGGGCCGTGATTATTTGAAGAAGAGCAAGGGAGTTCTCCCCTGTCCAATATTTATCAGAGTATCTGGTCATTTCAAGTTTTCCCCAGTTTTCAGGCTCAGAAACCTCCGACAGCCTCAGCTGATCCTGGGAATGGTAGCGCCTTATCTTTCTTTTTCTGATTTACGAGAGTTAATCCAGGGAATTCGGGGTTGTAGACCCATTGGCCCATATTTTAATGTAAGTTAATTAGATGGCTGGGGATTTGGCATCTGGATCAGTTTGAATCCAGTGAGGAAGTTCAGCAGGGACAATTTGTGGCCGGAATACCTGCAAAAATGTCTTCCGTCCCGAATTGCTGCTCAGAAAAAGGATTTTACAGCTTAAAACTTCTGAAAACGGATGGAAATTTGGGGACTAAGGAGAAAAAATTGGCCTGCTTTGCGCCTCCTGTTATCTCCTGCAGGGGGCGGTAACAGGGCGCTATGGGATTACCAGCCAGGCATGGCGAACTCACTGAACTTCCCTGGTGGTTTTGCGCTGACGCTAACACTTACCGCTTCGCACAGCTGCGCCCCATAGATCGTGACGTCATCCGGTGCGCAGCGCCCCATTAGCGCCCCGGATGTGATATTCGCTCCCGCCTCCTGCAGCATCACCGGGTGTCAATAAACGGTAGCTGCCGGAGGCGTTGTCACCTCGGCTGGCCGCTTGGGGAGCGATATTTAAAGACAGTGGTGGTCAGGCAGGACAACATATATTCATCTCCCCAGTCTGGTGTGTTTCGCTTTTTTTGGACCCCGCGATTTGTCAGCCCTGCAGTCTCTTAGAGAGCTTGGGGCTGCTATACACGTAGCACAGGTCCCGTGGCCCCACAGAGATAGGCTGAAGATTGCATTACACCAAGATTGGCCCTTCCCTATAAGCGAGGGAGGAGCTTCCAAACGCGGCAGCACTGCACAGAACATTGTTCAGCGCTCTGCTGATACTGCACCTCTCATTCGCTTTGGCGCTCGAAGCGCTTGATTTAGCGCTCCATTTCCCTCTTGGAGCACTAAAGCGGAAGTTCCCAAGGGGGTCAAATAATCTTTTCCGCCTGGTGCTACTTTTGCGCTCCCTGAAAAGTTATCACCCCACACAGAGCGCTATGTAATTTCGCGCCTTTTTAAAAAATTCCTTCTCTGGATGTGGACGTTCCTGGCAAAGCCAGCATTTATTGCCCATCCCTAATTGCCCCTGAGAAGGTGGTGGTGAGCCACCTTCTTGAACCGCTGCAGTCCGTGTGGTGAAGGTGCTCCCACAGTGCTGTTAGGTAGGGAGTTCCAGGAACTAATTTTTGTCGCAGTTTGATACAACTGAGGGGCTTGATAGGCTATTTCGGAGGGCAATTAAGAGTCAAACACATTGGTGTGGAACTGGAGTCAGAAACAGGCTAGACCGGGTCAGGGAATCAGCTTTCCTTCCATGAAGGACATTCGTGAAATAGTTGGGTTTTAAACTGAATTCAACTTCACAGACTGCCATGGTGGGATTTGAGCTCGCGTTCGCTGGATTATTAGTTCAGTAACACAACCATTTTGCTAATGTATCAATAAATCTACCATACCTGTCCACCAGGTAGGAAAATTCCGCTCAGTCTGGAAACACAGGCACTAATCCATATTCTTTGTTTTTTCCTTCAAACAGCCCCACAAGATAGGAGCTCTGTGGCCAGTCTTCAGGAAGAGAACTGCATGCTGCAGGAGGAACTGTCCCGTATGGAGGACATGTTGGCACAGAGCCACGCCGAGCGCGACGAACTAGCCATCAAGTTCGGTGCTGTCAGTGAGCGGGTAAGGACAATCATAGATACATTCCTCAGCTGAAGCCCATGGATTTGAATCCTGAATGTTGCATCTTTTCTGAACAGGACTTTCATGTGTTTGAATGAGCCAGCGTTCAGCCAATGAAAGCTATAATATACGCTCTGTACTACCTTCCATGACAACTACAGTCATACGATTGTGATGACTTGTTAAATGTAAATGTTTGAAGGTGCTGCACCAGTCATAGTGGGTGCTGTATCTGCTGTAACGGATATCATTCCTGCTGTACTGGGTGTCATTCCTGCTGTAGTGGGTGTCATTCCTGCTGTAGTGGGAGTCATTCTTGCTGCATCGGGTGTCATTCCTGCTGTACTGGGTGTCATTCCTGCTGTAGTGGGTGTCATTCCTGCTGTAGTGGGAGTCATTCTTGCTGCATCGGGTGTCATTCCTGCTGTAACAGGTGTCATTCATGCTGTAGTGGGTGCTGTATCTGCTACTGAGGGTGTTGCACCTGCTGTAGTGGGTGTCATTCTTGCTGTAATGGGTGTCACTCTTGCTGCAGTGGGTGCTGCACCTGCTGTGGTGGGTGCTATATCTGCTGTAGTGGGTGCTGTACCTGCTGTAGTGGGTCCACCATAGGCTTACTTTGTGGATTGAAGGTGCGGAGGCCCCAACCTTAGAGGGAACATCAGGTCAGTACCATAAAAGGAGCAGCGAGCGGCGGCCATGGGCAGCGTGGAGGCATGTAATTTCAAGGTACAGCGCGAGCTGGTGCAGGAGGGCGATGGCTGTGAAGAATGACGTCATCAAGATCCAGGTCGGTGATTGGAGCGTGGGTAGATACAGCAGGAACAGCGAGATCAGGGCGAAGGAGTGGCGAGAGATTGTAGAGGGACGTGATCGGGGCCCAGGGGAGGCGTGAGTTCGGGGCCAGGGACCCAGGGGCAGCACTACGATATGTGTGCGCACGAGGTCCATGCAGCAGAGCAGGTCTCCAGTCGTGTTGGATAATCCTTGCCATTGGACCAAGCCCATGCAACGACCACCACACGTTAAAAAAATTCACGCACAGGCATCTTCCACCCTTCAGGATGTAGTTCAGGCCCTTCATTGAAACACCTGTGAAATCGTTCTTTTTTTTGGCGTGGTAGCAAGTCATCCTCGTTTCGAGGGACCGCCTATGATGATGATGATGAGTGGGTGCTGTATTTGCTATAGTGGTTGTCATTATTGCTGTAGTGGGTGTCATTCTTGCTGTAATGGGCGTCATTTCTGCTGCAGTGGGTGCTGTACCTGCTGTAGTGGGTGATGTACCTGCTGTTGAGGGTGCTGTACATGCTGTAGTGGGTGATGTACCTGCTGTAGTGGGTGCTGTACCTGCTGTTGAGGGTGATGTACCTGCTGTAGTGGGTGATGTACCTGCTGTAGTCGGTGCTGTACCTGCTGTTGAGGGTGATGTACCTGCTGTAGTGGGTGATGTACCTGCTGTTGAGGGTGCTGTACATGCTGTAGTGGGTGATGTACCTGCTGTAGTCGGTGCTGTACCTGCTGTTGAGGGTGCTGTACCTGCTGTAGTGGGTGATGTACCTGCTGTTGAGGGTGATGTACATGCTGTAGTGGGTGATGTACCTGCTGTAGTGGGTGCTGTACCTGCTGTTGAGGGTGCTGTACCTGCTGTAGTGGGTGATGTACCTGCTGTTGAGGGTGATGTACATGCTGTAGTGGGTGATGTGCCTGCTGTAGTGGGTGCTGTACCTGCTGTTGAGGGTGATGTACCTGCTGTAGTGGGTGATGTACCTGCTGTAGTCGGTGCTGTACCTGCTGTTGAGGGTGATGTACCTGCTGTAGTGGGTGATGTACCTGCTGTAGTGGGTGATGTACCTGCTATAGTGGGTGCTGTACCTGCTGTTGAGGGTGATGTACCTGCTGTAGTGGGTGATGTACCTGCTGTAGTGGGTGCTGTACCTGCTGTTGAGGGTGATGTACCTGCTGTAGTGGGTGATGTATCTGCTATAGTGGGTGATGTACCTGCTGTTGAGGGTGCTGTACCTGCTGTAGTGGGTGATGTACCTGCTGTTGAGGGTGATGTACATGCTGTAGTGGGTGATGTACCTGCTGTAGTGGGTGCTGTACATGCTGTAGTGGGTGATGTACCTGCTGTAGTGGGTGCTGTACCTGCTGTAGTGGGTGATGTACCTGCTGTAGTGGGTGCTGCATCTGCTGTAGTGGGTGCTGTGCCTGCTGTTGAGGGTGATGTACCTGCTGTAGTGGGTGCTGTACCTGCTGTTGAGGGTACTGTAACTGCTGTAGTGGGTGCTGTGCCTGCTGTTGAGGGTGATGTACCTGCTGTAGTGGGTGCTGTGCCTGCTGTTGAGGGTGCTGTACCTGCTGTAGTGGGTGATGTACCTGCTGTGGTGGGTGCTGTACCTGCTGTAGTGGGTGCTGTGCCTGCTGTTGAGGGTGATGTACCTGCTGTAGTGGGTGCTGTGCCTGCTGTTGAGGGTGCTGTACCTGCTGTAGTGGGTGATGTACCTGCTGTGGTGGGTGCTGTACCTGCTGTAGTGGGTGATGTACCTGCTGTAGTGGGTGATGTACCTGCTGTAGTGGGTGATGTACCTGCTGTAGTGTGTGCTGTACATGCTGTAGTGGGTGATGTATCTGCTGTAGTGGGTGATGTACCTGCTGTTGAGGGTGCTGTACCTGCTGTAGTGGGTGATGTGATGTACCTGCTGTTGAGGGTGCTGGACCTGCTGTAGTGGGTGCTGCATCTGCTGTAGTGGGTGATGTACCTGCTGTAGTGGGTGATGTACCTGCTGTAGTGGGTGATGTACCTGCTGTAGTGTGTGCTGTACATGCTGTAGTGGGTGATGTATCTGCTGTAGTGGGTGATGTACCTGCTGTTGAGGGTGCTGTACCTGCTGTAGTGGGTGATGTGATGTACCTGCTGTTGAGGGTGCTGGACCTGCTGTAGTGGGTGATGTATCTGCTGTAGTGGGTGATGTACCTGCTGTAGTGGGTGCTGTACCTGCTGTAGTGGGTGATGTACCTGCTGTAGTGGGTGCTGTACCTGCTGTAGTGGGTGATGTACCTGCTGTAGTGGGTGCTGCATCTGCTGTAGTGGGTGCTGTGCCTGCTGTTGAGGGTGATGTACCTGCTGTAGTGGGTGATGTACCTGCTGTAGTGGGTGCTGTACCTGCTGTAGTGGGTGATGTACCTGCTGTAGTGGGTGCTGCATCTGCTGTAGTGGGTGCTGTAACTGCTGTAGTGGGTGCTGTGCCTGCTGTTGAGGGTGATGTATCTGCTGTAGTGGGTGATGTACCTGCTGTTGAGGGTGCTGTACCTGCTGTAGTGGGTGATGTGATGTACCTGCTGTTGAGGGTGCTGGACCTGCTGTAGTGGGTGATGTACATGCTGTAGTGGGTGATGTACCTGCTGTTGAGGGTGCTGTACCTGCTGTTGAGGTTGATGTACCTGCTGTAGTGGGTGCTGTACCTGCTGTAGTGGGTGCTGTGCCTGCTGTTGAGGGTGATGTACCTGCTGTAGTGGGTGCTGTACCTGCTGTTGAGGGTACTGTACCTGCTGTAGTGGGTGCTGTGCCTGCTGTTGAGGGTGATGTACCTGCTGTAGTGGGTGCTGTACCTGCTGTTGAGGGTACTGTACCTGCTGTAGTGGGTGCTGTGCCTGCTGTTGAGGGTGCTGTACCTGCTGTAGTGGGTGCTGTACCTGATGTTGAGAGTGCTATCCTGTACTGTCTCACTCACGGGAAGCTCATTCTGGTGGAATATGATTGTAAGCATTCTCGATGTCCTGTTTGCTGATTCAGCCCCACATCTATCCACTGACAAGGCAGCTAATTTTTACATGTGGAACATTGGCTGCCTCTTCCCCATCTTACTCCCAGTACTGATGAAGCCATTATCCATGCCTTCATCACATCCTGGTTGAATTACTCTGACTCACTTACACCGCTTTGAGTACTGTTGGGGGGATGACTCATCAGGGGAGGGCAGCAGCAGCCAAGTTCATGGCACCGTGGCTGGCTCTGTTGCACAGAAGGGCAGGAAAAAGAGTGGCAGAGCAATAGTGATAGGGGATTCAATGGTGAGGGGAATAGATAGGCGTTTCTGCGGCCGCAACCGAGACTCCAGGATGGTATGTTGCCTCCCTGGTGCAAGGGTCAAGGATGTCTCGGAGCGGGTGCAGGACATTCTGAAAAGGGAGGGAGAACAGCCAGTTGTCGTGGTGCACATTGGTACCAACGACATTGGTAAAAAAAGGGATGAGGTCCTACGAAACGAATTTAAGGAGCTAGGAGCTAAATTAAAAAGTAGGACCTCAAAAGTAGTAATCTCGGGATTGCTACCAGTGCCACGTGCCAGTCAGAGTAGGAATCGCAGGATAGCGCAGATGAATACGTGGCTTGAGCAGTGGTGCAGCAGGGAGGGATTCAAATTCCTGGGTCATTGGAACCGGTTCTGGGGGAGGTGGGACCAGTACAAATCGGACGGTCTGCACCTGGGCAGGACCAGAACCAATGTCCTAGGGGAGTGTTTGCTAGTGCTGTTGGGGAGGAGTTAAACTAATATGGCAGGGGGATGGGAACCAATGCAGGGAGACAGAGGGAAACAAAAAGGAGACAAAAGCAAAAGACAGAAAGGAGATGAGGAAAAGTGGAGGGCAGAGAAACCCAAGGCAAAGAACAAAAAGGGCCACTGTACAGTAAAATTCTAAAAGGACAAAGGGTGTTAAAAAAACAAGCCTGAAGGCTTTGTGTCTTAATGCAAGGAGTATCCGCAATAAGGTGGATGAATTAACTGTGCAAATAGATGTTAACAAATATGATGTGATTGGGATTACGGAGACGTGGCTCCAGGATGATCAGGGCTGGGAACTCAACATCCAGGGGTATTCAACATTCAGGAAGGATAGAATAAAAGGAAAAGGAGGTGGGGTAGCATTGCTGGTTAAAGAGGAGATTAATGCAATAGTTAGGAAGGACATTAGCTTGGATGATGTGGAATCTATATGGGTAGAGCTGCAGAACACCAAAGGGCAAAAAATGTTAGTGGGAGTTGTGTACAGACCTCCAAACAGTAGTAGTGGTGTTGGGGAGGGTATCAAACAGGAAATTAGGGGTGCATGCAATAAAGGTGCAGCAGTTATAATGGGTGACTTTAATATGTACATAGATTGGGCGAGCCAAACTGGAAGCAATACGGTGGAGGAGGATTTCCTGGAGTGCATAAGGGATGGTTTTCTAGACCAATATGTCGAGGAACCAACTAGGGGGGAGGCCATCTTAGACTGGGTGTTGTGTAATGAGAGAGGATTAATTAGCAATCTCATCGTGCGAGGCCCCTTGGGAAAGAGTGACCATAATATGGTGGAATTCTTTATTAGGATGGAGAATGAAACAGTTAATTCAGAGACCATGGTCCAGAACTTAAAGAAGGGTAACTTTGAAGGTATGAGGCATGAATTGGCTAGGATAGATTGGCGAATGATACTTAAGGGGTTGACTTTGGATGGGCAATGGCAGACATTTAGAGACCGCATGGATGAACGACAACAATTGTACATTCCTGTCTGGCGTAAAAATAAAAAAGGGAAGGTGGCTCAACCGTGGCTATCAAGGGAAATCAGGGATAGTATTAAAGCCAAGGAAGTGGCATACAAATTGGCCAGAAATAGCAGTGAACCCGGAGACTGGGAGAAATTTAGAACTCAGCAGAGGAGGACAAAGGGTTTGATTAGGGCAGGGAAAATGGAGTACGAGAAGAAGCTTGCAGGGAACATTAAGGCGGATTGCAAAAGTTTCTGTAGGTATGTAAAGAGAAAAGGGTTAGTAAAGACAAACGTAGGTCCCCTGCTGTCAGAATTAGGGGAAGTCATAACGGGGAACAAAGAAATGGCAGACCAATTGAACAAGTACTTTGGTTCGGTATTCACTAAGGAGGACACCAACAACCTTCCGTATATAAAAGAGGTCATAGGGTCTAGTAAGGAGGAGGAACTGAGGGAAATCTTTATTAGTCAGGAAATTGTGTTGGGGAAATTGATGGGATTGAAGGCCGATAAATCCCCAGGGCCTGATGGACTGCATCCCGGAGTACTTAAGGAGTTGGCCTTGGAAATAGTGGATGCATTGATAGTCATTTTCCAACATTCCATTGACTCTGGATCAGTTCCTATGGAGTGGAGGGTAGCCAATGTAACCCCACTTTTTAAAAAAGGAGGGAGAGAGAAAACAGGGAATTATAGACCGGTCAGCCTGACCTCAGTAGTGGGTAAAATGATGGAATCAATTATTAAGGATGTCATAGCAGTGCATTTGGAAAATGGTGACATGATAGGTCCAAGTCAGCATGGATTTGTGAAAGGGAAATCATGCTTGACAAATCTTGTGGAATTTTTTGAGGATGTTTCCAGTAAAGTGGACAAGGGAGAACCAGTTGATGTGGTATATTTGGAATTTCAGAAGGCTTTTGACAAGGTGTCACACAAGAGATTAATGTGCAAAGTTAAAGCACATGGGATTGGGGGTAGTGTGCTGACGTGGATTGAGAACTGGTTGTCAGACAGGAAGCAAAGAGTAGGAGTAAATGGGTACTTTTCAGAATGGCAGGCAGTGACTAGTGGGGTACCGCAAGGTTCTGTGCTGGGGCCCCAGCTGTTTACATTGTACATTAATGATTTAGACGAGGGGATTAAATGTAGTATCTCCAAATTTGCGGATGACACTAAGTTGTGTGGCAGTGTGAGCTGCGAGGAGGATGCTATGAGGCTGCAGAGTGACTTGGATAGGTTAGGTGAGTGGGCAAATGCATGGCAGATGAAGTATAATGTGGATAAATGTGAGGTTATCCACTTTGGTGGTAAAAACAGAGAGACAGACTATTATCTGAATGGTGACAGATTCGGAAAAGGGGAGGTGCAACGAGACCTGGGTGTCATGGTACATCAGTCATTGAAGGTTGGCATGCAGGTACAGCAGGCGGTTAAGAAAGCAAATGGCATGTTGGCCTTCATAGCGAGGGGATTTGAGTACAGGGGCAGGGAGGTGTTACTACAGTTGTACAGGGCCTTGGTGAGGCCACACCTGGAGTATTGTGTACAGTTCTGGTCTCCTAACTTGAGGAAGGACATTCTTGCTATTGAGGGAGTGCAGCGAAGATTCACCAGACTGATTCCCGGGATGGTGGGACTGACCTATCAAGAAAGACTGGATCAACTGGGCTTGTATTCACTGGAGTTCAGAAGAATGAGAGGGGACCTCATCGAAACATTTAAAATTCTGACGGGTTTAGACAGGTTAGATGCAGGAAGAATGTTCCCAATGTTGGGGAAGTCCAGAACCAGGGGTCACAGTCTAAGGATAAGGGGTAAGCCATTTAGGACCGAGATGAGGAGGAACTTCTTCACCCAGAGAGTGGTGAACCTGTGGAATTCTCTACCACAGAAAGTAGTTGAGGCCAATTCACTAAATATATTCAAAAGGGAGTTAGATGAAGTCCTTACTACTTGGGGGATCAAGGGGTATGGCGAGAAAGCAGGAAGGGGGTACTGAAGTTTAATGTTCAGCCTTGAACTCATTGAATGGCGGTGCAGGCTAGAAGGGCTGAATGGCCTACTCCTACACCTATTTTCTGTGTTTCTATGTTCTTCCATGTTCCAATCCACATTGTCTGCAACCCTAATAAAGTTCCTTTCATGCTATGTCCCTATTCCTTATCAACCTTGTGGGGCTGAATTGCCTACATATTTCTTGTAGGCCATTCAGCCCCACAAGCCTGCTTTGCCATTCAATAAGATCATGACTGATCTTCGACCTCAACTCCACTTTCCTACAGTATCTCCATATCTCTTCATTCCCTTAATATCCAAAAATCTAAGAACATAAGAAATAGGAGCAGGAGTAGGCCACATAGTCTCTCGAGCCTGTTCCACCATTTAATAAGATCATGGCTGATCTGATCATGGAATCAGCTCCACTTCCCTGCCCGCTCCCCATAACCCTTTATTCCCTTATCGCTCAAAAATCTGTCCATCTCCGGCTTAAATATATTCAATGACCCATCCTCCACAGTTCTCCGGAACAGAGAATTCCATAGATTTACAAGTCTCTGAGAGAAGAAATTCCTCCTCATCTCAGTTTTAAATGGGCGGCCCCTTATTCTGAGACTATGTCCCCTAGTTTTAGTTTCCCCTATGAGTGGAAATATCCTCTCTACATCCATCTTGTCGAGCCCCATCTTATATGTTTTGATAAGATCACCTCTCATTCTTCTGAACTCCAATGTGTATAGGCCCAACCTACTCAACCTATCTTCATAAGTCAACCCCCTCATCTCCAAAATCAACCTAATGAACCGAGTCAAGCATAGATTTACAACCTTCTGAGAGAAGCAATTCCTCCTCATCAGTTTTAAATGGTCGTCTCCTTATTCTGAGACTATAGATACATAGAAATATAGAAAATAGGAGCAATAGTAGGCCACTCAACCCTTGGATTCTGCACTGCCATTCAATATGATCATGGCTGATCCTCTATCTCAACACCATATTTCTGCTTTTTCCCCATACCCCTTGATGTCTTTTGTTTCTAGAAATCTATCCATCTCCCTCTTAAATATATTCAGTGACTTGGCCTCCTCAGCCTTCTGTGGCAGAGAATTCCACAGGTTCACCACCCTCTGAGTGAAAACATTTCTCCTCAGCTCGGTCCTAAATTTCCTACCCCATATGCTGAGATTGTGACCCCTTGTTCTCGACTTCCCAGCCAGGGGAAACACCCTCCCCGCATCCAGTCTATCCAACCCAGTCAGAATTTTATACGTTTCAATGCGATCCCCTCTCATTCTTCTAAACTCTAGTGAATACAGGCCTAGTCGACTCAATCTCTCCTCAGACTACAGTCCTGCCATCCCAGGAATCAATCTGGTGAACCTTCGCTGCACTCCCTCTATGGCAAGTATTTCGTTTTTTAAGTAAGGAGACCAAAACTGCACACAATACTCCAGGTGCAGTCCCACCAAGGCCCTGTATAACTGTAGTAAGACATCTTTGCTCCTATATTCAAATCCTCTTGCAGTGAAGTCCAACATACCATTTGCCTTCCTAACTGCTTGCTGCACCTGCATGTTTGCTTTCAATGACTGGTGTACAAGGACACCCAGGTCCCTCTGTACATCGACACTTCCCAAGCCATCACGATTTAAGTAGTACTTTGTTCTTATGTTTTTCCTACCAAAGTGGATAACTTCACATTTATGCACATTATACTACATCTGCCATGTGTTTGCCTACTCACTGAATCCAAATCGTCTTGCAGCATCCTTGCATTCTTCTCACAACTCACAATCCCACTTAGTTTTTTGTCGTCAGCAAACTTGGAAATATTACATTTGGTTCCCTCATCCAAATCATTTATATATATTGTGAATAGCTGGGGCCCAAGCACTGATCCCTGTGGTACCCACTAGTCACTGCTCGCCACCCCGAAAAAGACCCGTTTATTTCTACTCTCTGTTTCCTGTCAGTTAACCAATTTTCAATCCATGCCAATACATTACCCCTAATCCTATGTGCTTTAATTTTGCACACTAACCTCTGATATGGGACTTTATCAAAGGCCTTTTGAAAATCCAAATACACTACATACACTGGTTCTCCCTTATCTATTCTATCTGTTACATCCTCAAAAAACTCCAGGAGGTTTGTCAAACATGATTTTCCTTTCATAACTCCATGTTGACTTTGTTTAACCCCGTTGATATTATCTAAGTGTGCTGTTATCACATCCTTTATAATAGACTCTAGCATTTTCCTTACTACTGATGTCAGGTTAACCGGTCTGTAGTTCCCTGTTTTCTCTCTCCCTTTTTTAAAACAGTGGGGTTACATTTGCCACCCTCCAATCTGCAGGAACTGTTCAATAATCTATCGAATTTTGGAAGATGACAATGCACCTACTATTTCCATGGTTACCTCTTTTAGTAGTCTGGGATGCAGATCATCAGACCCTGGGGATTTATCACTCTTCAATCCCATTAGTTTTTCCAGCACTATTTTCTTACTAATAATCATTTCCTTTCATTCCTCTTGCTCATTGGACCCTTGGTTCCCGAGAGTTTCTGGGATGTTATTTGTGTCCTCTTCTATGAAGACAGAATTGAAGTATTTATTTAATTGTTCTGCCATTACTTTATTCCCCATTACAAATTCTCTCGTTTCTGTCTGTGAACAATCTACATTTGCCTTCACTAATCTTTTTCTTTTTACGTACTTGTAGAAACTTTTGCAGTCGGTTTTTATGTTCCTTGCAAGTTTACTCCGGGTTCTAGACTCCCCAGCCAGGGGAAACAACCTCCCTGCATCTACACTGTCAAGTCCTGTAAGAATTTTGTGTGTTTCAATTAGTTCACCTAAACTCATTCTTCTAAACTCTAGCGAATATCGGCCTAGTCTGTTCAATCCCTCCTCATAGGACAATCCCCCCATCCCAGGAATCAGTATGGTGAACCTTTGTGGCAAGTATGTCCTTCCTTAGGTAAGGAACCCAAACTGTACACAATACTCCAGGTGTGGTCTCACCAGGGCCCTATATAATTGGGACGTAGCTATTTACACTAGGAAATGCTCTGATAGGCTCTCCATGATCACATGACCTGATTGCTGATTGATTCCCTTGGAGGATAAGTCACCCCGAGAAGTTTCTTTGGATGCTTGAAACTATCATTAAGGAAGAAATAGCGGGACATCTAGATAGGAATAGTGCAATCAAGCAGACGCAGCATGGATTCATGAAAGGGAAATCATGTTTAACTAACTTACTGGAATTCTTTGAGGATATAACGAGCATGGTGGATAGAGGTGTACCGATGGATGTGGTGTATTTAGATTTCCAAAAGGCATTCGATAAGGTGTCACACAAAAGGTTAGTGCAGAAGATAAAGGTACGCGGAGTCAGTGGAAATGTATTAGCATGGATAGAGAATTGGCTGGCGAACAGAAAGCAGAGAGTCGGGATAAATGGGTCCTTTTCCGGTTGGAAATCAGTGGTTAGTGGTGTGCCACAGGGATCAGTGCTGGGACCACAACTGTTGACAATATACATAGATGACCTAGAAGAGGGGACAGAGTGTAGTGCAACAAAATTTGCAGATGACACTAAGATTAGTGGGAAAGCGGGTTGTGCAGAGGACTCAGAGAGGCTGCAAGGAGATTTGGATAGGTTAAGCGAATGGGCTAAGGTTTGGCAGATGGAATACAATGTCGGAAAGTGTGAGGTCATCCACCTTGGGAAAAAAAACAGTAAAAGGGAATATTATTTAAATGGGGAGAAATTACAACATGCGGTGGTGCAGAGGGACCTGGGGGTCCTTATGCATGAATCCCAAAAGGTTAGTTTGCAGGTGCAGCAGGTAATCAGGAAGGCGAATGGAATGTTGGCCTTCATTGCGAGAGGGATGGAGTACAAAAGCAGGGAGGTCTTGCTGCAACTGTATAAGGTATTGGTAAGGTCGCACCTGGAGTACTGCGTGCAGTTTTGGTCACCTTACTTAAGGAAGGATATACTAGCTTTGGAAGGGGTACAGAGATGATTCACTAGGCAGATTCCAGAAATGAGGGGGTTAACTTATGATGATAGATTGCGTAGACTGGGTCTTTACTCCTTGGAGTTCAGAAGGATGAGGGGTGATCTTATAGAAACATTTAAAATCAGGAAAGGGATAGACAAGATAGAGGCAGAGAGGTTGTTTCCACTGGTAGGGAAGTCTAGAACTCGGGGGCACAGCCTCAAAATACGGAGGAGCCAATTTAAAACCGAGTTGAGAAAGAATTTCTTCTCCCAGAGGGTTGTGAATCTGTGGAATTCTCTGCCCAAGGAAGCAGTTGAGGCTAGCTAATTGAATGTTTTCAAGTCAAAGATAGATAGATTTTTAAGCAATAAGGAAATTAAGGGTTACGGGGAGAGGGCGGGTAAGTGGAGCTGAGTCCACGACCAGATCAGCCATGATCTTATTGAATGGCGGAGCAGGCTCGAGGGGCTAGATGGCCTACTCCTGTTCCTAATTCTTATGTTCTTATGTTCTTATGTTCTTATGTTCTTATGTGTAATTGGAATCGCCCAGCCCAAGTTCTGAATGACTTTGCAAAGTGTAATTCGAGCCATTCTGACTTCAGATCCCAAACAGGATAGAGCTCCCCCATCCCACACAAGTTCCTGACGACCCCAGCCCAAGTTCCTGTCTCCCCCCCAGCCCAAGTTCATGCCTCTTCCAGCCCAAGTTCCTTCCCCCCCTGTCCAAGTTCCTTACCCCCCCCAGCTCAAGTTCCTGACACCCTCAGTCCAAGTTCATGCCTCCCCAGCCCAAGCTCCTGACCTCATCCCTCAGGTCAAGTTCATGCCCCCTCCAGCCAGAGTTCCTTACCCCCCCAGCCCAAGTTCCTGACACTCTCAGGCCAGATTCCTGATCCTGTCCCAGGCCAAGTTCCTGTCCTTATCCCCTGCCCCCCAACTCCCCCGCTCCGCCATAGATGGGACATTGTGTGTGGGTCACAGATTGTTGACTGTTTTATTGGGTATGAAGTGGTGGGTGCCGTGACTTCCAGATTTCATCCACTCCAATGATGTCCCTTGTCACACATGCACCGAGCTTTCCGAGAAATTGGGCGTGGGTGTAAAGGGGATTGGAAGAATGTGATCCATCTTGCCTGAGTTCCCTCTCTTCCCTTCGATCCCCTCTCCCGCTTCACCTCTCTCTCCCCCAGTCTCTGACTCTCTTCCCCCACTCTTTCTCTCTCCCTCCAGTCACTCTCTCACTCTCCTCTCCACACCCCCTCACAGTCTCGCTCTCTTTCTCTCCTCCCAGTCTCTCCCACTCTCCCCTCCATAGTCTCTCTCTCTCTCGCTCTCTCTCTCTCCCCCCAGTCTCTCTCACTTCCACCAGTCTCTCTCACTCTCCCCCCCATAGTCTCTCTCTCTCTCTCTCTCTTGCTCTCTCCCCCCAGTCTCTCTCACTTCCCCCAGTCTCTCACTCTCCCCCCAGTCTCTCTCTCTCTCTCCCCCCAGGCTCTCTTACCCCAGTCACTCTCTCCCCTCCACAGTCTCTCCCCTCCCCAGTCTCTCTCACTCCCCCCTCTCTCTCCCCCGTCTCTCTCACCCCCCCCCCAGTTTCTCTCTCTCTCTCCCCCCCCCCCCAGTCTCTCTCTCTCTCTTCCCCCTCCTCTCCCCTGGTCTCTCTCTCACCCCCCCCCCCCAGTCTCTCTCACTCTCCCCTCAGTCTCTCTCTCTCTCTCTCCCCACTCTCTCTCTCTCTCTCCCCACTCTCTCTCTCTCCCCCCACTCTCTCTCTCTCCCCCAATCTCTCTCTCCCCCCAATCTCTCTCTCTCCCCCACTCTCTCTCCCTTCCCAGTCTCTCTCTCTCCCCCACCCCTCCAGTCTCTCTCTCTCTCTCTACCACCCCCCCAGTCTCTCTCTCTCCCCCCCGTCTCTCTCTCTCCCCCCTTTCTCTCTCACTTCCCCCAGTCTCTCACACTCTCCCCCCAGTCTCTCTCTCCCCACCCCCCAGTCTCTCTCTCTCTCCCTCCCCAGTCTCTCTCTCTCTCTCACTCTTCCCCTCCCCAGTCTGTCTCTTTCTCCCTCTCCCACTACCTCCATTGTTTTCTCTCCCACTGAAAGCCGTGAAAATGTTCCAAATAATCATTAAATGAAAAGCAGCTCTACGAGGTTCGTGGCCCCACTTCCAACTTCCAGCTTCCTCATACGTCGCACTGCGCATGCGCGACCGAATCGAGGGCCTATGCTCAAAAAGGGGGCGGGTCCAACGCGTGCATGCGCAGAAGAACATAGAATAACCTCGTGCAAATAGTGACTCTGATATAATTGTTAACTTTCAGTGATTCATGTACAAGGACACCCAGGTCCCTCTGAACACCAACATTTCCCAATCTCTCAGCATTTAAAAAATATTCTGCTTTTCTATTTTTCCTACTAAAGTGGATAACTTCACATTTCTCCGCATTAATTCCCATTTGCCATGTTCTTCGCACTCACTTAGCCTGGCTATATCCTTTTGAAGCTTTTTTGCATCCTCCTCAAAACTTACATTCCCACCTAGCTTCATATTACCTACTGCCATTGGTTTCCCATTGAACTCAAAGTTTTAGCCTACATTTACAAATCCCTCCATGGCCTCACCTCTGCAAACTCCTCCAATCCTACACAGCAACATGCGGCTTCTGCTTTCCTTTACACCCTCTCCTATCTCCATTCCACCACCAGTCTCGCACTCGGGATCTCTTCCCTTTAAACCATCCGTCTTGCTCTTTCTCTTCCCTCTTTGAAATGCCCTCTCAAAACCTGCCTCTTTGACCGTACATCACTACTCAGTATCCGGTATTCTCCTGTGTGAGCGCTTTGAGTCGTTTTATTATATTAAAGGTGCTAAGTTAATGCATATTGTTGCCGCTAACTTTAAAGCAGTATAAATTCAAGACTGTCACTGACTTCATCTCCTCTAGAAATCTTCCCTCTATGGCCGCCAACCTCATTGTTCCCAGGCCCGCACAGCCCGATTCTACCTCCTTCCCAAGATCCACAAACCGGACTGCCCTGGCAGACCCATTGTTTCAGCCTGTTCTTGCCCCACAGGACTTATCTCTCCCTATATCGACTCTATTTTTTCTCCCCTTGTCTAGTCTCTTCCCACCTACATCCGCCATTCTTCCGACGTCCTCTGTCACTTTAACAGTTTCCAGTTTCCTAGCCCCAACCGTTTCCTTTTCACCATGGACGTCCAATCCCTCTACACCTCCATCCCCCACCAGGATGGCCTGAGGGCGCTCCGCTTCTTCCTCGAGCAGAGGCCCAACCAGTCCCCATCCACCGCCACCCTCCTCCGTCTGGCTGAACTTGTTCTCACATTGAATAACTTCTCCTTTGACTCCACTCACTTTCTCCAAATTAAGAATGTTGCCATGGATACCCGCAGGAGTCCTAGCTATGCCTGCCTTTGCGTGGGAAATGTGGAACATTCTTTAATCCAGTTCTACTCAGGTCCCCTCCCTTACCTCTTTTTCCAGTATATTGATGACTATCGGTGCCGTTTCCTGCTCTCGCCCTGAACTAGAAAAGGTCATTCACTTTGCTTCCAATTTCCACTCTTCCCTCACCTTCACGTAGTCCATCTCCGACTCTTCCCTTCCCTTCTTCGACTTCTTTGTCTCCATTTCTGGGGATAGGCCATTGACAAATATCCACTATAAGCCCACTGACTCCCAAAGCTACCTGGACTACACTTCCTCCCATCCCGCATCCTGTAAAGACTCTATTCCATTCTCCCAGTTTCTCTGTCGCATCGGCTCAGATGATGCCACCTTCCACACTAATGCCTCTGATATGTCTTCCTTTTTCATCAACCGAGGATTCCCCTCCACTGTGGTTGACTGTCCGTTCTGCTTCCCATACCTCTGCTCTCACCCCTTCCCCTCACTCCCAGAACCACGATAGGGCTCCCCTTGTCCTCACCTTTCACCCCACCAGTCTCCACATTCAACAGATCATCCTCTGCCATTTTTGCCACCTCCAGCGTGATCCCACCACCAATCACCAAACACATCTCCCCCTTCCTCTCCTTTCAGCATTTCGAAGGGACCATTCCCTCCGCGAAACCCTAGTCTACTCCTCAATCATCCCCAACACTCCTTCCCCGTTCCACGCCACCTCCCGGTGCAAACGCAGGAGATACAACACCTGCCTTTTTACCACCTTCCTTCCCACTATCCAATGCCCCAAACACTGTGGGACCAAAGGCAGACAAGTCCCCTGGACCTAATGGCTTACATCCTAGGGTCTTAAAAGAAGTGACTGCAGAGATATTGCATGCATTGTTTGTAATCCACCAAAATTCTCTGGATTCTGGGGCGGTCCCAGCAGATTGGAAAACAGCAAATGGAATGCCCCTATTTAAAAAAGGAGGCAGACAAAAAGCAGGAAATGATAGACCAGTTAGCCAAACATTTTCAAAGGGAAAATGCTGGAGTCCATTATTAAGGAAGCAGTAGCAAGACATTTGGAAAAGCATAATGCAGTCAAGCAGAATCAGCATGGTTTTATGAAAGGGAAGTCATGTTTGATCAATTTGCTGGAGTTCTTCAAGAATGTAACAAGCAGAGTGGATAAAGGGGAACCAGTGGATGTGGTGTATTTGGATTTCCAGAAAGTATTTGATAAGGTGCCTTATAAAAGGTTACTGCACAAGATAAGAGCTCTCGGGGTTGGGGGTAATACTTTAGCATGGCTAGAGGATTGGCTAACTAACAAAAAACAGAGAGTCGGGATGAATGGGTCATTTTACGGTTGGCAAACAGTAACTAGTGGGATGCCGCAAAGATCAGTGCTGGGGCCTCAACTATTTACTATCTATATTAATAACTTGAATGAAGTGACCAAGTGTAATGTAGTCAAGCTTGCTGATGATACAAAGATGGGTGGGAAAGCAAATTGTGAGGAGGACACAAAATATCTGCAAAAGAATATAGACAGGCTAAGTGAGTGGGCAAAAGTTTGGCAGATGGAGTTATAATGTGGGAAAATGTGAGATTATCCACTTTGGCAGAATAAATAGAAAAGCAAATTATAATTTAAATGGAGAAAAATTTCAAAGTACAGTGGGACCTAGAGGTCCTTGTGCATGAATCACAAAAAGTTAGTATGCAAGTACAGCAAGTAATCTTGAAGGCAAATAGAATTTTGACCTTTATTGCAAGGGGGATAGAGTATAAAAGCAGAGAAGTCCTGCTACAACTGTATAGGGCATTGGTGAGCTCACACCTAGAGTGCTGCATACAGTTTTGGTCTCCGTATTTAAGGAAGGATATATTGCATTGAAGGCTGTTCAGAGAAGGTTCACTAGGTTGATTCCGGAGATGAGGAAGTTGACTTATGAAGATAGGTTGAATAGGTTGGGCCTACACTCATTGGAGTTCAGAAGAATGAGAGGTGATCTTATCAAAACATATAAGATAATGAGGGGACTGGACAAGGTGGATGCAGAGAGGATAGGGGAAACTAAAACTGGGGAATAGTCTCAGAATAAGGGCAGCCCATTTAGAACTGAGATGAGGAGGAATTTCTTCTCTCAGGGGGTTGTAAATCAATGGAATTTTCTGCCCCAGAGAGCTGTGGAGACTGGGTCATTGAATATATTTAAGGCAGAGATAGACAGATTTTTGAGCGATAAGGGAATAAAGGTTTATGGGGAGTGGGCCCATGATCAGATCAGCCATTATCTTATTAAAAGGCGGAGCAGGCTCGAGGGGCCAAATGGCCTAACCCTGCTCCTATTTCTTATGTTCTTATTTACTCCTTCCAGGTGAAACAGTGATTTACTTCCAATTTAGTATACTGTATTCGCTGCTCACGATGTGGTCTCCTCTACATTGGGGAGACCAAGCGTAGATTGAGTGACCGCTTTGCGGAGTACCTCCGTTCAGTCCGTAAGTGTGACCCTGAGCATCCAGTCGCCTGTCACTTTAATTCTCTGCCCCACTCCCACTCTGCCTTCTTGGTCCTCAGTCTCCTACACTGTTCTAATGAAGCTCAACGTAAGCTCGAAGAACAGCACCACATCTTTCGTTTAGGCACTTTACAGCCTTCTGGACTCAACATTGAGTTCAACAATTTCAGATTGTAACCCCTGCCCCTATTTATTATCTCACATAGCAGCAGTTAATGATTCTGCTATTGCCATTTACACTTCATCTAGAGACATCTTTTGTTTCTTAACTTGTCCCATTACCATCTCCTTCTGCCGTTTACCATCGTCCCTGTTGTATTTTAATCTCTCCTGCCTTCACTTTTGTTCTTTCCTCCCCCCTCCTTTTTCCTGCCCCGACACTTGCTTAAAAATCTGTTACATTTCTAACTTTTTTCAAGTTCTGACAAAGGGTCATTGACTTGCGACGTTAACTCTGTTTTACTCTCCACAGATGCTGCCTGACCGGCTGAGTATTTCCAGCATTTTCTGTTTTAATTTCAGATTTTCAGCATCCGCAGTATATTGCTTTTGTAAATTCCATATAGTTCTTGTACATTGCCAGCAGGGGGCAGCATTCATTTAGCCTGTGTTACGGTGACCTTACTGCCAGTGTTTGCATGTTCAGTTAAACCTGACACATCCAAATGGTTTAACCCTAAAACACAAGCTTCAGTTATGAGGCTATCCTTTTTCAATTTTGAAAACGGTTTCACACTGCAACCTTGTATTTAATCATACTGAGCATGGTAACTGAGGCAAGGAGCCAGTGTGAATTACCACAGTGACATCTTTGTATTTCAAGAGCTCCTTTTACATAAATTCAATCCTAAGATGGGTGCTGGGAAAATGAACGCTGAGCCACGAAGAGAGAAATCAGGAGGGGCGAGCGAAAGCTTGCTCAAAGAGATGAGCCTTGGGGTTTTCAAAGGAAGGTTAAGAGGTGAATGTGGTTCAGGCAGGTAATACCAGAGAGTTGGATCCAGAGGACTGCAGATTCCGCGGACCGGGTGTTTTGGGGGAAAAGGAAGTGGGTGCGGGGAGCAGTGCACAGAAGGCCACAGTCAGCGGAATTTGGTTGCTTGGGAGGGCTGGTGGAGATTGAAGAGATAGAGTGGGATGAGTCCATGAGGGGAATTGAAAGTTGACAACCAGAATTTTAAATTCAAGACATTGGTGAACACAGAGCCAATGTAAGTTAATGAGTATAGGGGTAATGGGCGAATGGGACTCTTTACAGGACAGCATCCCCACAGCAGAGTGTTGGAGAAGTTGCAGTTTATGGAGGTGTTTTTTATATTCATTCACAAGATATGGGTGTCGCTGGCAAGGCTAACATTTATTGCCTGTTCCTAATTGCTCTTGAGAAGGTGGTGGTGAGCGCCTTCTTGAACCTCTGCGGTCATGTGGAGAAGATGTGGGAAGTTCCTGGATTTTGACCCAGTAAAGATGAAGGAACGGAGACATATTTCTAAGTCAGGTTGGTGTGTGACTTGGAGGGGAACTTGCAGGTGGTGGTGTTCCCATGCGCCTGCTGCCCTTGTCCTTCTAGGTGGTAGAGGTCGTGGGTTTGGGAGGTGCTGTCGATGAAGCCTTGGTGAGTTGCTGCAGTGCATCTTATAAATGGTACACGCTGCAGCCACAGTGCGCCGGTGGTGGAGGGAGTGAATGTTTAAGGTGGTGGTTGGGATGTCGATCAAGCCGGTTGCTTTCTGCTGGATGGTGTCGAGCTTCTTGAGTGTTTTTGGAGCTGTTCTCATCCAGGCAAGTGGAGAATATTCCATCACGCACCTAACTTGTGCCTTGTAGGTGGTGGAAAGGCTTTGGGGAGACAGGAGGTGAGACAGTCGGCACAGAATACCCAGCCTCTGACCTGTTCTTGTTGCCACAGTATTTATGTGGCTGGTCCAGTTAAGTTTCTGGTCAATGGTGACCCCCAGGATGTTGATGTAGGTGTATTCGGCAATGGTAATGCCGTTGAATGTCAAGGGATGGTGGTTAGACTCTCGCTTGTTGGAGATGGTCATTGCCTGGCACTTGTGTGGCGTGAATGTTACTTGCCACTTATCAGTACAAGCCTGAATGTCGTCCAGGTCGTGCTGCATGCGGGTATGGACTGCTCCATTATCTGAGGAGTTGCGATGGCACTGTGCAGTCATCAGTGAACATCCACACTTCTGACCTTATGATGGAGGAAAGGTCAGCCCAAGTCTGGATGTTGGTACGGGTATGGACTGCTTCATTATCCAAGGTAATTTTCCACTTTGTCGGTAGATGCCAGTGTTGTAGCTGTACTGGACAGCTTGGCTAGAGGCGCACAAGTCTTCAGCACTACAGCCGGGATGTTTTCGGGGCCCATAGCCTTTGCTGTGTCCAGTGCACTCAGCCATTTCCTGATATCTTGTGGAGTGAATCAAATTGGCTGAAGACTGGCATCTGTGAAGGTGGGGACCTCAAGAGGAGTCTGAGATGGATTATCCACTTGGCACTTGTCTTGTGAACGCTTCAGTCTGTCTTTGCAACAGGTGAAGGCATGTTTCTAGGTTTCAACAGCAGAGGGGTTGAGGTAGGGAAGAGGCCAGTAGTGTGGCAGAGGGTGATGTAATGGAAAGGAGATAAATCTCACCTCAGGGTCAAACAAGGCACCAAGGTAGAGAACAGTCTGGAGCAGCCAAACACAGCAGCTGGTAAATAGGATGGGATCAGTGGCAAGGGAGCAAAGAAGTGGCTCTGATCTTTGCATCAGTCTTCGCCAAAGAAGAGGATGCTGCCAATGTCACAGTAAAGGAGAAAGTAGAAAAATTGAATCGGATAAAAATAGATAAAGAGGAGGTACTTGAAAGATTGGCAACGCTCAAAGTAGAAAAGATGCGCAGTATGGATGGAATGCATTCTCGGTTTGCTGAGGGAAATTGTGGAGGCTCTGGCTACAACCTTCCAATGGATATGGGAGTCATGCCAGAGGAGTGGAAGTAATTGCAAATGTTACACCTCTGTACAAAAAAGGAGAGAGGGATAAACCCAACAAATACATGCCAGTCAGCCTGACAGCGATAGTGGGGAAACTTTTAGAGACAATAATCCAGGACAAAATTAATTGGCACTTGGAAAAATATTAGTCAATAAATGAAAGCCATTGATCTAATTTTGAGGCGAGACAATATAAACAAAATGGTCAAGTTTTAAAGAAGGTGCAGGAACAAAAAGATCTGGGCGTGTACAAAAGCAAGGAAGTTATGCTAAACTTTTATAATGGCGGCGGGGCGGGAAAGCTAGCGGCGGGAATAGTTTACGCTTTAATATGTAAGTTTGGACATCTGGGCCCTGCATCAGGGGCGCAGTGTGAAGGGAGGCATGGTACACCTACCTCTCGTGGCACAAGGATGAGAAACTTCTGAGCTAAAGAGCCGGGCCGGGAGCGCTCCGAGAGAGGCCTGGGGGCCGGGGGGAACTTACAAAAACATTCCTAAAACATTGCCCATGCCACCGCAACACAAATTGCACAAAAAATGTAAACAAAAAAAGACTCGCACTTTCTTTTGCAGCACATTGCCTCCCTCTCCGCTGCCGGCATGGCTGGGTCAGGCAGGAGCTCAAACGCACGCCGTTGTCGCAACCAGAGGCGTTGCACACCCGGCACAGCTCTTCCCGGTGGTGCTGCTCAGTGCCGCCGCTAAACCGGAATGGAGGATCGTGGTGGGGCGCTGGAGGCTGATCACCGCCTTTCACGCTGCTCCGGGGTGAAACCCGGAGTGCAAAGGACTGGAAAATCCAGCCCTAAAATTTCCAATGTTGAGCTGAAGGAAATTATGACTCATCCACATGTGACGGCACAGAGGGAGTCGGGGGGTATACGATCTTAAGTGGCTACCTCTTCAATGTTCAGTAATCGTGCGTAGAGAGTTTGACAGCCAACTGAAACCCAAGTCTTGTAGCATGCCTAGTCTGATAGTACGTTGTAAAGTTTGTTTTTATACTCTTCCTGATAATAGGCTTGAGAAGAGGTCTTACACACTGTTGTGTTCCTAACACAGATGAGACTGCACACAGGGAGGTTAAAGTAACAGTGACCTCAGTCTTTATTAAGACACTCCAGAGTGAGGAACAGGTCTTGACCAGTACTTTGTAGCCAACGAACTGGACGGAGAAGGATCGCTGCAAAAAGGAGAGCGGTCCTCCTCACCGTCTGCGGGGCACCGACCTACAGCCTCATGAAGAATCTTCTGGCTCCGGTGAAACCCACAGATAAGTCGTATAAGGAGCTGTGTACACTGGTTCGGGAGCATCTTAACCCGAAGGAGAGCGTGCTGAGGGCGAGGTATCGGTTCTACACGTGCCAGCGAGCTGAAGGTCAGGAAGTGGCGAGCTACATCGCCGAGCTAAGGCGACTTGTAGGACAATGTGAGTTTGATGGCTACCTGGAGCAAATGCTCAGAGACTTTTTTGTACTGGGCATTGGCCACGAGACCATCCTATGAAAACTTTTGACTGTAGAGACACCGACCCTCAGTAAGGCCATTGCAAAAGCACAGGCGTTTATGTCCACCAATGATAACACCAAACAAATCTCTCAGCGCACAAGTGCTAGCAATGTTCATAAATTAACTGGAACTGTCTTTGCGAGCAGAAATGTACAGGGCAGAAACCACGAGTCTGCAACTACCAACAGGCCTCAGATGACCTAGATGACTTAGAGTCCGCAACAAAGGATGAATGCAAGGCAATTCACACCTTGTTGGCATTGTGGAGGCTTCCATTCAGCCTATTCATGCCGCTTCGAAGGTTATCTTTGCAAGAGCTGTGGAACAATGGGGCACCTCCAACAAGCTGCAAACTCTGCAAAACCTGTTAACCACCACGTGGCAGAGGAAGATCGGTCCATGGTGGATCAAAGCAATTTCGAGCCCCAGAGAGAGGAGGCAGATGCTGAAGTACACGGGGTGCACACATTTTCGACGAAATGTCCTCCTATAATGCCAAATGTAAAATTGAATGGCTTACCCGTAGCCATGGAACTGGACACTGGCGCTAGCCAATCCATCATGAGTAAAAAGATGTTTGAGAGACTGTGGTGCAACAAGGCACTCAGACCAGCCCTGAGCCCCATCCACACGAAACTGAGAATGTACACCAAAGAGCTATCACTGTCCTGGGCAATGCCATGGTCAAGGTCACCTACGAGGGTACGGTGCACGAACTGCCACTCTGGATTGTCCCGGGCGATGGCCCCACACTGCTTGGAAGGAGCTGGCTGGGCAAAATACGCTGGAACTGGGATGACATCCGAGCGCTATCACATGTCGATGAGGCCTCATGTACCCAGGTTCTTAACAAATTTCCTTCCCTTTCTGAGCTTGGCATTTGAAACTTTTCCGGGGCGAAGTTGCGGATTCACTTGGTCCCAGAGGCACGACCCATTCACCACAAGGCGCGAGCGGTACCTCACATGATGAGGGAGAGGGTGGAAATCGAGCTGGACAGGCTGCAACGCGAGGGCATCATCTCCCCAGTGGAATTCAGCGAGTGGGCCAGCCCAATTGTTCCAGTACTCAAAAGCGATGGCACGGTCAGGATTTGCGGCCATTATAAAGTAACTATTAATCGTTTCTCGCTACAGGACCAATACCCACTACCTAAAGCAGACGATCTATTTGCGACGCTGGCAGGAGGCAAGACTTTCACCAAGCTCGACCTGACTTCGGCCTACATGACGCAGGAGCTGGAGGAGTCTTCGAAGGGCCTCACCTGCATCAACACGCAAAAGGGACTGTTCATCTACAACAGATGCCTGTTTGGAATTCGGTCGGCGGCAGCGATCTTCCAGAGAAACATGAGAATGCATGCTTTACAGATACACAACACACACCACTTGCAAATGTAAACAGACAGTCAATTGGTTTAGTCTGTATTGACTGACAGTCCTACGTGACTATGCATAGCCAGTTTTCCAAATCCATGAAGTCTTGGTAACTCTATTCCAGGATGTAAGAAGGAACTACTCGGTTCAAAAGAGCATTTGGCAGGTAGCGAGACAATCCCATGAGAGGTGCAGTTTTGAAATCTCACAAAAGGTCAGAAGGTTGTGGGTTCAAGTCCCACTCCAGAGACTTGAGTAAATAATCTAGGCTGACACTCCAGTGCAGTAACTGCCTGCTGCACATAGGCGTAGGAGTAGGCCATTCAGCCCCTCGAACCTCTTCCACCGTTCAATGAGATCATAGCCGATCTGTACCTTAACTCCATTCACCTGCCTTGGATCCACTGTCAGAGGTGCCGTTTTTCGGATGAAACTCTAAACGGAAGCCCAGTCTGCCCTCTCAGGTGGATATAAAAGATCCCATAACACTATTTCGAAGAAGAGCAGGGAAGTTCTCCCCCGGTGTCCTGACCAATATTTATCCTTCAACCAACAGATCATGTGGCCATTTAACCTAATGCTGTTTGGGGGAGCTTGCTGTGCACAAATTGGTTGTTGCAATTCCTTACATGAGAACAGTTTCTATGGGGGTAAATTTTAACCCCCAGAAATGTGGGTTTTTGTTCGTGAGGTTAAAATGTTTAAAATCAGAAACAGGAACCAAATCCGCCTCAAACCGCCCACTTCCAGTTTTAACGGAGGAGGGATGAAGCGCGGGCAATCAATCTGCTCTCTTGAGGCAGGTAGAGCGTTGAAACCTTCTCAGGAGGCTGCATCCCTTCATTTTAACTGTGTTTCTATTTTTTACACATGTTGCTGGGTTTCCCAGGCCTCGGGAAACCTGGCAGGTACATGGAGACGAGAAAGGTTGGATCCATACGCTGAATGCATTTACAGCACTGCTTGTGGGCTAGGAGGTGCGGAAGTGTTTCCTTCATCCCAACAAGCTACACAATAAACATCCCGCCACTCCCATGACCTCCCCCCGTGATCATGGACACACCCATCATGACCCCCGATCTCCCCACGACCTCTGACCCCCCATCTTTCCCCCGATCCATGACTCCCCTCTGATCTGTCCCCAACCCCGCCTCTGATCTTCCCCCGACTCTCAGCAATCACATCCAACCCTCCCAGCCATGCTCTACCCCCGCCCTCATGATCTCTACCCCCAGCAACCACGAAACTTGCCTGGTCCTGCGCTGTGGCCTTTTCTGGAGTCTTCCTCACCTAACAGGCAGCCAAGCCTGTCAATCAGGCTTCCGGGCGGGGATCCTGCTTTAAAAAAAAATCACGCACGCCCTTCACGCGTTTGAGGAAACTCGGACTTCTTCCCGACCATAACTCCCCCCACCGCTCCGAAACCCCGCCCCAGTAAATCTCGGGCCCTACATTTCAAAGAACTTAATTGGCTGTGAAGCGCTTTGGAACTTCCTGAGGTTGGAAAGGTGCTATACAAATGCAAGTTCATTCTTAAAAGTTAAATAACACTTTTGGAAAATCTCAGAGGAAATTAGTTGATACTCCTGACAGACACAAGAAGCAATGCGTGTATTTAAAAATGATTTGCAGCAGATTAGTTCAGGTCTTGGAATCGGGATCTTTTATTATTTTGTCAATGTAAAATGTTAAATAAAAGAGATTGTGCTGTAAATGTCTAACTATTATATATTATATCAAATTAATTATTCACTTCTTAGTTGTTTAATAAATTCAATCAAGTCTGCCTAGGTGGAGGAAGATTAGCTTTGGCCTCTGCTGTTAAAAATAATCAACACTGTTGGAAAAGCCAATATAATTGGATGCTCTGTATCCTTCCCATCCAGTGAGTCTGGGGCGCAAATGGCGGAAATTGCATTTTTATGATATATTGCCGTTATTTGTGTAGCATTTGAATATGTCTGTCTATTTTTGGTGCATGTAGTCTATGCTCCATCATAACTTCTGGTGGAAAATCTCAAAAGTGAGAGCAACAAACACAGAGCCGGAGCAACTCCTGAAGAATTCTCTCTCCCGGTTTCAGCAAGATTTATGCTGGACCCCGAATGTAACTCCACAGAGAATCTAGGCTAAGGCCTGTATTGATGTATCCCTGTTTTTAAAGGGGGTCCTTGGTCCGTCCTGCTTTTTTGATTATAGTTCACACTTCTATTATTTCCCCCAACACTGCCTGTTCTTCCTAGTGCATCTTCGTTCACAAGCACAAGCACATCCGTATCAGCAACGTGCATGTAGGCTCACACAAAATGCACGCTCTCATTTTTGAGCCTCCTACTAGCACACAATTTACACGTATTTAGACCTTTAACCGAGCAAACACCCACAACCACCCAGAAAGAATGGATAGAGCAGCGATTATGAGGATCAGAGCCGAGCAGTTGATTGAAACTATGGTCAAAAAGGTAGGTGTTGAAGACACGTTTGAAGTACGGGAGAGAAGTAGCAATAAGGAGAGGTTTAGGAAGAGTTTTCCAGAGTGCAGAAGTATGCTGGCTGAAGCATCTACCATTGATGGGGGAGTGTCGGAAGAGGAGGGGAATGCAGAGTTGCTCAGACTTAGAAGAGCACAAGCAGATAAGGTGTGAAAGAGGGCTGGAGAGGTACAAAGCAACATAGAAAGTATAGAATTGCAAACACCATCTGGCTGGGTCCAAAAACGAGTTCTTCTTAAACATCGACCTCCTCAAGTAACTAGCGAATTCTCCCATTAATATTTCCACAGTCTGTCTCCCTGGGCAGTCCATTCATTCCACATGTTTGAGTAAACTTGCGCCTGCTTCAGTACTTACATCTCTCCGGCTCTCCAGCCTCTCCTCAGACCTCACATAACTGAAGCTCCGTATCACTTTGATTGCCCTTTTGTGCATTGCCTCCAATGCCTGGATACCTTGCTGTATGTAGTACAGTGACCAGACTTGGACACCGTACTCCTGGTGTGGTACCAGTGCTTTGTACAAGCTCGCTATCACCTCCTCGAACTCATGTTCTATCGCTTTGGTTATACATCCCAAGATCTTAAGTCTGCTTGCGTCACTGCACTGTTGGGTTTCAGTGCCCCCGGAACCTTCTTTGTATATGTTAGTATATTTCTGTGACACAGAGCCTCACTAGTGGTAAGCGTGGTGACAGAGACAGGCCTACAACATTTTAGCCCTGAGTTGCAGTCTGTGTTCACTGCTAATGAGATCCACTGCCAGGATTGGAGCATCATGCAATGACTCCCTCTGTTCAATGTGCATTTCTCATTTCATTACATTTATTCACATTAAATGCCATTTTCCACTCAAAAGCCCACTTTCTCAACCTACCCACATACCTTTGGATTTGGTTTGCCTGCTCCCTATTGTTTAACTCCCCACCACACCACTCCGAATTGGTGTCATTTGCAAGCTAGACAACTTTGTTTCTGCTCCTAGCTCCAAATCACTTTTAGACACTGTAAATAGCAATGGCCTCAGCACTGCTCCCTGTGACAACCCCCTGCCATGTCGATTTAGCTCCATTTCACAACCACCCCATTGCTTTTTCTGATTCAGCCCATTTTCCACCTGCTCCAGAAACCTTCATTCTATTAGGAACGAGAGGAGGCCATTTAGCCCCTCGAGCCTGTTGCATATTTAGTTAAATCATGGCAGATCTATATCCTAACTCTTATCCACCCATCTTGGTTCCATATCACAAAATACCCTTACCCTAACAAAAATCCAGCGATCTCAGTCTTGAAATTTTCAATTGGCCCAGCCTCAACGGCTTTTTGAGGGAAAAAGATCCAGATTCCCACGACCCTTTTATAAAGAAGTGCTTCCTGACATCACCACAGAAAGGCCTAGTTCAAATTTTAAGGTCATGCGCCCTTGTCTGGACTATTCCGCGTCATGTTACCTTGTGGACTAATTGCTGCTTGTATGGCACAGTATCAAAGGCCTTGCTGAAATCTCAATACAGTACATCAACAGGTCTTCAGTTGTCAATGCCACCCACTGCGCTGGCTGATTGAGGGATTTTAGACTTTCAGACCAGCCAGATGGACTACGGACTCTTTTATGGTCCTGGACTTTCCACCATCCCTTGAAGAATTTTGTTTGTTTGGCAAGACCTTCCTCCCATAAATCAGTGCTGACTTCCTCTTATGGGACCATTTCATTAGGATAGCTACTTTACCCACAACAGATGTTAGACTCGTGCCCTGTAAGCGCCCTGTAAGCTCCCTTCTAAAGATTGATGTTACGTTCGTCACAATCCACCCTATTTTTAATGCCTCGATCGGGCCAACATCCCCAACATCGAAGCACTGACCACACTCGACCAGCTCCGTTGGGCAGGCCACATTGTTCGCATGCCTGATACAAGACTCCCAAAGCAAGCGCTCTACTCTGAACTCCTACATGGCAAGCGAGCCCCAGGTGGGCAGAGGAAACATTTCAAGGACACCCTCAAATCCTCCTTGATAAAAATGCAACATCCCCACTGACACCTGGGAGTCCCTGGCCAAAGACCACACTAAGTGGAGGAAGTGCATCCGTGAGGGTGCTGAGCACCTCGAGTTTCGTCGCCCAGAGCATGCAGAAAACAAGCGCAAGCAGCAGAAAGAGCGTGCGGCAAACCAGTCCCACCCACCCCTTCCCTCAACTACTGTCTGTCCCACCTGTGACAGAGACTGTAATTCACATATTGGACTGTTCAGTCACCTGAGAACTCACTTTTAGAGTGGAAGCAAGTCTTGCTTGATTTCGAGGAGCTGCCTATGATGATCATCATTTCTAATGATTTCCTAAAGACAATCTCAAGGATGGGACCTTTCCTGCTGGCCACTTGTTGATGTGTCCTTTAAGGAAGGATGGTGAGGCGTACATACTCTCACCACGTGCACTTACACACGAACACACACTCATCACTCACGCTGACTTGACACACACTCATCATCCAAACGGACACACGTTCGGCACTCACACTGACACTCAAATTGGCACTCGGCATTCACACTGACATGCAAACATAGACTTGGCTCTCTCATTGTCACACTGCTGTATGCTGGTTACACACATACACACTTGTCACTGACACACTGACAACAGTCCCAATTCGGTATAGCACATTATTATCATCATAGGCAGTCCCTCGGAATCGAGGAAGACTTGCTTCCACTCTTAAAATGAGTCCTTAGGTAGCTGAACAGTCCAATACAAGAGCCACAGTCCCTGTCACAGGTGGGACAGATAGTCATTGAGGGAAAGGGTGGGTGGGACTGGTTTGCCGCACACTCCTTCCGCTGCCTGCACTTGATTTCTGCACGCTCTCGGCGATGAGACTCGAAGTGCTCAGCGCCCTCCCGGATGCACTTCCTCCACTTAGGATGGTCTTTGGCCAGAGACTCCCAGGTGTCAGTGGGGATGTCGCACTTTATTAGGGATAATAGCACATTATAAAAAGACATGGGCTTGCAAGCATCCGCTTTTATTGCACCAAGCACCATGAGCTGAGGACACGGCTTTGCCATTCGGGCCCACGACCCTGATCCTGGCTGCAGTGCCTGCCAGCTCTGCCTTCCAGTGCAGCCTTTGCAGGTCGGGCTTGGCGATCGCTGGATCCAGCTGCGCATTCTTTCACATATCGCCAGCCAGAGAACCCGCAGAATTCTCACACGGCATGTTTGAGGGGAAAGGCTGGAGTGGGGGGGGTGGGGGGGGGGCGGGTGGGGTGGGGAGGGGTGGAGGGTAAAGCTGGATCGGAAAGAAGAAAATGCATGGAACTGATTTTGTGTGGCAGCGGCTGTACGGGGGGTGAGGTTGGAAGGAGGAGGCACTGCTGTTTTCACAGATGTGCTGTATAAAAGAGGGGATTGTGAGGCAGTAACTAATGCAGTAAATTACCAGTACTGAATGGGACCATTCCCAGCATGCTCCGGGGGCTCAGGGACAAATGAACCCATTGTGCATGTGTGAATGTGAGCCGCAGGCTGAGGAGGAATGCCAGCCATCCCCCACTTGCCCCAATCAGAAACCCCCTGAGCGACCAGTGTTCATGGGATAGGAGCGGAGCAAAGACCTCGTACTCTCTCGGAGAAAAAGCACAGGGTCTATGTGTTCAGTGACTGAGAGTTTGGAAGTTTCTGTAGTGTAACTCTTTAAGAGCTGTGTGAGAGGCGGAGCTGGGGGGAGTGGGGGAGGAGGGGTTGGAGGGACAGACATGTGTCAAAGATTAATATGGGACCATTGTATAATGCAAACTTTATAAAATTACAACCCGCTCCTTAGTCTGCAAAGGAGCCCATCCCAATATTTACACATTGCAAACTATGAGAGAATTGGCTGGTGTGTGCCACTGCTTTTCCTTTCCTGTATCAGTCAGCTCCTGTACTTTTTCCTGTTTCCAATTATTGTCCTCTTCAAGATGAGGGCTGTTAGTGCTGGGGAAATGGAACACTCTACCATTTCATGCACCTCGTCACAGCATCAAGCACTCCCTCGTGGTCTGCTGCAGAGTGAAGTTTCCTTCACACCCAATCCTAGCAGGGTAACTTCTGCAGCCTCCGTGTGCCATTTCCAATTCCCATATCAGCTACCCTGTGATGTCTCGAAGTGAGATCCTCTACAGGAGGAAGGTCTATGCATTCTCACTGGAATCGGTGTTGGAAGCTGCCAAAACACATCTCATATCATCATAGGCAGTCCCTCGGAATCGAGGAAGACTTGCTTCCACTCCTGAAGTGAGTTCTTTGGTGGCTGGATAGTGCAATACGAGAGCCACAGACTCTGTCACAGGTGGGACAGATAGTTGTTGAGGGAAGGGGTGGGTGGGACTGGTTTTCCGCTGCCTGCGCTTGCTTTCTGCATGCTCTCGCATTTGCGACTCGAGGTGCTCAGCGCCCTGCCGAGTGCACTTCCTCCACTTAGGGCGGTCTTGGGCCAGGGACTCCCAGGTGTCAGTGGGGATGTCGCACTTTATCAGGGAGGCTTTGAGGGTGCTCTTGTAGTGTTTCCGCTGCCCACCTTTGGCTCGTTTGCCGTGAAGGAGCTCCGAGTAAAGCACTTGCTTTGGGAGTCTCATGTCTGGCATGCAAACTATGTGGTCTGCCCAGCGGAGGTGATCGAGTGTGGTCAGTACTTCAATGCTGGGGATGTTAGCCTGGACACTGATGTTGGTGCGCCTGTCCTCCTAGGGGATTTGTAGGATCTTGCAGAGACATCGTTGGTGATATTTCTCCAGCAGCTTGAGATGTCTGCTGTACATGGTCCATGTCTTTGAACCATACAGGAGGGCAGGTATAACTACAGCCCTGCAGACCATGAGCTTGGTGGCAGTTTTGAAGGCCTGGTCTTCAAACACTCTTTTCCTCAGACGGCTGAACGCTGCACTGGTGCACTGGAGGCAGTGTTGGATCTCGTCGTTGATGCCTGCTCTTGTTGATAGGAGGCTCCCGAGAAATGGGAAGTGGTCCACGGTGTCCGGGCCGTGCCGTGGATCTTGCTGACTGGGGGGCAGTGCTGTGTGGTGAGGACGGGCCGGTGGAGGACTTTTGTCTTACGGATGTTTAGCGTAAGGCCCATGCTTTCGTACGACTCAGTAAATACGTCGACGATATCCTGGAGTTCAGCCTCTGCATGTGTGCAGACGCAGGTGTCATCCGCATACTGTAGTTCGATGACAGAAACATAGAAACATAGACACTGGGTGCAGACGTAGGGTGACCAAGGCTGGGAACTCAACATCCAGGGGTATTCAACATTTAGGAAGCATAGACAGAGAGGAAAAGGAGGCGGGGTGGCGTTGCTAGTTGAAGAGGAAATTAATGCAATAGTAAGGAGGGACATTAGCCTGGATGATGTGGATCGGTATGGGTGGAGCTGCGGAATACCAAAGGCAGAAAACGCTAGTGGGAGTTGTGTACAGACCACCAAACAGTAGTAGTGAGGTTGGGGACAGCATAAAACACGAAATAAGGGATGTGTGCAATAAAAGTACAGCAGTTATCATGGGTGACTTTAATCTACATATTGATTGGGCTAACCAAACTGGTAGCAATGCGGTGGAGGAGGATTTCCTGGAGTGTATTAGGGATGGTTTTCTAGACCAATATGTCGAGGAATCGACTAGAGAGCTGGCCATCCTAGACTGGGTGATGTGTAATGAGAAGGGACTAATTAGCTATCTTGTTGTGCGAGGCCCCTTGGGGAAGAGTGACCATAATATGGTAGAATTCTTTATTAAGATGGAGAATGACACAGTTAATTCGGAAACTAGGGTCCTGAACTTAAGGAAAGGTAACTTCGACGGTATGAGGTGTGAATTGGCTAGAATAGACTGGCAAAGGATACTTAAAGGGTTGATGGTGGATAAGCAATGGCAAACATTTAAAGATCACATGGATGAACTTCAACAATTGTACATCCCTGTCTGGAGTCAAAATAAAACAGGGAAGGTGGCTCAACCGTGGCTGACAAGGGAAATTAAGGATAGTGTTAAAACCAAGGAAGAGGCATATAACTTGGCTAGAAAAAGCAACAAACCTGAGGACTGGGAGAAATTTAGAATTCAACAAAGGAGGACTGAGGGTTTAATTAGGAGGGGGAAAATAGAGTATGAGAGGAAGCTTGCAGGGAACATAAAAACTGACTGCAAAAGCTTCTATAGATATGTGAAGAGAAAAAGATTAGTGAAGACAAACGTCGGTCCCTTGCAGACGGAATCAGGTGAATTTATGATGGGGAACAAAGAGAAATGGCAGACTAATTGAACAAATACTTTGGTTCTGTCTTCACGAAGGAAGACACAAATAACCTTCCGGATGGACTAGGGGACAGTGGGTCCAGTGAGAAGGAGGAATTGAAGGATTTCCTTATTAGACGGAAATTGTGTTAGGGAAATTGATGGGATTGAAGGCTGATAAATCCGCGGGGCCTGATAGTCTGCATCTCAGAGTACTTAAGGAAGTGGCCCTAGAAATAGTGGATGCATTGGTGATCATTTTCGAACGTTCTATCGACTCTGGATCAGTTCCTATGGACTGGAGGGTTGCTAATATAACACCACTTTTTAAAAAGGGTGGGAGAGAGAAAATGGGTAATTTTCGACCGGTTAGCCTGACATCAGTATTGGGGAAAATGTTGGAATCAATCATTAAGGATGAAATAGCAGCGCATTTGGAAAGCAGTGACAGGATCGGTCCAAGTCAGCATGGATTTATGAAAGGGAAATCATGCTTGACGAATCTTCTGGAATTTTTTGAGGATGTAACCTGCAGAGTGGACAAGGGAGAACCAGTGGATGTGGTGTATTTGGACTTTCAAAAGGCTTTTGACAAGGTCTTGCACAAGAGATTGGTGTGCAAAATCAAAGCACATGGTATTGGGGGTAATGTACTGACGTGAATAGAGAACTGGTTGGCAGACAGGAAGCAGAGAGTCGGGATAAACGGGTCCTTTTCAGAATGGCAGGCAGTGACTAGTGGAGTGCCGCAGGGCTTAGTGCTGGGACCCCAGCTCTTTACAATATACATTAATGATTTAGATGAAGGAATTGAGTGTAATATCTCCAAGTTTGCAGATGACACTAAACTGGGTGGTGGTGTGAGCTGTGAGGAGGACGCTGCAGCGTGATTTGGACAGGTTAGGTGAGTGGGCAAATGCATGGCAGATGCAGTATAATGTGGATAAATGTGAAGTTATCCATTTTGGTGGCAAAAACACAAAGGCAGAATATTATCTGAATGGTGGCAGATTAGGAAAAGGGGAGGTGCAACAAGACCTGGGTGTCATCGTTCATCAGTCACTGAAAGTGGGCATGAAGGTACAGCAGGCGGTGAAGAAGGCAAATGGCATGTTGGCCTTCATAGCTAGGGGATTTGAGTATAGGAGCAGGAAGGTCTTACTGCAGTTGTACAGGGTATTGGTGAGGCCTCACCTGTAGTATTGTGTTCAGTTCTGGTCTCCCAATCTGAGGAAAGACTTTCTTGCTATTGAGGGAGTGCAGCAAAGGTTCGCCAGACTGATTCCCGGGATGGCTGGTCTGACATATGAGGAGAGACTGGATCAACTGGGCCTTTATTCACTGGACTTTAGAAGGATGAGAGGGGATCTCATAGAAACGTATAAGATTCTGAAGGGACTGGACAGGTTAGATGCGGGAAGAATGTTCCCGATGTTGGGGAAGTCCAGAACCAGGGGACATAGTCTTACGATAAGGGGTAGGCCATTTAGGACTGAGATGAGGAGAAACTTCTTCACTCAGAGAGTTGTTAACCTGTGGAATTCCCTGCCGCAGAGAGTTGTTGATGCCAGTTCATTGGATATATTCAAGAGGGAGTTAGATATGGCCCTTACGGCTAAAGAGATCAAGGGGTATGGAGAGAAAGCAGGAAAGGGGTACTGAGGGAATGATCAGCCATGATCTTGTTGACTGGTGGTGCAGGCTCGAAGGGCCAAATAGCCTACTCCTGCATCTATTTTCTATGTTTCTATGTTTCGATGTTTCACCTAATTTGGCAACAACAATGATAAGGTTACCTACTGATAAAGGAAAAGAAAAAGAAAAACTACTCACCAATCACCAGTCAATCACTTACCTCCTTGGCTGTGATGTCATCCTTCGATTTCTTTCTACTTTTTTGCTTTCTCTCCCTGCAGCTGCACTAGCTGGCCTCTCCGACATCCCGCACTTCGTCCCAACTCGACGCTGCCGCCGCTCTGTCGCTGGGCCTTTATAGGCCTCTCCGACATCCCGCACTGCCTCCTGACTCAACGCTGCCGCCGCTCTGTCGCTAGGCCTTTATAGGCCTCTCTGACGTCCCGCACTGCCTCCTGACTCAACGCTGCCGCCGCTCTGTCGCTGGGCCTTTATAGGCCTCTCCGACATCCCGCACTGCCTCCTGACTCGACGCTGTCACTGCTCTGTCACTGGGCCTTTATAGGCCTCTCCGACATCCCGCACTTCGTCCCAACTCGACGCTGTCACTGCTCTGTCGCTGGGCCTTTATAGGCCTCTCCGACATCCCGCACTGCCTCCTGACTCGACGCTGTCACTGCTCTGTCACTGGGCCTTTATAGGCCTCTCCGACATCCCGCACTTCGTCCCAACTCGACGCTGCCGCCGCTCTGTCGCTGGGCCTTTATAGGCCTCTCCGACATCCCGCACTGCCTCCTGACTCGACGCTGTCACTGCTCTCAGTCGCTGGGCCTTTATAGGCCTCTCCGACATCCCGCACTTCCTCCCAACTCGACGCTGTCACTGCTCTCAGTCGCTGGGCCTTTATAGGCCTCTCCGACGTCCTGCACCGTCTCCTGACTCGACGCTGCCGCCGCTCTCTGTCGCTGGGCCTTTATAGGCCTCTCCGACATCCCGCACTGCCTCCCAACTCGACGCTGTCACTGCTCTCAGTCGCTGGGCCTTTATAGGCCTCTCCGACATCCTGCACTTCCTCCCAACTCGACGCTGTCACTGCTCTCAGTCGCTGGGCCTTTATAGGCCTCTCCGACGTCCCGCACTGCCTCCTGACTCGACGCTGCCGCCGCTCTGTCGCTGGGCCTTTATAGGCCTCTCCGACATCCCGCACCGTCTCCTGACTCGACGCTGCCACCGCTCTCAGTCGCTGGGCCTTTATAGGCCTCTCTGACGTCCCGCACTTCGTCCCAACTCGACGCTGCCGCCGCTCTGTCGCTGGGCCTTTATAGGCCTCTCCGACATCCCGCACTGCCTCCTGACTCAACGCTGCCGCCGCTCTGTCGCTAGGCCTTTATAGGCCTCTCTGACGTCCCGCACTGCCTCCCAACTCGACGCTGCCGCCGCTCTGTCGCTAGGCCTTTATAGGCCTCTCCGACGTCCCGCACTGCCTCCTGACTCAACGCTGCCGCCGCTCTGTCGCTAGGCCTTTATAGGCCTCTCTGACGTCCCGCACTGCCTCCCAACTCGACGCTGCCGCCGCTCTGTCGCTAGGCCTTTATAGGCCTCTCTGACATCCCGCACTGCCTCCTGACTCAACGCTGCCGCCGCTCTGTCGCTAGGCCTTTATAGGCCTCTCCGACGTCCCGCACTGCCTCCCAACTCGACGCTGCCACCGCTCTGTCGCTAGGCCTTTATAGGCCTCTCCGACGTCCCGCACTGCCTCCCAACTCGACGCTGCCGCCGCTCTGTCGCTAGGCCTTTATAGGCCTCTCCGACATCCCGCACCGTCTCCTGACTCGACGCTGCCACCGCTCTGTCGCTGGGCCTTTATAGGCCTCTCTGACGTCCCGCACTTCGTCCCAACTCGACGCTGTCACTGCTCTCAGTCGCTGGGCCTTTATAGGCCTCTCTGACGTCCCGCACTGCCTCCCGACTCAACGCTGTCACTGCTCTCAGTCGCTGGGCCTTTATAGGCCTCTCCGACGTCCCGCACTGCCTCCCGACTCAACGCTGTCACTGCTCTCAGTCGCTGGGCCTTTATAGGCCTCTCTGACGTCCCGCACTGCCTCCTGACTCAACGCTGTCACTGCTCTCAGTCGCTGGGCCTTTATAGGCCTCTCTGACGTCCCGCACTGCCTCCTGACTCAACGCTGTCACTGCTCTCAGTCGCTGGGCCATTATAGGCCTCTCCGACGTCCCGCACTTCCTCCTGACTCAACGCTGTCACTGCTCTCAGTCGCTGGGCCTTTATAGGCCTCTCCGACGTCCTGCACCGTCTCCTGACTCGACGCTGCCGCCGCTCTCTGTCGCTGGGCCTTTATAGGCCTCTCTGACGTCCCGCACTGCCTCCTGACTCAACGCTGTCACTGCTCTCAGTCGCTGGGCCTTTATAGGCCTCTCTGACGTCCCGCACTGCCTCCTGACTCAACGCTGTCACTGCTCTCAGTCGCTGGGCCTTTATAGGCCTCTCCGACGTCCTGCACCGTCTCCTGACTCGACGCTGTCACTGCTCTCAGTCGCTGGGCCTTTATAGGCCTCTCTGACGTCCCGCACCACCTCCTGACTTGACGCTCGACAGAGGCTGGGGTGGTCTTGGACCTGGCCTGGAGATGGCGATGGTTGAACAGGTTCCCACTGGTTCAGTAGTTTAGTTCCACTCTCCACATCTCATATAGGACGCTTGCAGTCCCCCAGATTGAGAATAAACTCCGTCCCATCAGTCTGGAGTACGTTCAACTCCTGTATATTTAACAATTCACTTCCGTATGGTACTGAATGGATCTTGTACGTATGTCTCAGTGACAGATCCTGTACGTGTATAGTATACGTCAGGTAAAAGGGAACTGTAACTTCAGTAAGGTACCGTACAGCTTGTGCATGTCTCAATGTCCGCTCCTGTACATGTGCAGTACAAATTTTAAATTGACCAAGGTAGGGCTACTACGCAATACAATGACGGATAACAAAAGACCCACTGGTCCATCCAACATGTCTCACACAATTGTGATGCCTTATGCATCACAATAAAGACACACCCCACCGCATCCGAAGTCATGCGATCTCCTGGGAGAAGTGAAAAAACAGATTAAAACCCCAGGCCAATTTGGGGGACAAAGTCCTCTCCGAGCCCTACAAATGATTGAAACTAGTCCAGCCGATCACTTTGGCCCTGATTAATGTAATATAGCACCTACCTTTTGTACAAGGTGATCTCCGCCCCAGCCAGCTCCCGCTTGAAGGAATTCCGCGAATCTGCGTCGGTTACATGAGCCAACAGCCCGTTCCTTACGTCCACTATTCTCTGGGAAAGCAACCACCTTCTGACATCTAACCTAGATCTGGCCTTATACAACTGAAAATTGTGACCCTTAAAATCACAGAATCACAGAGTGGTTACAGCACAGAAGGAGGCCAATCGGCCCGTCGAGCCCGTTCCGGCTCTCTGCAAGAGCACTTCAGCTACTTCCACTGCCCCACCCTTTCTTTGTAGACCTGCAATTTTTTTTCCTTCAGCTACTTATCCAATTCCCTTTTGAAAGACACAATTAAATCTGCCTCCACCACCCTCTCAGGCACTGAATCCCAGATCCTAACCACTCGCAGTGTAAAAACATTTTTTCCTCATGTCGCCATTGGTTCCTCTGCCAATCACCTTAAACCTGTGTCCTCTGGTTCTCGACCCTTCCACCAATGGGGACAGTTTCTCTCTATCCACTCTGTCTGGACCCCTCATGATTTTGAACACCTCTATCAAATCTCCTCCTAACTTTCTCTGCTCTAAGGAGGCTGATTCTATGACCCCTTGGTCTCAGTGAAGCCCTTGTTTGGGACCTCATTAAATGACCCCTTCACTCTACAACTGCCTTGATCCCAGTGCTGAAAGCAAGATCTCAAATGGTCAGATTGTATAAAAATTGAAGCGGAGCAAATACTGATGATCAATGCAACTAGAGTCAGAGGAATTTGGATCTCCTGATGCCACAGAGGCATCGGGAGCTGAATTGGAGAGGGCTATCTCATCTGGTTCAGTGACCAGTTGCCGATATACAGCGTATAAGGCTTTACTGATCTCACTAGTACTACTGGCTCTGCTTTAGTTGAATGCTTTAGTAAAGTTAGCAAATGCACTTCAGTGTAAGCAAGTGTGAAGGTGACCGGGAATGGAGCAAGCGGATATGATGACATAAGTTAAAAGTTAGGAGCAAATAGGGAACAGTGTGACTGGGTTCAAGAGATAGATGCGCAACTGCCGAACAACTGTATATGATAAGAAGACAGGAAAAGGTTTTATTACCTCTTCTGATCATCAGTCATTTGACGGACACATTATTTATCAGAGCTCACTCTGTCACTGCTCCTCACCTATCACAATGGCTGGTGCTACATACAATACATTCATAGCTAAAGATAGCTCTATCGAAGTTCTGCAGCATTTATTGGCTCAGAAATAGATTCTCACCAATTTTTGGACTGCTTTCTGTAGCCCAGAACATAGATCACAATTTTCAAGACTGTCAAAGTAATTGTACTGGGTATGGATGCCAATCTCAGTCACTAAGCTTTCTTTTCTTTCTTTTTTCTGACTTTGTGCGGAATCAATGCGCTTCTGCCAATGTTCACTTTCTTGGCCATTTTTGTGATGCCTTCATCTTAAGCAGTTCACTGTAAGTCTCTGGGTGGCTTATGGGAGATCAAGGCTATCCTCTGAGCTCTGGCTCATGGCTCCTATGTGGTTTTCTAGGCCATGAACGAAATACTGGTAAAACGAGGTCCATGAACACACCATTGCCATGTTGAAGAGGTTCTTCAGGTGGCTGGATTGACCAGAGCAACCTGTAATATAGTCTGGCTAGGGTCTCGGCTACAGGAGATATTATTTCCACTGTGTTTTGAATTGTTCACCTGACCACTGTTTTAATAGTCTTGCTGACATTTTCACCCTCCTCACCAGAAAGGCATCCTCTCATTTGCAGCCCCCTTCCTCTGTGTTCTACGACTCTCAAAGCTCCTAGGGGCTGAAATTCAGGGTCTCGTTAAGACCCATTACTGCCCGTTTGCGGTGGCCATGCGGCGGAATCCTGTGGTCGCCGCTTTGCTGTCAACTGGCCGCCGCAACAGAAATTTGGCGCGGGAGTTTTTGCGGCGGTGTGGGCCACGCCCTGATCGACGGACTTTCGTGACGGTATGGGGCTTGCGGCAGTGATGATGCGATCCAAGTGCGCACTGCTGCCGCTCCGCCCCTGACACCATTTTCACTTTAAAAAAGCCGGTCTTTTTACTGACAGTGCCGCCGCCAGCTTTTAGGGTCGGTGCACTGTGGGAGAGCGCCAGCTGGTGTCGTGAGAGGTTTTTTTGTTCATTAAAATTGCTCGGAGCTTTTTGTGCACCATTTCAAAAACGGTAGCAGGATTCTGAAAACTTGTGCTAAGTGATAAAACTTTTTCCCTGTCTCTCATTAGTCGTGGCCAGTGGGAGTAAATCTGTGCTGTACAGAGGGTCATGCCCCCACCCATAATAGGCTCAGTGTTGGTAGGAGAACGCCTGCTGCACACTGTCAGAGGCAGAGAGGCACGCAGGAGAAGGCATCACTGTCACCAATGGTTCCTCAGGCAGCTGGCAAGGGAGGCAGCAGCCATGACTGCCCAACATGTAGAAGGACCTGCAGATGGTCGCAGACGTCAATGTCCAGAGGCTGAACAGCAGGGAGATGGCGTGAGAAGGAGGGTGAGTTACGCTGACCCCCCCCCGCACCAGATAGTGAGCGAGGAGCCTGGTCAGCAGCAGCCTGCAGAGGCTCCACAACATGATGAGGAAGAGGGAGAAGGCGCTCAGCCAGCTGTCATGGGAGGAGCCCAGCACATAACTCTGGCAAGGAGGCCCTACCGTGCTAGGGTCTTCCTGCATCAGTTCTCCTTCCTGCAGCTCAGCAATGAGCAATGTGTGTGGAGGCTGAGATTCATGAAGGACATCTTGACCGAGCTGTGCAATGTCCTGTGGCTATATTTGGAGCCTCACACAAGGCTGAGGACAGCGCTCAGCGTGGAGACCAAAGTAACGATAGCTTTGAACTTTTACGCAATGGGCTCGTTCCAGTCTGCAAGTGCAGACATCTCCAACTACTCCCAATTCTCCACCCATCGCTCCATCCAGCAGGTCACCAATGTGCTGTACAAATGAAGAGTGCAATATATCTCCTTCCCCATGACAAGGGAAAAACAGGTGGAGCAGCAGGCCGGATTTGTCCGGATTGCAGGGTTCCCCAGGGTGCAGGGGGCTATAGACTGCACACACGTTGGCCTGAGGGCCCCACTGACCCATCCCAAACTGTTTATCAACAGAAAGGGGTACCGCTCCCTGAATGTTCAGTTGGTGTGAGACCACCAGCGAAGGATCCGGGCAGTTGATGTCAGGTATCCAGGCAGCAGCCATGATGCCTTCATCCTGCGCCAGAGCAGTGTGCCTGCCCTCTTCACTGGGTCAAACCAGCATTGTGGATGGCTGTGTAGGGATAAAGGATATCCCCTGTCCACTTGACACTGCCACTCCACTTTGCAACCGCAGGACCGCGGCCGAGCATGCCTATAATAATGCTGATTCTGGGACCAGGTGCATCATTGAGCACTGCATTGGGATGCTTGAACAAAGGTTCCATTGCCTTGACTGTTCTGGTGGCGCATTGCAGAACTCGCCTGAACGAGTCTCCATCTTAGTGGTCGTCTGCTGTCTGCTGCATAACCTGGCTGTCATGAGTGGACAGCATCTCGAGTCCGAATCCGCAGTACCACCACAGGAAGAGGAGCAGCAGCAGCAGGAGGAGGGGGAGGAGGAGGCGCAGCAGCAGGAGGAGGTGGTGGTGGTGGCGGTGGCGGGACACGTCTGATTGCTGCTCAGTTCTGATAATTTCATCCCCACATGACCCTTCAGCTTTACTTTCCATGGCCATCCCAATGAATGCCCTGATACATCATTGCCCACCGTCACATTATACAGCAGCCCAGATATAGGAGCAAAAAATAACGATTTAATACATAATCAATATTCTTATACTCACAATAAATGGTGAGACTGAGTACTGTGTGTAATGAGCATGTGTAACCTTAGCTCCTTGAATAAGACTCCAGAGTGCAGGTACCTCGTAGGTGGTCTACTTATATACTGTGCTCCCAAGGGATGCTGGGATCCCTTGGGACTCCAACAGGTGGGCCCTCTGGTGGTTAGGTGTGATGCAGGTTTCAAAGGGTTAAATACATAACACCACTCCCCCGTGAAGTCAACAAGGTGAGACAATCTGGGGCTTTTCGCTCCCTTGTCGATCGTCTCGGTACAAATGCTGGTGTGGTTGGGTTGGTTAGTTCTTCACTGGGCTGTTGGGCAGCTGGCCTTGCCGGGCTGCTGGGGATGGTGAGTTCGGCTTCGTGATCAACTATGATGTCAGTTGCCACTTGTGTGTGTGTTGGAGGGTCAAAGTTGGTGGTGTCCTCTTCGGGTTGTTCATAGCTGTTGGTGAACTGCAATTTGATTTGGTCCAAATGTTTTCTGTGCGTTTGTCCATTGGTCAGTTTGACCTGAAACACCCTACTCTCCTCTTTGGCTGTGACCGTGCCAGCGAGCCATTGGGGACCATGTCCATAATTGAGCACACACACATGACAAATTTGCGCGGTCATAGTACATACTTTGTTGATGCCGCTTGCCCTCCACGTGATCAGGGAGATCACGGTGGACAAGAGAGGGCCTTGTTTTAAGCGCCCTTTTCATGAGCAGCTCAGCTGGGGGAATCCCGGTGAGTGAGTGGGGTCTGGTGCGGTAACTGAACAGTGTGGGAAGGGAGGACCTTGAGACAATCACTATCACTAGGGAGGTAGTGCTGGACAGGCTAATGGGATTCAAGGTAGACAAGTCCCCTGGTCCTGATGAAATGCATCCCAGGGTATTAAAAGAGATGGCGGAAGTTATAGCAGATGCATTCCTTATAATCTACCAAAATTCTCTGGACTCTGGGGAGGTACCAGCGGATTGGAAAGCAGCTAATGTAACGCCTCTGTTTAAAAAAGGGGGCAGGCAAAAGGCAGGTAACTATAGGCCGGTTAGTTTAACATCTGTAGTGGGGAAAATGCTTGAAGCTATCATTAAGGAAGAAATAGCGGGACATCTAGATAGGAATAGTGCAATCAAGCAGACGCAGCATGGATTCATGAAGGGGAAATCATGTTTAACTAATTTACTGGAATTCTTTGAGGATATAACGAGCATGGTGGATAGAGATATACCGATAGATGTGGTGTATTTAGATTTCCAAAAGGCATTCGATAAGGTGCCACACAAAAGGTTACTGCAGAAGATAGAGGTACGCGGCGTCGGAGGAAATGTATTAGCATGGATAGGGAATTGGCTGGCGAACAGAAAACAGAGAGTCGGGATAAATGGGTCCTTTTCCGGTTGGAAATCGGTGGTTAGTGGTGTGCCACAGGGATCAGTGCTGGGACCACAACTGTTTACAATATACATAGATGACCTGGAAGAGGGGACAGAGTGTAGTGCAACAAAATTTGCAGATGACACTAAGATTAGTGGGAAAGCGGGTTGTGTAGAGGACTTAGAGAGGCTACAAGGAGATTTGGATAGGTTAAGCGAATGGGCTAAGGTTTGGCAGATGGAATACAATGTCGGAAAGTGTGAGGTCATCCACCTTGGGAAAAAAAACAGTAAAAGGGAATATTATTTGAATGGGGAGAAATTACAGCATGCTGTGGTGTAGAGGGACCTGGGGGTCCTTGTGCATGAATCCCAAAAGGTTAGTTTGCAGGTGCAGCAGGTAATCAGGAAGGCGAATGGAATGTTGGCCTTCATTGCGAGAGGGATGGAGTACAAAAGCAGGGAGGTCTTGCTGCAATTGTATAAGGTATTGGTAAGGCCGCACCTGGAGTACTGCGTGCAGTTTTGGTCATCTTACTTAAGGAAGGATATACTAGCTTTGGAAGGGGTACAGAGACGATTCACTAGGCTGATTCCAGAAATGAGGGGGTTACCTTATGATGATAGATTGAGTAGACTGGGTCTTTACTCATTGGAGTTCAGAAGGATGAGGGGTGATCTTATAGAAACATTTAAAATCATGAAAGGGATAGACAAGATAGAGGCAGAGAGGTTGTTTCCACTCGTAGGGGAGACTAGAACTAGAGGGCACAGCCTCAAAATATGGAGGAGCCAATTTAAAACCGAGTTGAGAAGGAATTTCTTCTCCCAGAGGGTTGTGAATCTGTGGAATTCTCTGCCCAAGGAAGCAGTTGAGGCTAGCTCATTGAATGTGTTCAAGTCACAGATAGATAGATTTTTAACCAATAAGGGAATTAAGGGTTACAGGGAGAGGGCGGGTAAGTGGAGCTGAGTCCACGGCCAGATCAGCCATGATCTTATTGAATGGCGGAGCAGGCTCGAGGGGCTAGATGGCCTACTCCTGTTCCTAATTCTTATGTTCTTATGTTCTAACAGCACTTGGGACAACCGGCTCTGCAGGGAGCCTTCCGACACACGTTTCAAGTGTTGCTTGATGGTCTGAACTGCCCGCTCTGCCTGGCCGTTGGATGCGGGCTTGAACGGGACAGATATGACATGTTTGATCCCGTTGCGGGTCATGAATTCCTTGAATTCAGCACTGGTGAAGCACGGCCCATTGTCGCTGACTAGGAAATCTGGCAAGCCGTGCGTGGCAAACATGGCTCGTCGGCTTTTAATGGTGGCCGTGGATGTGCTTACAGACATTATTGCACATTCAATCCGTTTTGAGTAAACGTCCATGACAACCAAAAATATTTTGCCTAGGAATGGGCCCGCATAGTCTACATGGATCCTCGACCACGGTTTGGATGGCCACGATCACAAACTTAGCAGTGCCTCTCTGGGTGCATTGCTCAACTGAGAGCAAGTTTTATACTGGCACACGCATGACTCTAAATCTGAGTCGATGCCGGGCCACCAGAGATCTTGCTATGGCTTTTATCATTACGATGCCTGGGTGGGTGTTGTGCAGTTCGCAAATAAATGTGTCTCTGCCTTTCTTGGGCAAGACTACGCGATTGCCCCACAAAAGACAGTCTGCCTGCAGGGACAACTCGTCTTTGCGCCTATGGAACGGCTTAATTGCTTCCTGCATCTCCATTGGGACACTGGACCAGCTCCCATGGAGGACACAGTTTTTTACTGGCTGGTCCAGGTCCTGATCTGGCGGGCCGTAATGGGGGACTTCTCGTTCTCAAATGCCTCCATGACCATGAGCAAGTACGCTGGCTGCACCATTTCCACCCTGGTAGTGGGCAGTGGTAGCCGACTGAGAGCATCTGTGCAGTTATCTTTGCCCGGTCTGTGGCGGATTACATAGTTGTATGCTGACAGTGTGAGCGCCCATCTTTGGATGCAGGCAGAGGCATTGGTATTAATCCCCTTGCTCTCAGAGAACAGTGATATGAGCAGCTTGTGGTCAGTTTCAAGCTCGAACTTGAGGCCAAATAAGTACTGGTGCATTTTTTTTACCCTGTAAATGCACGCCAGAGCCTCTTTTTCAATCCTGCTGTAGGCCCTTTCGGCCTTGGACAAACTTCTGGATGCATACTGGTTGCAAAATCCCCGAATCATTAGCCTGTTGTAACACACACCCGACCCCGTATGACGACGCATCGCAAGCTAACACTAATTGTTCACATGGATTATACAGGACAAGCAGTTTGTTAGAACGCAATAAATTTCTGGCTTTCTTAAAGGCAGCCTCTTGTGAATTTCCCCCATACCCAGTCGTCTCCCTTGCGCAGTAGCGCATGTAGGGGTTCTAGCAGGGTGTTTAACCCAGATAGGAAATGACCAAAATAGTTAAGGAGTCCCAGGAACGAGCGCAGCTCCGTCACATTCTGTGGTCTCGGTGCGTTCTTGATGGCCTCCGTCTTGGCGTCGGTGGGTCTGATGCCGTCTGCTGCGATTCTCCTTCCTCAGAATTCGATGCCCTGTGCCAGGAAAACACACTTTGAGCATTTCAACCTGAGCCCCACATGATCTAACCAACTAAGAACCTCCTCCAGATTCTTCAAGTGCTCCATGGTATCCCGACCTGTAACCAATATGTCATCCTGGAAGACCACTGTGCAAGGAACCGACTTTTGCAGGCTCTCCATATTTCGCTGGAATATCGCCACGGCCGACCGAATCCCGAACGGGCACCGGTTGTAGATAAACAGACCTTTGTGCGTGTTGATGCAGGTGAGGCCTTCGAAGACTCCTCCAGCTCCTGCGTCATGTAGAACCAGGTCAGGTTCAGCTTGGTGAACGTCTTCCCTCCAGCCAGGGTCGTAAATAGGTCGGTCTGCCTTGGGTAGCGGGTACTGGTCCTGCAGCGAAAAACGGTTAATCGTTACTTTATAGTCCCCGCAAATTATAACCGTACCGTCCTCCTTGAGTACCGGGACAATCGGACTGGCCCAGTCTTTGAATTCCACCGGCGCGATGATGCCTTTACGTTGCAGCCTGTCCAGCTCAATTTCCATTTTTTCACGCATCATGTACGGCACCACCTGAGCATTGTGATGGATGGGTCGCGTACCGGGAACCAAATGGATCTGCACTTTTGCCCCCGAGTAGCTTCCAATGCCTGGCTCGAATAAGGAGGGGAACTTGCTTAGAATCTGGGTACATGAGCCTTCGTCGACGGACGAAAGCACTCGGATGTCGTCCCAGTTCCAGCGGATTTTCCCCAGCCAGCTTCTGCCAAACAATGTGGGGCCATCCCCTGGCACAATCCACAGCGGGAGTTCATGTACTGCTCCATCATAGGAGACTTTGACTTCTGCACTGCCAATTACGGGGAATAGTTCCTTGGTGTAAGTCCTTAGTTTAGTGTGAATGGGGCTGAGCTTGGGCCTGTGTGCCTTCTTTCCCCACAGCCTATTGAAGGCCTTTTTACTCATTATGGACTGACTTGCCCCCGTGTCCCGCTCCATAGATGCTGGAATGCCGTTCAGTTAAACTTTTAACATTATTGGTGGGCATTTCATCGTGAACGTGTGTACCCCGTACACTTCTGCCTCCTCTGTACGAGCATTCAACTCAGTCTGATCCACTGTGGATCGATCTCTCTCTGCAACATGGTGGTTTGCAGGGTTTGCAGGGTTTGCAGCTCGCCTGAACATTCATTGGAGGTGTCCCATTGTTCTGCAACCACTGCACGCATAGTGCTTAAAGCGGCATTAATGGGGCCAATGATCACCTCCACAGCGTCAACAGGGTGTTAACTGCCTTGCATTGGCAGATGATGGTGGACTCTGGTTCAATTGAGGTCGGGCCACAGGAGCCGGCATGTACCTTCTGCCGTGTACATTTCTGCTCAAAACAGACATTGCTTTATGCACTGTGCTGTCCGAAACTTCTTTGTTCTGTGAAATCAGTTTAGTGTTGTCGCTGGTGGACATAAATGACTGGGCTATCGTTATGGCTTTACTCAGATTTGGAGTTTCTACAGTCAACAGTTTGCGAAGGATTGTCTCATATCCGATGCCCAGTACAAAAAAGTCTCTGAACATTTGTTTTAGGAATCCCTCAAACTCACAATGTCCTGCGGGGCCCTTAGTTCGGCGACATAGCTCGCCATTTCCTGGCCCTCCGATCGTTGACACGTGTAGAACCGATATCTCGCCATCAAACCACTTTCCTTAGGATTTAGGTGCTCCCGGACCAGCGTACACAATTCTTCACAGGATTTCTCTGTTGGTTTTGCCGGGGCCAGGAGATTCTTCATGAGGCTATAGATTGTTGCCCCACAGACAATTAGGAGGATCGCCCTTCGTTTGATGGCGTTCTCGTCCCCTTCCAGCTCGTTGACCACAAAGTATTGGTCGAGTCTCTCCACGAAGGCCTCCCAATCGTCCCCTTCTGAGAACTTCTCCAGGATGCCGACTGTTCTTTGCATTTTCGCGCGGTTGTTCATTACCTCGTCGCCAATTGTTATACTCATAATAAATGGTGAGACTGAGTACTGTGTGTAATGAGCAAGTGTGACCTTAGCTCCTTTATTAAGGTTCCAGAGTGCAGATACCTTGTGGGTGGCCTGCTTATATACTCTGCTCCCAAGGGATGCTGGGATCCTTTAGGATTCCAACAGGTGGGCCCTCTGGTGGTCACGTTTAATGCAAGTTACAACGGGTTAAATACATAACAAATATCACTTCAAATAACTAACAGAACAGTAAACAGTGCAGAAAAGTAACACATCATTTGCCAACCTTGTGCATTTCCAAATAACCCCTCTACACGTGCCTATCCTACTACTTCGCCTCAGTGTCTCCCCTGTGGCTGCCTCATGAGTCTGTGAAGGCTGCTGTGTTCCCTGTGTGGAAGCTGCAGATGTCCTTCAAGGATGCCCTCGAGCATCTTTGGGCCTGGAAGGGCCGGCTGCAGATTGGTCAACACCTTTCTGGGCGGGTTCAGTCTGGCTTGGCTTGGGCGAGGCTTTGCGTGGAGGCACTGGCAGAGTGATAGGTCTGGGGCCATGAATGCTGTGATCCTGAAGGAGTGCATCATCCGTAACATGGCCCGAGGAGCTTGAGTGACTCACTGGGGGCGGCATATTACCACCACCACCAATGTGAGGCTCAGATCTGGTGCTGTGGGACCACACCGGAAGGTCCCTCGTGGTCTGTGGTGGACCCAGCCGAGAAATCAACACTGAGGTCTCGGGGGGCATTGACCTGCGACTGTATGAGAGCAGCTAGAGTGTCAAAGCCACCAGATATGACAGCACTTAGACGCTCCATCGACTCTTCAGAGCCGCGGCCATCCTCTCCAAAGCAGCACCGATACGCTCGTTCCCTCGCGCCTGTGCTGCAATGGCAGCTCCCACATCACCTACGGGTTGTGGCATCATAGCTGGATCCGCACGGACATTCTGGGAGTCCACCATCGTCTGCACACTGGCAATGATGGGCTCCATAGTGTGCGCAGAGCTGCCGACAATGCGGGAGGCGGATTCCTCCACGCTCCTCATCACTTCCGACAGGCTCTCTGGCACCCTTGTCTTGTAAGCTGTGACATCGATGGGCTCGTCTGAGTCCTCCTCAGCAGAACTCCGGTGCGGACTTGCCTCCCAGAGAAGTGGCACATGAGGTTGCCTCGCCCCGTCACCATACTGCAGCTCGCTAGTCCCCTGCAGTACAGACCGCTGAACTAGATCAGACCGCGTACTCCCAGTATCTGAGCTGGCACATGTGGGTGGAAGCAGTGATGCGTTGCTCTCAGCACTGTCCTCCTCTTTCTGTTCCTCATCACTGAGGTCGCCAAAAGATGGAGTCAGATCTAGGGCGGTGGGCAAGGGTGGCTCGTGCTGCTCAAAAACTCAGAGTCCTCAGTGCTGTCAGTATGCTCAGTTGGCTGGCTCTCATCAAGGGGCTCGTGCAGGCCTGGCAACAGTCTCTAATCCCCAGTGTCTCAGGAGGATCCTCTCCCTCGCCTAGCCTGCCACTTGGCCTCTCATCTGCAAGCATCAATGGGAGAAGGAAGGTCTGCCGTGAGGGGAGGTAAGGGATTGACGCATGGAGCCTGCAACTAGCAGACTTTTAGAAGGAAAGGCAGAGTGTGTGCTGTCGCTTTCAGGGAGAGAGAGCATTAAAGGAGGGCCTTCACTTACCCATGCTGCCCACATCGGCATCACCAGTACCAGAGCCCACAGCGGGGGGCTCATCTGCAAACATAAATGGAAGAAGGCCTGCCGTCAGGGGGAGGTGCGGAATTTACGCATGGAGCCCACAAGTAGCAGACTTTCAGAGGCAAAGGGACAGTAGGTGCTGGAGCATTCAGGGAGAAATAGCATTAAAGAAGGGCGTTCACTTACTTTCATCGGCATCGCCAGTGCGCTGGGCCACAGGGAAGGCACCATGTCTCCCTCGCCTCCAAGTGTGTGAGGACTTGTATCTCGGCCTCGCCACCACCAGTTCTCCTTTGCTCAAAGCGATTATGAGCAAGTTTGTCCTGCAAAACAAAGAATGGTTGGTTTGTAGCACCGTAATGATGCATCAGAAATGAGAACACAAGCATGTGTCCATGACATTCAGTTGTCAATGTGAGATGAGAGGGCCTCCATTATAAACACACACACACATATATATAGAGGCCTCAGCAATGAAATGCTGCGTCAGTGACTAAAGAGTGAAGGTGGGAAATAAGGGAAGGATGAAGGAGAGGCTCGCAGATGGAAGATGAGCATTTGGTGGAAGAGGTACTCACTTTCATCAAACGAATGATGTCATTCAGTCTTTTTCTACATTGGGTCACTATCCTATTATGGATGGAGGTCCCCAACACCTCTACAGCGATCTCCCTCCAGGCATTACTGAACACTTGGCAAGTCCGTCTCCCTATATCTGGATAAAGGACTCGCCTCCTTCCCTTCACACTCTGCATCAGGGTCTCCAGCTCGGTGTCCGAAAATCTCGTAGCACTTCCTACCACAGCAGCACCAGCCATCCTTGCCCACCATTCCTTCCCCCCTCAGGGCCTAGCTGCAAACCCGGGCCTTTAAGAAGGCCAGGAAGCAGCTGGCTCGTTGGCTACCAATCACCCTAAGGGTGAATTTCCCCGTGGGAATACCGCCCCAATTAACCCACTCACACCGCTGCAAACTATCAGTTTTGAAGGGCATTTCGCACTGGAGGTCAAAAAGTTGAATATGAATCCAATGGTCGCTGCAACCATAGCGGCGCTAATCATGAGAAAAAGGCGCTAACACCACCAGCTATCTGGCGGCACTGAATTTCGGCCCCCTAGTCTTGTTACCTATTGAAAGCAGCTGCCACACTTTTGCATAAAACAAAGTCTGCATGGACAACACCTCTAGTGGCACCATCACTTTATTGTCAACCCTACTTAATACTTCCCCCTGGGCCAGTGTGTAAAGGAGGAACTCATAGCCCTAATGCAGTGCTTCTCTTAGGTACTAATGTTTCCTACATTACAACAGTGACTACACTTCAAAAAGCGATTGGAAAGCATTTTGGGGCGTCCTGAGGTGGTGAAAGGCGCTATATAAATGCAAGTCCTTTCTTTCTTCACTCTCTCCTGCTCCCAGGGTAGATGTCTCTTGGCTACCGGTAGAGGAGGAAAAAGGAAGAGAGCTTAGAATCTTTCCTCAGTCGAAAGAGCGACATGAGGGTTTCATGTCATGGTTTGCTGACAATTAATGTGACGCACACTAGGAAGAGAAGCAGAATGCCATGAGGAATCCTCAGCAGGCACATTCCCTCCCATTTGAGTATCTCCTACACCATCGACTATCTACATTCCCTGGATGTGCATTGATTCCTGCTCTCGCGGAGGCAAAGGTCTCGGATTGGAGGTCTGTACCTGCGACTCATCCCTGCCTGTTGTTACGGGCTGGAAATGCCTTTTTACTCTCAGCCCTGGAAAAAGGCAAAAGGGCCGAATTACCCTCGGTCACCATGGCACAGAGTAGATCTTGGGTGTCTGCACGCAGCCTGTAATAGCTGTGTACATGACAAACATTCTGTTATGTATGTTAATGTATATACTGTAACACTAGACCACTGAATGTACCTGTATATATCATACCTGTACCACCAGAGGGTGCTTCTAGTGGAGACCTAAGGGTCACCTGCACACTGCAGGTAACCAAGTATAAAAAGGAACTCACCTCATTGTGTCCTCACTCAAGGAGTTGCAATAAAAGTGTCATGTATCTCACACTACTGTATATAACGGTATCTTACCATGCTATACATGACTGTAACTAGATATGACCTGTAATCACAAGCATACTTTACCACCAGGGGTGCACTTTCAGGAGACACTGCATACCTGTTACACACAGGTATATAAAGGCAGGTCTCAGGCAAGTGTGGCACTCGAGAGCTGTGAAATAAAGGTGCAGGTCCAGAGTGACCTTGACTTCAGCATGTGCCTCGTGTAAGTCTGTATTGCAGGGTCAGGACTTTACAAAAAGGACTAAGGTCACTTCAGTTCAAGAGCAATACCCTTACCTCGTGGAGTCATTATTAGAGTGCTTGCATATACTACAACTGGCGATGAGATTACGAATTTCCACGCACAACATCTCTAACCTAAGTAACTTCCAACAATTTGCTGATGGGGTAGATTGGGATGCCTTTGTGGAAAGGCTTGAACACTTTTTCATTGTGACCGACCTAGCTGGAGACACACCGACCTCGCTGGCTGATAAGTGCAGAGCCATCCTGCTCAGCAGTTGTGGGCCCAATGTCCACCGCCTCATCAGGGGCTGCTAGCCCCAGCGAAAACGACAACCAAGACTTATGCAGAGCTCGTAACTATAATACAAGAACAACTCAAACTTAAAGAGAGCATCCCCACAACCAGACACCGGTTCGACACCCATCGGCAACCTGAAGGCCAAGAAATTACTAAATATGCTGCAGACCTGAGAAGTTTGGCTGCACCTTGTGATTTTGGCGACCACCTCACCAAAGCACTAAGGGACATCTTCGTTATTGGAATCGGCCACGAGGGCCTCCTCCATAAATTGCTCTCTGCGGACACTACGGTCACCCTGCAGAAGGCAATCAAAGTGAGCCAGGCCTTCATGATTTCGGTCTGCGACTCCAAGAGGATGATGACTCACCCCCAGAACTCTAACCCGACGAGTACAGTGAACCGAATGGCGCCTTTCAGAGGCAAGGCTGCTGCTCCGAGTCCTGCAACCCTGAGTCCGCCACATGGGGCCAACTGGCCATCCTCGTGCTGGCGCTGTGGAGGAAACCACAGGGCTCACCAGTGCCGATTCAAAGACTATACTTGCAAAGGCTGTAACACTAAAGGCCACCTCCAGCGAATGTGTGGAAGAAATTTTACTCACCGAGTCGCTGAAGAGTTGGTCGATCACCCGGGCTCCAGCGCTGATGAAGACGGAGCGGCTCAGTCCCTGGAAGAGGTGTACTGAGTGTATACCTGCTCCACCGAGAGTTCCCTGTGGAAAATGGAAGTAGAAATCAACAGTGTTCCAGTCTTGATGGAGATCGACACAGGGGCAAGCCAATCGCTGATGAATCAGATGGCCTTCGAGAAACTCTGGGACAATCCCGCCAAACGACCCAAAATGTCCCCAATCCAGGCGAAGCTTACACAAAAGACACCATCCCAATCGGTGGCAGTTGGTGTCGCATGGTGGCGCGATGCACAAGCTTCCTTTGTGGATCATTACCGGTGATAGTCCAACGCTGCTGGGAAGAAGATGGATGAAGCAAATCCAAATCTGTTGGAGCGGGGAAAGCCTCCAGGCCCCGGCGATTGAAGTCCTACGCGGCTCCAAACTTGGATCCATCGCAGCATCTGGAAATCCTACCGTCCAGCTTGACTGCGTGGCGACGACACAGACTGCACAACTCAACGGCGGGATGATCCAACCTAAACGACCAGACCCCACCTTCCGGGCTCCAGTGGCAGGACTCCGAGGGAAGAAGATCGGTGCAGAAGGTAGATTCTTGGCTTCCGTGGCAGAACCTGGGGAGAAAAGGATCACCGCAGCTTACCTTGTGGAGAGAAAGAAGATGGTGCCTGCACCACGAGGTGAAGCACCTGAAATCAAGATGGCCGCGACCAGACCAAGAGGGGCAGCGTTGAGGGAACAACACGTGATGCCGAGCAGCGAACCGGATTGGGGTAAAGATTGCAAGGCAGTCTTAAAGGAGACCGGCAACCCGAAACAATGAAAGGGACAGTTCCACTCTTGGTACAGCGATGCCGGTGACACTAATGATACAAGTGTGATTAACGAACGCAAGTATATAAATGTACTGTTCAACAGTGATGCCGGTAAGGCTAATGAGCAAAATGTAACTAATAAAGGCAGGTATCCAAATGTAACCTTGCACGGAAATGCTCATAGTACTCAAAAAAGTGATGTAAGTGACAAATTCGTACTGCTGAACAGTGAGGCTGGTAATGCTAACGAGACAAATGTAACTAACAAAGACAGGCATCCAATTGTAACCTTGCACAGAGATACTGATAGTACACAGGAAAGTGTTGTAATGGACAAATGTGAAAGTGTAACTGACAGTACACAGGAAAGTACTATAATGGACAAATGTGAAAATCAGAGCCAATGTATCATGAATGCTAATGATGAAATGAAAAATGATGCCGGGTTCTACATGTATGCCAACAATGCCAAAGGAAACCCCCCGTGGGAAATACCCAGGTCCAGCGAGCTACCCGATCATGTAGCCTGCGCCTCCGGGACCAATGTGATGCCCCAGGGAGGGTGCACACACACACACACACACAGTGGGAGCATACTCACTGCAGGGCCACCGATCAATGGACGGCACAGCCACCACCACTGGCAACCTGCCCCAGATCGGCCCTACCCCCTGGCCACCAGGATTAGCACTGGGATCAAGAGGCTAGTACCCTCCAGTCTTCCCTGTGGGACCTGTGATGACCAGACTTCCACCACCAATGAAGAAGGGCAGGAGGGTGACCCTGCACCCCTCAATGGAGGGCAGGGAGGCCACACCACCCTTTGGCTCTGCCCACCACTAAACGCCCTCACACACCCAGAAAATATAAAGTATTTACCTCACTTATAACATGTACTTGCTCCACCACTGCTGAACTCAAAAACAGTGACGTAACCAACCAGATTCTTTACTCACTCTACATGTATGCCAATGCAGGTGTTGAGCCACACACATGGTTTATGTATGGGGGGTGGGAAATGGATGTATGTAGCCATGAACACATGGATCACACCCAAAACACACACAAGCCTCACTACAACCTCCAACCGTCCCCTGCCGACCACTTCCTAATGTCATGGCAATAAGGACTTGGGGGTCCACAGGGAGAGAGCCATTCCCTTGCAAAGACAAAGTGCAAGGGCTTTGAAACATAGAAACATAGAAACATAGAAAATAGGTGCAGGAGTAGGCCATTTGGCCGTTCGAGCCTGCACCACCATTCAATAAGATCATGGCTGATCATTCACCTCAGTACCCCTTTCCTGCTTTCTCTCCATACCCCTTGATCCCTTTAGCCGTAAGGGCCATATCTAACTCCCTCTTGAATATATCCAATGAACTGGCATCAACAACTCTCTGTGGTAGAGAATTCCACAGGCTAACAACTCTCTGAGTGAAGAGGTTTCTCCTCATCTCAGTCCTAAATGGCTTACCCCTTATCCTTAGACTATGTCCCCTGGTTCTGGACTTCCCCAACATTGGGAACATTCACCTGCATCTAACCTGTCCAGTCCCGTCAGAATTTTATATGTTTCTATGAGATCCCCTCTCATCCTTCTAAATTCTAGTTAATACAAGCCCAGTCGATCCAGTCTCTCCTCATATATCAGTCCTGCCATCCTGGGAATCAGTCTGGTGAACCTTCGCTACACTCCCTCAATAGCAAGAACGTCCTTCCTCAGATTAGGAGACCAAAACTGAACACAACATTCCAGGTGAGGCCTCACCAAGGCCCTGTACAACTGCAGTAAGACCTCCCTGTTCGTATACTCAGATCCCCTAGCTATGAAGGCCAACATACCATTTGCCTTTTTCACCGCCTGCTGTACCTGCATGCCAACTTTCAATGACTGATGTACCACAACATCAAAGTCTCGTTGCATCTCGCCTTTTCCTAATCTGCCGCCATTCAGATAATATTCTGCCTTTGAGTTTTTGTCACCAAAGTGGATTACCTCACATTTATCCACATCATAGTGCATCTGCCATGCGTATGCCCACTCACCTAACCTGTCCAAGTCATCCTGCAGCCTCTTAGCATCCTCCTCACAGCTCACACCGCCACCCAGCTTAGTGTCATCTGCAAACTTGGAGATATTACACTCAATTCCTTCATCTAAATCATTAATGTATATTGTAAATAGATGGGGTCCCAGCACTGAGGCCTGCGGCACCCCACTAGTCACTACCTGCCATTCTGAAAAGGACTCGTTTATCCCGACTCTCTGCTTCCTGTCTGCCAACCAGTTCTTTATCCACATCAGTACATTACCCCCAATACCATGTGCTTTAATTTTGCACAACAATCTCTTGTGTGGGACCTTGTCAAAAGTCTTTTGAAAGTCCAAATACACCACATCTACTGGTTCTCCCTTGTCCACTCTATCAGTTACATCCTCAAAAAATTCTAGAAGATTTGTCAAACATGATTTCCCCTTCATAAATCCATGCTGACTTGGACCGATCCTGTCACTGCTTTCCAAATGCGCTGCTATTTCATCTTTAATAATTGATTCCAACATTTTCCCCACTACTGATGTCAGGCTAACCAGTCTATATTTACCTGTTTTCTCTCTCCCTCCTTTTTAAAAAGTGGTGTTACATTAGCTACCCTCCAGTCCATAGGAACTGATCCAGAGTCAATAGACTATGGGAAAATGATCACCAATCCATCCACTATTTCTAGGGCCACTTCCTTAAGTACTCTGGGATGCAGACTATCAGGGATTTATCGGCCTTCAATTCCATCAATTTCCCTAACACAATTTCCCGCCTAATAAGGATTTCCTTCAATTCCTCCTTCTCACTCGACACCCGGTCCCCTAGTATTTCCGGAAGGTTATTTGTGTCTTCCTTCGTGAAGACAGAACCAAAATATTTGTTTAACTGGTCTGCCATTTCTTTGTTCCCCATTATAAATTCGGTGGGCATACAAGTCGAGGGCCAGATAACACAGTGCAAAAGCCTGTGGCACAAGAACTAGGCGGGAGTGTTGTTATGTTTGTTAATGTATATACTGTAACACTAGACCACTGCATGTACCTTTACACTGTATACACCATACCTGTACAAGCAGTGGGTGCTACTGGTGGAGACCTAAAGGTCACCTGCACACTGCAGGCAACCAAGTATAAAAGGGAGCTCGCATCATTGTGTCCTCACTCAAGGAGCTGCAGTAAAAGGACTAAGGTCATTACAATTCAAGTACAATACCTTTACCTCGTGGAGTCGTTATTAGAGTGCTTGCATATACTACACATTCCATTCCACTTATGGCTGTTCATGGGGTCACAGCATGTAAGGTGTTGAATGAGGAAACACATCCAGGTGAAGACTGGGGTATAAAGGGCACTGTACTAACTGGGCATTGAAAGGAAACCATTCAAGTACTTAAAAACATGTGAAGAAAAGGTCTATGCCAAGCCTGCTTAGTTCAATGCGTTCTTACAAGCTGTGCCTTGTCTGACCCAACCTGGTGATTAAAGGTCTTCCTGCATTGAATGGCAGTGCGTTAGGTAGTCAGTTGCATTAATATTTACTGCTCTGGTCAGCTCCCTCCGCTCTCCCTGAGTGCCTCTCCTTGGTACCCATCACTGTCAGCACCAAAAAAAACCTCCCTCCTCTCTCTCATGCCCTGTGAGAGAACTTGGACCTCTGCATTTGAAAATGGGTGAGAGGCGGGTGAGGGGAGTTAGGTTGCCCCCCATTGCAGATATTTTTACCAACGAGCCCCTTGTTTGCAGGAAATGATGGCCCAGAAATTTTCCTTCCCACGGGCGTTCGACTAGATTTTAGAGAAAAAATACGCACCTACCTGCAGCTGTTGCGCCCGCTCGAGATCCCGATCCTGAGGCCTTCACTCCCAGTGCGTCACAGCTCGAGCTCGTAGGGACGTCCATAAGCTGGAGCTGCAGTCACATGGCTCTGGGCAGCCAATCGCTGCACAGTATTTTCTCATTCATAATAATGGGAACTCCGTAAGTTGGAGTTCCCATTATTATGAATGAGAAAGCCCCCCCCAAACACACAAAACATTAATAAAAAATAGAAAATATACACTAGATATTTAAGATTCATTTAAATTAAAGTTCTTAATGTCTTATATATAAAAAAAAAGTTTCCCGATTTTTAAAAAAGTTTTTTTTAATTATGCCTTAAAATAAACTTACCATAGTGGGGAGGTTTTTTAACAATGAAATATGTTTTCATAACTTTATTTTAATATGTTTTTGTGTGTTTTAAAACACTTGCGCTTTTTTAAGTAGTAGATTTTTGAGGACATTTGCTGGGCAAGATATGGGTAAATCCCGCAATCTTGCCCAAGCAAATGTCCTTGCTCCCGATCTGGCTACATTGCGTATTGCGTGCAGAAAACCGGCTTTTCCGATGCCTTCACGGGTCCGTAGAAACTTCGTATGGGCCCAGGACGTCGGAATGTCTTGTGATGATGCCTGGCATTTAAACCCTGCAGCAACATGTACTTTCCTGTCATCCCAAAACAAGCAGGCTCCTAATGACTGGCATTTCCAATGCCTGGAGCTCACCAATATTAAGCTGACCTTGGATCCTACAGCAGGGCCAGTACTTATGGAAATGTGTGGGTGAAAGGCCCATCCCAATACATTACCAGCGGGGATTGCACCCCGGTGAAAAATCCAAACTTGTGTATTGGCAAGATCATCAACCAAGGGTGGCATAATTGCTGGACCTTGTCTTGTCCTCAATTTTCAGCCACGGGTGCACTTTTCAGCAGGAATCAATGAATAGAAAATACGAGCAGGAACCGTAGCTGTTTTTATCCCCAATATTGACATACTCCTGGGACCCCCTGTAAATACTGGCACACTCCTGGTGACACCTTTCAAATATTGATACTCTCCTGCTAAACTCCCTGTAAATACTGACACACTCCTGGGACTTCCTGCTAATATTGATACATTCTGGGGACCCCTGTAAATACCGACACTCTCCTGGTGAACTCCCTGAAAATACTGACACACTCCTGGGACTCCCTGTAAATATTGACACATCCTGGTGACATCCTTCAACTATTGATACTCTCCTGGTGAACTCCCTGTAAACACTGACACTCCTGATGATATCCTGCTTATACTGACACACCCTGGTGACATCCTGCTAATACTGACATACTCTGGGGAAACCCTGTAAATACTGACACACTTGAGGGACCACCTGAAAATCGTGACATACTCCGGAACCTCTGTACTAAGAAGCATTGGTTGCCCAAACAAAAACTCTCATTGTTTTAAATAAAATGTTCGAAGTCAACAAACACAAAAAACACAGACACCCGATGACAAATACAGGTTTGAAACCCTCTGATTTAACTTGATTTGTTTTCACCTTTCACTGGAATTCTTTGAAGGATAGCTAAACTGGCGGATGATGATAATCCAGTAGATGCAGTTCACTTGGATTTTCAAATGGCATTTGCCAAAAATTCCTCATGTCAGATTAATAAGGAAGCTTAAGGAATAGATGACAAATTGTCCAGATGGATTTAGAATTGGCTCAACATCAGAAGGCAGAAAATAGTGATACATGGAAAATCCTCTGCCTTGGAACAGACAGTCAGTGGTGTTCAGCACGGCTGTGTTCTGAAACCCTGGCCTACCAGAATATTTGCGAATGATATGGAACAGGGTGTCTAGTCATATTATTACATTTGCCGATGACACAAAGCTCTATGGATAGAAAATGAGTACAAAGGAGTTTCATTATCTTCAGCGAAACTTGGACCAACTTATGTAAATGGATTGGGATGTGGCAGATAAGATTGTAATGTAGGGCAGTGTCTATGAAAACACGTAACAGTAAATATGTGTATAACATGAAGGGATCCCATTGAAAATGCGCCAGTGGAATTGTGGGGCGAAGCAAGCTTAATCCCACTGGAATTCACAAAAGTACTTTGCCTTAAAGGGGAAAACGCCACTAAAATTCCAAGGATAACTTGAATGGTCTGATTTTGCCTGTATAAATGTGGAACCAGACAGGTTTTGATAGGAGAGGGCCTCCACTGGTTGAAAAGGGTTTGTGAACATCCATCCATCATACTCCCAAGAACATGTTGTCAGCATGAAGAAGTTAGCACTATGATGGAAGCAGAATAAGAGCAGGAGGAAGAGGAAATGAGAGAGTCACAGAGCATAAAGCTACACCAAAGGACAACTTCAACTAGGAGGTACCCTTCCACCAGATTCTACAGACCACACTGCTCCTGCGATGATATCTCAGAAGAGGTCTGTTTAAGGAGCAATGGTTCAGCGAGGCATGAAATGAATTCTGTCTCCTGTTGCAAATAAAGTATGCTGGACTTCATATCCCAATGTTGCTTTACTGTGCACGTATAGGTTGACATTAAGTGCTTCTTATTACCACCCCTGGTACCTCTCTGTGCTGTTCTTGAACCAATACTGCTGCTGCTTCAATGCCATGCCTGACAGCTAGTGATGCTGTGGTATCATGAGTCTCTTCGGACCAAGGTGGCCCACATCTCAGGGATTCTGAGTCATGGAGGACTCTTTTGTCATCAGTGCAGGCTCATGGGCAGCCTGGCCCTGCATCCTGATACATATATGAGCAGGTATCGAAGCAGGTTGACTAGAAAGATCACATAGGCTGTAATCAGGGGAAAGGACAGAATGCCGCCTTATGTTGAGTCCTGGAGCTGAACGCCCATTGATCAACGTGTGGGCAGATCTGATGGTATAAGTTAGATCCTGCAGAGCCTGAGCGATGTCAGCCTGACTCTTGAAACGGCTTTCCATTGAGCTCCCCAAATGATCCCTCCAGGCTGCTAGCCCACTTGTCAAAGATAGGCCAGTCGTGGCTCAGTGATGGTAAATAATAATTATAACTTTTATTTATATAGTGCCTTTAACGTAGTAAAAAGTCCCAAGGCGCTTCCCAACAGTCTTATAACACGTTAGATATTGACAAGGGAGGAAAGGAGAGAAAAAGCGGGAGAAGGAAAGTACAAAAGAGGTAAACGGCTCTGAAGCAGCAGCCAAAATGCGCAGTACTCTCGCCTCCTGAGGTTGTGCATTCATGACCCACACCAGAGACTTGCATTCTCCCCGGTGTCCTGGTCAATATTTATCTCTCAACCAAAACCACTAAATTAGATTATCTGGTCATGTTGCTGTTTGTCAGATTTTGCTGTGTGCAAATTTGCTGCCGCATTTCCTACATCATCATCATAGGCAGTCCCTCGGAGTCAAGAATGACTTGATTCCACTCTTAAAATGAGTTCTCAGGTGACTGAGGAGTCCAATGTGGGACCTATAGTCTCTGTCACAAGTGGGGCAGACAGTGGTTGAAGGAACGGGTGCGTGGGAAGCCTGGGTTGATTCACACTCCTTCAGCTGTCTACGCTTGGTTTCTGCTTGTTCTCGGCGATGGGACTCAAGATGCTCAGCGCCCTCCTGGATGCTCTTTCTCCATGTTGGGTGGTCGTGAGCCAGAGATTCCCAGGAGTCGGTGGGGATGTTGCACTTTATCAAGGAGGCTTTGCGGGTGTCCTTAAAGCATTTCATCTGCCCACCTGGGGCTCGCTTGCCGTGTCGAAGCTTCACGTAGAGCGCTTGCTTTGGGAGTCTCGTGTTGGGCAAGTGGACGATGTGGCCCGCCCAACAGAGCCGATCGAGTGTGGTCAGTGTTTTGATGCTGGGGATGTTGGCCTGAGCATGAACACTGACATTCGTGCATTTATCCTGCCAATGGATTTGCAGGATCTTGTGGAGATATCGTTGGTGGTATTTCTTCAGTGTTTTGAGGTGTCTGCTGTATATAGTCCACGTCTCTGAGCCATATAGGAGGGTGGGTATCACTACTGCCCTGTAGACCATGAGCTTGGTGCTAGATTTAAGGTCCTGATCATCAACACTCCCTTCCTCAGGCGACTGAAGACTGCACTGGCACACTGAAGGTGGTGTTACACCTCGTCGTCAATGTTTGCTCTTGCTGACAGTAGGCTCCCTAGGTATGTAAAATGGTCCATGTTCTCCAAGGCCTCGTTATGGATTTTGATAATCAGGGGGCAGTGTTGTGTGGCAGGGTCAGTTTAGTAGAGGACCTTTGTCTTACGGATGTTTAGCGTAAGGCCCATGCTCTCGTATGCCTCGGTGAAGGTGTTGACGATGGCTTGGTGTTGATGATCGCATTTCCTACATTATAACAGTGACAACACTGCAAAAGTACTTCATTGGCTGTAAAGCGCTTTGGGATGCCCTGAGGTCGTGAGAGGCGCTATATAAATTAAAGTCTTTGGGGGCAAAATTGCCCCCGTTTTATAGTCCTGTTAGCACTTCCAGGGGTTGCTACCTGGGCACAAGACAGTTTTTGCCCGGGGGTGAGGGGCGCTACCGGCTCCCGGGAAATTGCCCGGGAGTTTGCGGAGGTGTAGCACTTGACTCCTGTCCCAGTAGTACCCCGGGAACTGCCCCCAAAGGAAGTGGAGAGCATAAGGGCAATTCCGCACCGGCCACCAAAAGTCCCGGCCCCAGAAGGTCACTGCCCCTAATCGGGGCACAGAGCAATCTCACCCCCAAATTCTTTCTTTGTTTCTTCTTGTATTGTAAGGCTTGGGAGGGAAAAAAATCAGGATTCCTGATCTGGCTTCACACACTCCCCTGTTCTTCTTTTACGTCCACCTGAGAGGGCAGATGGTGCCTCGGTGTAATGTCACATCCAAAAGATGGCAGCTCTGACAGTGCAGTGCTCCCTCAGTACTGCAGTGAAGAGTTAGCCTAGATTAAGTCTCGGAATAGACTTGAACCCACGACATTTACAAATTACAAGGGGTAAGTGTAGCTCCCCTATCATCAACACAGACTGGGGATGAACCTACATGATCTGTATGGCTCAGTATCTCACAATGGAATGTCGTGGGCTATACTTGGTTGTGGGGGGTGGGGGGGGGGGACGGCGGAGTAATATTGAGAAGTGTAGCACTGGTAAGATCACTGGTATTTGGCAATGTGTAGCTGTGACTCGGTAAAGCTAGATTGTTGGTGTTCCTATGCAGTGACACAGCAGCAACTCGCCAAGGCTTCTTCGGCAGCACCTCTCAAACCCGTGGCCTCTACCACCTAGACGGACAAGTGTAGGAGGCACATGGGAACACCATCACCTGCAAGTTCCCCTCCAAGTTAAACACCATCCTGACTTGGAAATGTATTGCTGTTCCTTCATGGTCATTGGGTCAAAATCCTGGAACTCCTTCAACAACAGCACAGTGGGAGTTCCTTCATCACACGGACTGCAGTGGTTCAAGAAGGCAGCTCACCACCTCCTTTTCAAGGACAATTAGGGGTGGGCAATAAATGCTGGCCTTGCTAGCGATACCCACATCCTGGAACAAATAAAAAAACAAATAACAGTGACGAAGAGGCCACAATGCACCCGAGATGCGGAGCTAAAGGTGGAAGGGTTAATGGCGCTGCACATTTTGAAAACCTCTCAATTAAACAATGCAAATTGAGTTATAATTACTGGGCCTGCCATGCCCAAGCATTCCAACAGGGATAATAAAGGAAGCGAATTAATGACCTGGGAATTTTAATTAGAGATCAGCGGGTGCCAGAGGACTGAATATAGCCAAATGTTCCCTGTTCCAATGCTGGAGCCAAGCACAACTGCCAAGGTCATTAAGAGCAGTTTGCAGCCCTCGTGGAACAGCAAGGGGCCGTTGTGTCAGGCCATAACATGACGGAGTGTGGTTAAGTGTCCCTCTAGGCTATGTGTGTTTCAGTGACCCAAACTCATTAGCACTTTTGGGCTTTGTGCCATCAGCTTGTTGGCTTCTTGCCAGCTTCACCATCTTTTGTTTCGTTTACCTTTCAGTTTTGTTTTACATTGGATCGGAAAGGTCTCGCAGCAGAACAACCTGCTCCGCCCTCGATGCAATTCTTTTTTATTGTTTTGAGCTCAGGTTATTGAAGGGGGCCAGTGATATCATAGCCCAGCCTAAAGAAAGTCAAGGGGCTGGATTTTCCGGTGCTGTCCGCCTCTGTTTTTGCCCCGGAGGGGCAGCAATGGTGGCAGTGAGGTCTGCTGGGCGTGCGGCCAGCTTCGGTTTTCGGAGCCGGTTTCGGCGAGGCGCAGAGCATTACCGTCTGGAAGAGTTGAGCCGGTGTGCAACGCCCCTGGTTGAAACACCTGCTTGCTTTTGAATTCCCGCCCGACCCGTACGCCCCGCAGAGTGCCCTGCTGTGCCCGCCTGAAAAAACGGGCGGTCCGACCTATACCGACTGCAGTGAGGTAATAATGTCCACCTCAGGTAAGTGTGTTTGTTTTTCCTTTTATTTAATTTTTTGCGATTTATGTTGTGGAGGCCTGGGCTATGGATGTTTCTGTTGTTTTTTTCTCCTAGGCCTCTCTCAGAGCACTGCCGGGCCAACTGTTTAGCTCGGGATATTCACATACTCAGCTGGCCTAGCGCCTTGAGAGAGGTGTGCAATGCCTCACTTAGTGCTCCGCCCCACACTCTGGGCCTAATGCCCAATTTTTGCTGACTGAGGCAAACCGGTTCCCGAGCACAAACTTTACGCCCTGTCTCCATTACCGCCCTGAAATCAGCAAAGCCGAAAACCCAGCCCTAAATATGGACCTGGTCTAGAATCAACCAATCAGCTCCAAGGTGTTAAGCAGCCTAAATTAGTGAACAGATAAGCTGCTATAAATGACCCGTTTAAGGTATGTTATTGGCTTCACTTGGAGTTGTTCACTTTCTCATGGGAAAGTTTGCAGAGCTACAAAAACTGCATTTCATGTTGAAGAAAAGGGGGCTTCTGAGTACGCGTCCTTACCCAGGATCCGTACATATGCGTCAAGGCTGTCTGTCCTAGACACCTCAGAGGAAACCTGTCTGCAGCTTCTCTCCTTCATATAGGAGGATGTCACATAGCATTGCCATCTCCTGGAGGTTGAGCCATGGACATTTTGTCCCACAAGGCTGACTCTTCCCCATCTGCATTAAATGATAGTAGATGCCAAGAAATGCCAAATCAATCGGTCCACGGTCCACAGATGGATCGGTAAGCGAACTTGTTTGCCAAGGGACCACACATTCATCGGCTTCTCCCTAGTAAAGAGGCATAGGTTGGAGAGGGTACTGAGCTTTTCTTGAACTCTGCAGGCATCCCAAGAGTGCAGTTCATGTACCGTAAAGGTCACCGAGCTTGACTGCCACCTCCTGTTCTCTGAAGTGCAAAACAGAGCAACACTCTTCACATCCACCTCTTGTGACAGAATGCCCACTTTGCTAGCCGGCAAGTGGAGAAGAGGGTAGGAGACTGGGAGCAGTGCCACTCCATCACCTGTTCACAAACTCTATTTCGTGCCTCCACGTTGGGCTTTTGTCTCACTCCATTGGTACCTACCACTTCCCTCCCCTCCCCCCACACCTCTAGCCAAGGCTGACAAATATTATGTATATGTTTAAAATCCATTTTAAGCCTTCATAAAACCTCAAATTCCAGATTCTAGCCCGTATGTGGCCACTTTACCTCTTAAATGGGCATATGCTTTTAAATCGAAGTTGCAGCCAGATACCTCTGGTGCACACTCTGGACAATTCTCCAGCACACACACACGTGGCCAGTGCAGAAAACAAATCCTCAGATGCAAAAGCTCGGTTCTTTGCCATTCTGGCCATGGGGTTCTCGTTTACCTGGGTAATTGGCCATCAGGGAGCTTTCACCTGGGCATTTTGCATGCTTCTCTCAAGCAGATGATACCTCAGCTACTGTTGCAGATGGCAGAGTGACCACTTTCCCACATGCACGCACACACTCACACACACACACACACACACACACGCATACATGCACGTGCACGCACACACAGACACACACGTAAACACAAGTACACACAATTAACAGAAACAAGGCAGGTTGATA